>NC_136895.1:9155301-9697801 GCF_949152265.1 Phoxinus phoxinus
GCTAGCTTTAAAAGCATAAGATCCCCCCTCCCTTCAGAGCGTCACTTCCTTAAAAACACATGGACGACACGTCAGATTCTGCAAGGCGTCACGAGAGACGGCGTTAAATGACCTCGTGTCTCAAAGCACATAACGTTACAATAATAAACAACTTGTAGATCTCTTATTTGTGCCACCTGACTGCTGCAGATTAATTTTGGGGTTGATAGTGTTGACACATAAATCTGAGGACGTGAACAACTCCGGGTAGAACTCGGCATAAAGGGCCGTTCACACCAAGAACGATAACTATACAGACAACTATAAAGATAATTAGTTCCCTTTCGAAGGGAACTCGACAATACGTCATCGACGCTTTGGGGAACGCCTCAGGCGTGACAGGTGTCTGAAATCACAATCAAATCACGGCAATCACATTGACCGGCGACAGCCCGTGAATCATTAACGTGAATGATTAACGTGCGACCTGGAAGTATATAAGGGCGCCTTGCAAACATGACAAATCATCTTTTCGTCTTCAGGGACTGTTTTGTCTGTAACTGCTTTTGAAAATCAGGTATTTATGAAATGCACTGAGAAGGCTGAGTGTTTTCAACTGTGCTTTTTCTGTCTGGGAAGGAAGAGCGCGCACAGGCAGTTCTTGAGGGAACTGCCTGTACAATTGCGAGCGTTTTTCTTTGAGAACGCTCCGATCTCGTCTGACCCTCTCCTTGAGAGAAGAGGGCTCAGCGTCTGGGTGTAAAAAAAAAAAAAAAAAGGGATCCCAGATGAAGCCCGCCGATCGCCTTGAGAGGGGTATAATCCTCTCAGGCGATGCGGCGGCTGACGAGATTAAGCAGTGAGTGCTTTTCTGGACAAACAGGAGATGGCTGATGAGGGTGGTGATAATCAATCTTCTCAGCCACCCTGCCCGTGTATGCTGAACTGGTGGTTTTATGGTAACGTTGGGGGAAAAATCGCTCACTATGAGAGCGTTTTTTCCCCAGTCATAAAACCACTAGCTCAGGTGAGCCTTTCATTTCTTCCCGATCTCATACTGAGATCGAGAGGACATGGAAGAACCCATACTCTGCCCGTGTCCACCGACATCAGCGGGCTAGTCTCACTGATGTTGAGGTGATAGGAGAGCATGGGTATGTGTCGATGCCGCCCATTGACGAGACGTTTGCAACTATCTCGTGTCTGGACAGGCGTCTACACTGAGAGCTCAAACCCTGCCAGTTGTATGGCAGAGCATACACGCCAGCGGGTCAGGCCGGTGCTACCCTGCACATCATGGCGGTGTTGCAGGTACACCAGGCCAATCTGCTGGGGGATCTCGTCCAGGGGGTGGGGCCCCTGAGGCGGTTACTGAGCTGCGCCACGGAGTGAACCTGGCCGACATCGGGGAGAAGAGAGAAAGTCTTTCTCCTCGATTCGCTGCTTTTGCCCTCTGAGCTTTTTGGCACCTCCGTGTAGGCGGTGGCTGGAAAGTTCAGAGAGGCGAGGGCGCGCTCAGCTGTATTAGGACAAATACATACCGCTGAGATCCGTATCCACACCCAGACAGACGGGAGGGCCTGGCCCATCATGGTCCGGGGACCTTAGACAGGGCCAGAGAGCCAGTGTCGCCTCTCGTGCGCCTCCTCCGTGGAGGAGTAGATCGCTGTAGAGGTGCAACTCCCGCAAGAAGAGGGATCTGAGGGAGGTGATCCAGCACGATTGCACACAGCATCGGCATGGATCACCTCCCCCTGAGGGCGTGATTATATCTTAGCCCTCTCCTCTCTTCCCCGACTCCCCAGACGCTTTCTACATCAGGCCTGAGGCTGGGCTCATGGTTAGAACAATGTTCTGTTGGCCTGCCTCTGCTTGGTTAGGAGAGTGCCTCTTTCAGGCATGTAAAGGTGGTAGACCCCATGTTCATAAAGAACTGTCTGGTAAGTCTTCACTTCGCACGCCGCAGGTGAGCTGAGTGGTCTTCTTTAAGAGTAATTTTGTGTGCAACTAACACTAAAATTTATCTCTCTACAGACCTCGTTCCCTGTATAGAGCTATGGGGTCATGTAAGGTACATTTTTGGATTATTAGGGCCCTGAAGTCCCCCTTTAGGTGGCTAGAACGACTATCTTAGCCCTCGGGCTGTTAGCCACCTGAGGGTAGAGTAGTTGGTCTCCCTCCCATAGGATTTTCATCTTGGAGTATAGACTGACGCTAGTGCTTCAGATAGATCTTATGTCCGGTCCATGGGACCGTCTGACTTCCTTCCTGAGTACATCGCCCCCTTGAGCTCTGTTTGGGTTTTCAGTGGGCTGAGCGATTCTGCAGCCAGTTGTATGAAATAATAACTATTTTTCTAGTAAGGCTGTGGCTCCTCCGAGCCCTCAGGTAGATCTATGCTTGCAGGCTGGCCCTCACCAGGGCCGCCTCTGTAGCTGGCCTAGGCTGTGCCAGGGATAGTGGAGGCGCTCTGCTTAAGCATTTCTGCCTCTGAACCTTCACTGTGTGAATATAGGTTCCTAGCATCCCTGTATGACAGCCTCCTCCAATGGGAGTCGTTAGGCCAAGGCCCGCCCCCTTCTCTGCATTCTGGGGCGACAAGTGTAATGCAGCGTGGTGCAGAGGCATGGTTTATAAAGATCCTGGGTTAGGCCTCAAATAGGCCTCCCCGGTACAATGTGTCTTTATTGAGCAGGGTTAGGCCGCCTTTCGCCTCACGAAGAGGCTGGGTCTGTCTGCCCGACCCTGCCGTGCAGAACTAGCATACGGATATGGGCTGCCAGTATAGGCTTTACTCACCTCGCTGAGCTACTGCTCGAGCGTCGGGTTGTAGGTGGTTGGCTCACAAACAAGCCCCACTCCCCTAGGTTGGGCACAGATACTTTTTCTGTCACCCCTAGAGCCACTGGCGGGCCCGCACCCTGGTAAACCTCAGGGTGAGGTGGAGAGTATTCCCCTGTGATACAGGGCAGGTCTGAGTCCTTCACTTTCAGTTCTGTATTATCCTACCTCGCACCACTATGGCTCGGGTTGAGCGGAAAGTTCTAGCCTTCACTTCTTTTTTGGTCGAAGTACGCTCCCCTGAAGCCAGAGCATTGCCATGAGCTGACGCCCATGCTTACAGATGGTAGGCCCCTGGCTCTAGGGCCTCCATTGAGGCAGAGTGGCGTATGTTGTACTCCCCTTGCTCAAAGGGTGCTAGCGCTTTTGCTGAGTACACTGCCATGGGCAATGTGATTAGGTACCAGAATGCTGTAGGCGCTGTGTAAACAGCTTATCTGCCAACGAAGGCTGCGCCATTAGGTAGTAGGCCTCAGCAGGCCTCCTGTATGGGCAGCCCCCAAGTGGGCGCTGTAGGCCAGCTCACTTCAAAAAAGTGTTGCTGGCCTTGGTGGTTCGGGCAGTTGACTCACTGATGGGTAGTAGGCCCTAAACAGGCCTCCTCGGAAGTGAGTCCCAACATTGTGGGACTTACTTGTTGGTGTGGTATGATTCCCAACAGTGTACCTTTGGAGCAGATTGACTTGCTGTCAGCTAGTAGGCCCAACCAGGCCTCCCTGATAGGCGAGTCCCCAGTGGGCTGGCCTTAGCAGGCCGCCTTCGAACCGTCACCCAGATTCAGGGCTCATAGCTACCAGTTGTTTAAGATTACTTTCAGGTAGTAGGCCTCCTCAGGCCTCCCTGAAGGTGAATTCCCACTTACGGTGGCTATCAGGTAGTAGGCCTTACCAGGCCTCCCTGTAGGCAAGCCCAAAGGACAGGCAACTGGACAGCTAGCCTGACCTACTATCAGGTAGTAGGCCTCACCGGGCCTCCCTGAAGGCATGTTCTCACGTAATGTGATTATCAGGTGGTAGGCCGCTAACCGGGCCTCCTTGAATGTGAGCTCCCAAGTATTGTGGCTGTCAGGTAGTAGGCCTCACCAGGCCTCCCTGAAGGTAGTTCCCACATACTGTGGTTATCAGGTTACAGGCCTCACCAGGCCTTCCTGGTCATGAGCTCCCACATGCTGGGGTTATCAGGTAGTAGGCCTCACCAGGCCTCCCTGAAGGTGAGTTCCCTCATACTGTGGTTATCAGGTTACAGGCCTCACCAGGCCTTCCTGGTTATGAGTCTCCACGTGTCAGGTTATGGGCCTCACCCGGCCTTCCTGAATGTGGGCTCCCACATATTGTGGTTATTAGGTTACAGGCCTCATCCGGCCTTCCTGGTTTTGAGCTCCCACACACTGTGGTCGCTAGGTTACAGGCCTCACCAGGCCTTCCTGGTCATGAGAGCTCCCACATACTGTGGTTATCAGGTTACAGGCCTCACCAGGCCTTCCTGGTCATGAGAGCTCCCACATACTGGGGTTATCAGGTGACAGGCCTCACCAGGCCTTCCTGGTTATGAGCTCCCACATACTGTGGTTATCAGGTTACAGGCCTCACCAGGCCTTCCTGGTCATGAGCTCCCACATACTGGGGTTATCAGGTTACAGGCCTCACCAGGCCTTCCTGAATATGAGCTCCCACATACTGTGGTTATCAGGTAGTAGGCCTCGCCAGGCCTCCCTGTGAGTGGTTCCCCAACGATGCTGGGTTCTGGAAGCTAGTGGCCGCCTGCTATCAGTTCAGCTGGCCTTATTAGGCTGTTGCTAAAAGCGAGCTCGTGCCCTGGCTCAACTAAAGTGTTCATCCTCTGCTTCTGGTTCCCTCCCGGAACTTCTTACTCTGCCTACAGCCTGGTTTCCTACCAGTCGGTCCATTGCTCCCCTCACTGAGGGTCACTATGAGTGTTGGACTTTTGAGTCTGGTCAGACGGTTGTAGGCCTCTCGTGAGGCCTCCCAGTTAGATCAGCCCCCAGGCCTTCACAGGCCTCCTCAGTGTTTCAAACACAAACACTGGGTAGATCCGTGGATCGAGTAGAGAAACTCCCCTCTCTAGCAAGGGTTTAAAGCACTATGCTGAGTCATACTCTCTGGGATATCCCGTCTCTGAGATCCGGCCTGAGGTTCACTGCCAGCTTCGCAGTCCCTCGGGTTGGATGCTTTACCTAAGGCAAATGTCCAGAGGCTCTGTCTCCGGACAGACAGGAAGTTGGCCAGACTGAAGTGTCCGACTTAGTGACACCAGGTCGGGCCGTCCTGGTGGCATTTCGGGTGGTAGTTTCCCCGAATAGTGACTGGCTGGGGTTCCCTCGGGTTCCCTAGCCACATTCCCTAGAAGGGACCCCTTCTAAAATTGAAGTTGTGGTCCTAGGCCTTTGAGCAGGCCTAGGTAGGCCTCTGGTAAAACATCGTTTTGGAGGGCCTCCTGTTAGGCTTATAGCTTGGGCTATGACCGTAGGGAATGCTGTCACTGACAGCCCAGTGTGACCTGAGGGTGAGTGGTTCTTGCATTTCATTTGAATTTGCTGGTTCTGACAGTTGTCACTGCCTCCTGGCATGCACTCCCCTCAGCATGGCGGAGTGGGTATTTCGTTCCCCAAAGCGTCGATGACGTATTGTCGAGTTCCCTTCGAAAGGGAACGTCTCAGGTTACAACTGTAACCTTTGTTCCCTGAGAACAGGGAACGAGACAATACGTCTCCCTGCCATGCCTCGGGGCCTGCCTACCAAACAGTCCCTTCAGACGAAGGATGATTTGTCATGTTTGCAAGGCGCCCTTATATACTTCCAGGTCGCACGTTAATCATTCACGTTAATGATTCAAGGGCTGTCGCCGGTCAATGTGATTGCCGTGATTTGATTGTGATTTCAGACACCTGTCACGCCTGAGGCGTTCCCCAAAGCGTCGATGACGTATTGTCTCGTTCCCTGTTCTCAGGGAACAAAGGTTACAGTTGTAACCTGAGACGATTTGCGTCCACGCCAACGAACAATAACGGTGTTTATTCTAGGCTCGCGCGCTGATGTTTCAAAGTGTGTACAACGTCATCGAACTTGTTTTTGCTTTTCTTGTTGCATTCACGGCTTTAAAGGAGAACTTTGAACAGATCTTTGAAAAACTGTCTCTATCAGTCGATCTAGGAACGCCGATCCAAATGCGCTGAACTGTGTAGAATCTCATATGGTCCAGCGCATTTGGATCGGCATTCCTAGATCGACTGATAGAGTCTGTTTTTCAAAGATGGCTTCTGCTTGTATACGTGAAGTTGACTGTATGTATAAAATATCTTCTTATTAAACTGTCTGGACACTGTCAAAGTTCTCAATGCTTCGGTTTGAAGGTAGGGACCCTCATTATGCTACCGTGTTAGTGTGGGGCTATTTTGAGCCTTGTTAGTGGTATTAACAAGCGATTTTTATTTGTCATTACTCTATGCCCCATATACTAGCGTTATACTAGCGTTATAGGCTAAACTGTTTTTAGAGATACAACTATTTACATTCGATAATCATGAAAACAAATCTCAGATAACGGTTGACTAGGTAACAATGTGTAATTAGACCAAAGGTTAATTTTGCGCCGGAGTTCTCCTTTAACCAGCAGGTGTCCTCAGCATGCTATGTTCTGAGTAAAGCTAGTGTAATCGATCTAATAATCTAACTGACGTATAATGCGTATGAATATAGCTGACGTATTCAATATAGTGGAATAAAAACAACGGCTAGTCTTTTCACCGCAACTTTAAAGGAAGCAAGACAATGTTGTCGAAATGAGGTAATACGTTTATTCAGAGGGTTTGAACGATTGTTTTGCATATCTATTTTCTTGAAAAGGGGCTTGACTTGTCAAACAGTGCTGGATTTTTCTGGACCTCGGCGATGAACTTCTCTGCAATGTCGTCTGCCATTTTAAATGCGCGAGCCTTTAAATTAGTATGGATTCTGATTGGCTGTCAGTGTTTTTATCATTCAACAGCTGAAAAAAAATAATTCCAAAAGTGATCCCAAAGATGTCGTTTCTCTATATCGTTATTGTTATAGCTGTGGTGTGAACTCTGCTATTCTTTAATATTGAGAATTTTTTTAGAACTATATCAATATCGTTATCTTTATCGCTATCGTCCTTGGTGCAAACAAGCCTTAAGCTTAAACTTTAAGCTCAACTTAACCTTGTTTTGGTTCAGGAGGAACTGCTGTTTGTTTGCGGCGCTCTGGGACTGACGTCTGTCTACACGTAGGACGTTGTATGCGGACCGAATGCAAGGATTGGATGAAACATTTTTGGACTTCCACTGAAAATATATATTTTCATGTTTTAATATTTAGACCACTTCTATTATTGATTGACTGTTATTGAGTTTCAACCAAAATAACAACAAAAAAAAACTGACAAACCTACCTTTAAAAAAGTTTATGTATTTTACTTATTATTTTAATAAATAAATAAATAACTTTTTTTTGTTTTACAACCAATGTCTTATTACATAAACCTTTCTATTTCCTAAATAACATACAGTATATATAGCTATCTATATATAATAGCTAAATAAATATTTTAAATGTATTTAATTGTACTTTTTTAGAACTACTATTAATTTAAATAATTAATGAATAATTAAATACATAAACTTTGCCAATTGCTATTATATAAAAAAACTTGATAATTCTAAATATTGTAAATAACTAACTAACTAGCTTAATTTTTTTTAAATATATATAATTTTACTTATTTTAAAACTAATATTTATTGATTGATTGAACGAATGAATTAAATGTTTCGTTTTTTATTTACGTTTTTACAACACATAAACCAATGTTTATTTATTATTTATAAAAATAAATGAATACATAAAATAAAATTGATTTTAGACACAATTCATTACAAAACAAACTTGCTAATTCATTTTGTAAATAAATATTATATTATATTATATTATATTATATTATATTATATTATATTATATTATATTATATTATATTATATTAATCTAAAGCCGAGGGAACAGCTCTGCCCAGAACAACCAATCACGACGCTGGAACCCACTTCCCCGCTGGAGACGCTATTGTCCTCTGGCAGCGGTGACAAGTATTCATTAAACTCTTCTAACATCAGCAGCGCTATTATTTCCCATCGAAATGACTGTGCAGCGATTGTTTAAACCCTATTGTGTAGCGATCGCGAGCTCATGGTAATAACACACTCAGCGTCTCGAGTGTGTAAAGGCTCGTAGACTTTCAGGTTGCCGTATGATCCTTATAATGACACATGTTTAGAGAGTGGATTCGATTTAAAGAAACACACACGTGCTTCTGATCGTGAAATGAACTGATGGGGATCGGTGGGAAAATGCAATTAACAAGTTCAAATATTAAAGGCACCTTCAAAGCTGAATAATTAATCTGCGTTTGAATAGAGACAAGCAGCTTTCATGCATTTTAATCAATCACGAAAAGAACACGCATATTTTGTGAGATAATGGCAGATAGTGACTGCAGCACCTCTTTTGAAACTAAGAATTGGTAGTGTTTTGATGGAGAACTTGATGTGAATATTTATGGAAAAAAAACATAATGTAAGAAACAGCAAATGCTACAAGTTAGTCAAAGACTTGCTGGTGTGCAAGACATACCTGCACAATTACTAATATAGTTTATTTTTTCAACAAATAGTAATAATACATGTTATAATAATATAATAATACTGTTTTGTATTATTTTTTATTATATAATATTTTAAAATATTTTAATTAATTGTATTTGTTAAAAATTTTATTTGTATTATATTTAATTATAATAATGGGTTTCATTTTATTATTATCATAATATTTTATTTTAAATATTTTAATAATTTATATATTTCATTATATTTTATTATTATCATTATAAATGACAACAATAAATGTACAGTTATTATATATTGTTTTTTAACAAAAATGACAATAAGAATTGTTATTATTGTTGCTGTTCGAATAAAAAATTAATAATTGTATATAATAATAATTGTAAATATAATAATTTAATTAATGAGGTGTATGAATAGTTTTAAAATCTAACAACAAGAACAACAACACTGTTGTTAAAAAAATATCATACATTTTTTTAAAGTATTATTTTATTATTATTATTACAAAATTTTGTTCTATTTATTATAATTTTTTTAATAATAATAATAATAATGATAATACCATTCCTTATTTCTTTGTTGCATTATATTGCACTATTACTTTCCTTCTAAACAACAACAACAGCAATTACATACTTTTCTACTAATTTAATTAATGAGGCGTATGAATTATTTTAACAATATCACAACATTGTGTTCCATTTAATTTTTTAATATACACATTTTATTAAAAATATTTGATCATTTATCTTGTTATATTTTATTTTCCTTTTAAACAACAGTAGCAACAACAACAATTTTACAATGATTATTTGTTGATTTCCATTATTATTGTGATTTAATAATACATATTTAATTATTATTTTCTATTTTCCACTTTTTTTGTCTATGCAAAACTTAGACTGCAGCGCCAGTATGGATGTAACTGCTAGTTCCCAAAGACAGACACACACACACACACACACACACACACACACACACACACACACACACACACACACACACACACACACACACACACACACACACACACACACACACACACACACTGTCTGTCTGTCATGAAGCGCATGTGTGACTGCAGAAGCAGGTGGCAGACGAATCGGAGAAAAGAGAGAGAGCGACGAGACAGCGGGACTGCGAGGGAACGACTATTAGGGGACAAACAAACATTTTACACAGTATCTTAAAGTCAATATCAAAAAATGTGCCGTTACAGAATAAATTGGCTTGTAAATGGTGTTTTACAAAACTTCAATCATCTGTAAAGTTCCTGCAACTAACAAAAAAACAGTTGCGTACAGTATACGTTTCTCTTTTCAGGCTTGACCGGGCATGATATAATTTTGGACCGAACTTGTGGCCCACTCCAGGGTCAGACAGCTTTTGAGAGGGAGGCAGAGGCACCATTAGCAGCCTGTCAAAACCATGAGGAGTGGGTGGAGAGAGAGAGAGAGAGAGAGAGAGAGAGAGAGAGAGAGAGAGAGAGAGAGAGAGAGAGAGAGAGAGAGAGAGAGAGAGAGAGAGAGAGAGAGAGAGAGAGAGAGAGAGAGAGAGAGAGAGAGAGAGAGAGAGAGAGAGAGCTCTGTGGGTGCCGTGTGAAGAATCATTTGGCCAGCTTTTCTCGACTGTTGCCATATATATAACAGGACGCATTTTGTTTTTCAATATTTGAAATCTCTATGTGAAACTTATAATTTGCAATATTATTAATCATTTTAATAATTACAGGGATGAGTTAGCAATTAAATCATCATGTCACAGTCCTTAAAGAACAGTTTAGTTATGTAAAATAAAAAAAAATAATCAGGCTGGACACTGAAAAATAAAATCTGTTTTGAACACTACCTTATTTTTTAAGTAAAGATTATTTTTAAAGTAAAAAAATATATAGAAATAATTCTAAATGTCCTTAAACAAGAGAAGACAAAACTTCATAATTAGTCATCAGTAAATGTATCCTGATTATATGAAAAACCATCTTGGCAAAAAACAACTAAAACAGACAATTTTGACTATACATTCTACATTAATATATAAAGTTTGATTGGCAACCAACTAAACCAAAAAAAAAAACTACTTTATGTGGCACAATAACTTTTTTTTCCTGAAAATAAATAAATAAAAACTATTTTTTGATATTTTTACAGCATAAAGAACAGATTTTTTTTCCTGATATGAATGAATGGATGAATGAATGAATAAACACTATTTTGACATTTAGCAGAAAGAACATAATAAAGGAAATAAACTGTAAGTGTATTACGTATGTTGTTTCGACTTCAATATATATTTATATTTATTCATATTTCACAATAAATATCACAAAAAAACATCTTGGCTCAAGAATATGTATAATACAAGAAATGTTTACCAAATTGGTCGATTTTGTCTGTTGGAAACGTAAGATTATTATTGAGTGATCAACCGATTTCATAAATATACAGTAATTACACAAATTAGCTAAACTGCATTCACATATAATGACATAGATATTATAATAGGGCTGTGAAACGATTCATCGCGATTAATCACTTTCTAAAATAAAAGTTTGTGTTTAGATAATATATGTGTGTTTAAATTATATATAAATATATATACTGTATAAACATGCAAATATGTATTAAATATATACATGCATGTGTGTGTATTTATATATACATATACAAAATAATTATACACAGTACACACACATATACTATCTAAACACAAACGTTTATTTTGGATGCGATTAATCACGATTAATCGTTTCACAGCCCTATGTACATGAACCATTTACTATTAAATATAGAAATATAGAAAATATAGAAAAAATAATTCCTGAATTCAAACAATATAATACGTAACAATGGTTTCCGAGAAAAACTGAATAAGAAATGTAATGATAAAAATGTTAAATTATAATTTTTTAATTGTATTGAAATTTAAATAGGCGGAGCAAGTTAAGAAATGTACAGGGGGAAAAATCAGCTAACATGTTTTATTTGGATACGACCATGTGCATTTGGATTTGACGTCGATTTTAAAATGAAATAGAAATGTTCGAAAACGAATCGTGTTTAACCTTAAAAAGCACTGCATTGATTTGTGGGTTTTGTCAGGGATGTACGCCTTCTGTCGTGAATATCAGCAGTGGGAAAGAATGATAAAAAGCGAAAGCTTAACTCGCTCAAAAAAAAACTGCTGTCTAGACTCGGCCAAAAGCTCTCAGAGGGAATAAGGGACGAGAGCGCTGGAAAAAGAAATGCTTCAGCCTCCTCGGCATGGGGTCTCATGAGAGCGCTCTCCCTCGGGACGAACACGAGCAACGTTCTAGCGCTTTCTGCAGATCAAGGCTCCCAAATCACACACACACACACGCTAACCCGTGGTGTTTTCAGGGATGATGACGCAACATGACTCTTTCAGGTGAGCCAAAGAAACGGTAAGGCTGAGTAATACCGCGCGGGTCTGACCGTCCTAATTAACGGTTGTGTTGTTGTTCAAAAGAATAAAAGAGTAAAACATGACCTTATTGAACTGCCGCTTCAAGCAGAAACTTCGTTTCAAAGCGATCTTTCTTAGTGGCCTACAAACGCTTCTCTAATTTAATTAACGAGGTGCATGAATTACTTTTGAAACGCTCCCATTGGAGAGATTGTTCTGTGGCCGTATTCCTCTTAAGGTTGGCACGGCGAAACTGCGTAGGGAAAAACGAAACGAGCTTCCGTCGTAATAGAAGATCTCCTCATCGAGTCTCAGTTTATTACAGTCACACTGAAACTGGACTTCCCTCAAAGGTGTCTCCAGCTCATTCACTGGAAATCAATCCCTGTTCCTGTTTCTGACAAGCGCTTTTCTTTTTTTGCCAACGTATATCGAGTTCCTTAAGTTTTGCTCGCTTGTCAGAAAAGTTAAAGGAGAACGAGCCTCAAAAAGCCGCATGACTTGCGATCCGTAAACACTAAAGTGAACCAGGCTCATTGGAGAAACGGGCCTGTGTGGAGATTGCAGCAAAATTATGTAACTGTTTCTTGCACATCTCGAGACAAAATAGAACATACATTGTCCTTATAAAAATGCCAGATGGCTTGAAGAATACAGATAACCATATACTGTCACAACGGTCAGTACATTTAATCAGTCAAAATGACTTTAAAGGCCCCGTGAAATCAATTTTTTTTTAAGTTTTTTAGCTTTTAGTATGAATATGTTAGCATTAAAGGTACACTGTGTAATTTTTTAAGTTGATTCTTAGCAAAACCACTTTGTTCTTTCAGACAGAGCACAATGTGCTCATTAATGTATAATTACTTCCACCAATTAATCAAGTGTTATTGTAAGCGTAGAATGTGCCATTTATAATACATACGCGTGAGCTGCTCGAATGGCGGAAGCCATGTTGCGCCTCCATCTTGAAAATACATTAGCCAAAGAGGGACACACCTGGACATTCAAGCTTCGCCTTTCGCGTTTTTACACTCAGTGGCACCGTGACGAAAGTCATATGCAGTTGGTAGTCATACAATTTCATCGCTAGATGGGAGTAATTCCTACACAGTGTAGCTTTAAGGTTATGAATAAGCTGGTGTGTTCCAAAACAATGACAAAATTCGCATTTAGGAGATATAAGCATTTAAACTTAGAGTTTCTCACTTCCTCCAAAATGGATCACGAATTTTATGACGTCAACGCGGACTTCAGCTTTAATGGTCACATCACCCTATTTTCGGTAAAGATAGAAAAAAAAAACTGCTCTCTAAAGATATTTGAAGTAAATGTATGATAATCCATAAGTCTTTTATCCGAATAAACACACTTTTGGACTAAAGGCCCAGAGGGATGTAAATATAATAAAACACAGAAAGGCGTCAGCAGTTAACAGGTTAATGTAACATTTATCGTTTCAAGACTAGCAAAATTATGGCAACTTACTGTACTCTTTACTCGCAAGTTTACATGTACGTCAGAAAAGTCAACAAACAATGTTCTGCCCCAGTAATCATAATTTGTGGGTAAATGAATTCAAGTTGTTGGTGTTTTACAGCCACTAGTGTTCATTTCAGCTGGAAACTGCAGTGCATTTTACGTATAGGTACACTTTTGGAGAAAAAAAACATGAATGTAGAAGCACATTTTTCCAATGAGCCTATGCAGAGCAAAAGCCTTGCAATCTTAAAATCTGCTTGTAATATCCATCTAAACCTGTGATATAAGTTCACCTTGGACAGAGAGAGTTAGCTAGGCCGTCCTCTACCTTGAAAGCGCTACGACTTGAGATGTCTTCGAGCATAGCTGAAGCGAAGAGAACTTTTACATGAATACTTCATCAAGGTCTCTTGTCCTTATCTCGTCTTTCTGCGCTCTCCCAGAAAGACAGTTATGTGTGCCATTTTGAACGAGTGTGTAAAAAAAGTGGCCAATGTAGGCATTATTTGCGCAAGCTTTCATTTCTTAGACCTTGTTACTGTAAAAACGATGGCTTACTTTATAGCTCATGTCCTGTTTTTCGCTGCTCCTTGTGAATAATTTCAAAAAGTTGTACGAAAGTTTGAGTGGTGGAAAGATACTACCATTGCATTCATAAGCAAACTTGTAATGCCATATTTCGTACCTGATTTGCTTGCCCTCTCTCAGGTCATACAGAGAGAAGAAGATGTCCGTGTCCTCGCCGATGGTGTTATACGTGAAGCTCTTTAGGTTGACGAAGAGATGGTGTGGCACGGGCATTCGACATGTATCGCCGTGTCTTTGTCTGCTGCCATCCTGAAAGCACAGAGTGAACAACACGTTTACATGTTGCTGTACATTGTTGCTGTTTGGATTTAAATGGGCAAATGCTTAAGAGCCTATGATTGGATCATTATTGCAGTGATTATTATGTTTCTAGTATGTTATATGTTTGGCGGAAGTGGAAACACTTCAGAAGGGCCGGCAGTGGCTCAGTGGTTCATGTAGGTTGTCTACACACCGGAAGGTTGGTGGTTCAATCCCTGGTTCCACCGGACCAAGTGTCGAGGTGACACTTGGCAAGACACCTAAACCCAGCTGCTCCCGACGAGCTGGATGGCATGCCTTGCATGGCTGACACCGCCGTCGGTGTATGAATGGGTGAATGTGAGGCAACATGTAAAGCACTTTGGTGGCCATTGGGTCTGTAAAAGTGCTATATAAATGCAGTCCATTTATCATTAGAATACTGTAGAATAATAACTACTATTAACTAACAAGAAACTCTGATAATAAAAGGTAACGGTAACCCACTAGTAATGACTCAAGTGTTACTACATCCTTCTAAAGGAACTACTAATTATTTGGATCAGTCTAAAGTGAAAAACATGATAACTGCCTAGCCATATCACCCTGTAGCCCAAGCAGGGCTGAGCCTGGTTAGTACCTGGATGGGAGACCTCCTGAGGGGAGCTCACCCTGTGGTTTATATGGGTTCTAATGCCCCAGTATAGTGACGGGGACACTATATCCTGCCGTCCTTCGGATGAGACGTAAAATCGAGGTCCTGACTTTTAATGTCCTTTATGCTGGACATTAAAAATCCAATGGCACTTCGCGTAAAGAGTAGGGGTGTAACCCCGGTGCCCTGGCCACATTCCCTCCAATGGCCCTTACCAATCATGGCCTCCTAATAATCCCCATCCACTGAATTGGCTCTATTACTCTCTCCCCTATATCTGATGTGTGGTGAGCGCACTGGTCCCGTTGCTCTGTGGCTGCCGTCGCTTCATCCAAGTGGATGCTGAACACTGGTGGTGGTTGATGAGATCCAAATAACTAGTAGTTCCTTTAGAAAGATGTAGTAACACTTGAGTCAGTACTAATGGGTTACCATTACCTTATATTATGCATTACTAATATTAATGATGAACCTGTATATAGTAGTCCTCAGTGAGGTATGAAAAATAGAAGTTACTGATTAGCTAATAGTGAACTACCACATTCGACTGTTATTACTTACTAATTTGTTAACCAGAGTTTCTTGTTAATCTAGTAGTTACTAGAATGTTAATAGTGTGTTACTCATTTGTTCCTGTGTAGTTATTCATTAATGAAGGAACAGTATTCTAAAGTGTTACCCAACCATGTATGAAGACACATCATGGCCATATTCCAGGATGACAATGTCCAGATTCATCAGGCTCAAATTGTGAAGGAATGGTTGAGGAGCATGAAGAATCATTTTCACACATGACTTCTCTTGAGTCCAGACCTTCAATTCATTGAGGGCCGTATTTTAACGATCTAAGCGCATGGTCTAAAGCGCAGGGCGCAAGTTCACTTAGGGCGTGTCCGAATCCACTTTTGCTAGTTTAACGACATGGTCTAAAAGGGTTGTCCCTATTCTCTTAATGAGTAATGGGTGTTTTTTGGGGGATTTACGTGCGTTAAACCAATCAGAGTCTCATCTCCCATTCACTTTAAATGCCAGTTGCGCTCGCGCCATGACAGAATTTGATAGTGGAAAGACGAACGTGAGTGACTTTAAGACTAAAAGACTTTACAGAGCGCTGGACTCTTGCATTGTCAATACAAGATATTGACCAAACATTGATGCACCTCTTAATTGAATGCTTAAATGCTGTGATGTTATTTCCATCAAGAGGTGCATACATTTTTGGTCAAGATCCTTTCTGCTACCCTCCATCAGTTAGTGTTAGAAGAACTGTTCCCAAACATATAACATGCTAGAAACATAACAATGACCGCAACAATGATCCAATAATATACTCATTTGCCTATTAAAATCCAAACGGCGACTTTTTTTGGGGGCATGGCAGTGTATAATATAATGTAATTAAATATAATAAATTATATATTTCAAAAACAATATTGACACACGGAAGCATCTAAATTGAACCAAAAAAAAAACAACATTAGTGAGTATATTAGCAAAGTGTTGCAAACCTGTGGCCTGTTTTACTGACCTACATTTGAACTAGTGCTTTCCACATGACTGTAAAAGGTCTTTTAGCATGATCAAAACGAGGTGTTTAGCTCCACAAAACATGTCATGTCACATTTTAGCCCATGGTGAAGCATGACCTACAAAAAGTCCTGCACATGTTAACGACTCTAAGCATTTCTGACAAGCCCTCGGATGGTGCTGAGGATGACAAATATACCTGGGATGTGCTTTGCTGGACGCTGTGTCTGCTGGACAGGTGCTGTCAACCGAGAGAAAGAGAGGAAGACAACTTAAATCCAGACAAAACTTGCAGTATATACTGTACAAAGCATGCTGACTGCAGTTAGACATATTGACTGTCCCTGCATAACAGGAACTGACATCATTAAAACATAAAAACTGTCTATTATAATGAATGTGACTCGAACTGAAACATAATGTGCAAACGAAGTATATAATATATACTGTACACTTTCTTGCACTGAAACTTCTTCAATAATCGTAAAACAATATCCCATTAAAATGATTATTTAGGAGTTGCTCTTAGATTTAAGTTACAAAGGGAACAAAATGTCATCTTTCATCTGCAATTGAGTAAACAAGACACTTGCTTAAGGATTTGAATATTTCCCCACAAGACTGTATAGACGTACAGAAGAATATCTACATATAGATAAATCATATTCACAGAGGCATCATCAGCACAAACCCAAGCTGAAAACACATGCTCATAATCACATGGTGAAACGCACACATACACACATCTTGCCCGGGAGTCTGAGTGACTTATGAGTCTGTATTTCTTAGCTTGCATCTTTCTCTCCAGTGCTTTTGACAGCGTTTAGAATAAATTACCCAGCATTCAACACAACCCCCCACTGGAGAATGCATGGTGGGAATGAAGGCATGCAAAACATGCTAGCGTAAGGAGATTAAATAGATCGTGCCTTCCTGTTAAAAAGACAAAGTGCTATGTTGTTCTGGGTGGAGTGGTATTGCTATGTGGTTGCTAAGGTGTCGCTAAACACATTTTCTGTCCAGTTGCTAGGGTGTTCTAGGTGGTTGCTATGGAACTGCTCTAGTGTTCTTGGAAGAGTGACATTACTTTGCGGTTGCCAAGGTGTTCTCAGTGGTTGTCAGAACGTTGCTGTCCAGTTGCTAGGGCATTCTGGGTGATTTCTAAGGCATTGCTTGGGTGTTCTGATGTTGCTATGCGGATATCACTTTGCTTTACAGTTGCTAGGGTGTTCTGGGTTGTTGGCATGATACCACTATGATGTTGCTAAGGTGTTCTGAGTGATTGTTATCGCATTGCTAAACAGTTTCTCAAGCATTGCTAGGTGGTTCCTAGGCTGCTAAGGGTGGTCGCTATGGTGTTGCCAGGGGGTAGCTATAGTGTTCTGATTGGTTGTATGATGTTGCAAGTAAAGTGTTTCTAGGTGGTTCATATGGTGTTCTGGGTGGTTACTAGGACATTTCTAAGTAGTAGTCAAGTGATTGTTTTTCCATTCAGTTGCCAAGGTTCAAACAGTGTTACTCGGTTGTATCTAGGGTGCTCTGGTTGGTTGCATGATGTTGTGACTAAAGGGTTGCTAGGTAATTGCTAGGCTGTTTTGGCCAATTGCTTTGCCTTGATTGCTAGATTACTTTGCATGGTTGCTAAGATACTGCTAGGTGGTAGTCCAGTGTTCCAAATGGTTGCTAGGGCATTGTAAGGTGTTATTGAAGTATTCAGAGCGGTTGCTAGGTATAGAAGCTTGTTTCTGCCAAGGGATAAAACAATTTAAAAGATAATTACAACTTTTTATCTCATAATTATTTTCTCAGATTTGTGAGATATTAACTCGCATTTGAAAATTATAAAGTCCCAATTCTGATGAAAACTTGTTTTACTTTATATCTCGCAATTGGGACTTTATATCTAAAAAATCTGATTTTACAGTATAACTCACAGTTACGACTTTATATATCGCAATTGCTAAAGTTTATATCACGTAATTCTGACTTTATATCTCAAAATTGCTTAAGTTTATATCACGCAATTCTGACTTCATATCTCGCAATTGCTTCTTTATATCTCGCAATTCTGACTTTATAACTCGCAATTGCTAAAGTTTATATCATGCAATTCTGAATTTATATCTTGCAATTGCTAAAGTTTATATCTCACAATTGCTAAAGTTTATATCACACAATTCTGACTTTATAACTCACAATTGCTAAAGTTTATATCACGCAATTCTGACTTTAAATCTCGCAATTGCTAAAGTTTATATCTCACAATTGCTAAAGTTTATATCACGCAATTCTGACTTTATAACTCACAATTGCTAAAGTTTATATCTCGCAATTCTGACTTTATAACTCACAATTGCTAAAGTTAATATCACGCAATTCTGACTTTATAACTCACAATTGCTAAAGTTTATATCTCGCAATTCTGACTTTATAACTCACAATTGCTAAAGTTTATATCTCGCAATTCTGACTTTATAACTCACAATTGCTAAAGTTTATATCTCGCAATTCTGACTTTATAACTCACAATTGCTAAAGTTAATATCACGCAATTCTGACTTTATAACTCACAATTGATACTTTATACCTCGCAATTCTGACTTTATATTCCACAATTGCTAAAGTTTATATCAAACAATTCTGACTTTATGGGCCCTATTTTAACGATCTAAACGCATGGGCCAAAACGATCTACGGGACAAGCCGGATTTCACCATATCTTTATGTACACAATAATAATCTTTCACATTGTAATTCTTTTATTTTTAATATTTGGCAAGTTTGTGTGCTGCTGTGTGTCCCTGTGTGTTTAATAAGCAGAGTGTACGCGCGTTGTGGACCCGCCTATAGGCACACATTACTAACGCGCTCTTTAAATAACAACAAAAATCGATTTCAGTTTATTTCAGTTGCCTCAAAATAGCAAAGCGCCAACAATGCGCCTGAACACATCGTTTTCAGACCAGCACAAATGGGCGAAAAAAAATCTATTTGCTATTGAAACAACGTGGCGCAGGACGTGAAAATGATAACTGCGTCGGACTGAAACGAGCAAAAAGCACTTGCGTCGCTCTTGACGCTGCATTGCGCCGGGTGTAAGATAGGCCCGCAAGTCACAATTGCGAGTTTATATTACATAGTTACATAATAAATGTAAACTAGCAAAAAAGAGTGAGATAAAATGTCTCAATAATCTTTTTTGTTTTTTATTCTCTTGCGGGAACAAGCTTTCGTGGCTAGGGCATTGCTACTGAAGCTGTCCTTAGCAAACACCACTAATAATTAACTTCACAATAAAAACCAGCAAAAGAAATCCTCAAAGCTGCATGCACTTTATATCAAGATAAAAAGTGAGATTTCCTTGAGATAGTGCTTGACAACAAGGGAGTGAAGTAGAGCTTCATTTTCAAACCCAGTGGAGGATTTCAGGCCAAATTGAGAAATGTCTGAAAACAAATATCTTTCCTTCTGTTCTCACTTTCACCATCAGGGAGGCTAAACGCACGCCTGGCGGGACTCATTAATCTAAAACAGCGCCTTGCGGCACTGTGAGCACGGCAGATTTCACCGCCATGTTACAACATTTCTGTGAGACTTCAGTCTCTGAATAACTTATATCAATATATATCTCTGTTTTGTTCTTTTGTAAAATAAAAACAGTGTTGATAATTTATGCATACTGTACATTACTATAGGTACAGGACGCCTGGTGCAAGTGTCTTGTTTAAGGGAACAATGAGGTTGACATCTCAGTGTGTCAAAATGAAACCTTAAAACCTGAAACTTGTGCATTACCATCCCTGAATCTTAAAGGAAGTTTAAAACAAGTAAAATAAATTCTAAAAAAAAAAAATCTTGACAATGACAAAAAAATGACGGAATGAATATTGAAGGTGAACAGAAAACATTAGATGGACAGAGTAAATTGTGTGAACAGTGCACGTGTAATTCAGAAGGAGAAAAGCTCGGCTCTTTGATTTAATCTATCTTTTGCTCCCCTGGAGACAATTCAGCAGCAACTTCTAAGAAAGCTAAAGGTCTCGAGTCTCTCTGTTGCCCGAGGGCAAGTGAAAGTCTTCTCGCATCTATGTCTCTGTGTTCTCCTCAGAAGCTTGCTTCTTTCTTCTCCTCTTTCTTTATTTTTGGTATTTGTGTGAAACTCCTCCGCCTCCCACATATCGAGCTATACAAATCTCTCTGTGACCTCAACATTTGGCTAGTGCACTTAAAAAATCAAGTCGAGATTCAGCTACTCTACGCGGAGTGCTTGCTTTTCATCTGAATGTATCCCAGAAAGTTAGCTAGACCTCTTAGTCAGGCACTTTGAATAGTTCTCATTTCCCTTGACTAGTTCCTCCAACCTCTTCCAATCGTTCACCAAGTTTATAACTTCCAACGGTTGGAGGAAAAATGCGACAGACAGATTATTATTATGTTGCCGACACAAAATGAAACACCACGAATATTAAATTATTTTAATATGCTTTTAGATGTTTCATAAAGACTGAAATAATACTTTACATATGACAAATAATATTTTAGCATCTCTGATTTAAACCTAGTAGCAAAAAATGCTTATTTGATTAATTTCAACAGTCTGATTCAAAACATTGATTAATTTCAACAGTCTGATTCAAAACATTGATTCATTTCAACAGTCTGATTCAAAATAGATTCATTTCAACAGTCTGATTCAAAACATTGATTCATTTCAACAGTCTGATTCAAAACATTGATTCATTTCAAAGCACTGATTTAGCCTTTTACTTCCATTTACTTAAAATTGACATGCTTTAAAAAACATAAAATATAATTAAGTATTAGATTAAATATTCAGATTAAAAACATAATATAAAGATATATTTTTATAAATATAATAAATATTAAATAGAAGATGGCAACAATTGCGGTTTGATTCTTCTAATAAAAAAACTCGTTCACATAATGTTAGAGCAAGTATGAATTTTGATTGATATTGATATTACATCACATTTTTATATTAAATATAAATATCATAATATTTCTCAGAGCTTTACTAGACATAACATTTACTAGAATAAAAAGTATTGTTACATTTTATTTTATTGCCAAAAACATAATAATCTTTAATCTTAGTTTAGGCATAAATTATATATTATATATTATACATAAATTATATATTGTCCAATATGACATCATGGAAAAAGCTCTGTCAGATAATAATAAAATAATAATAATAATAATTCATTACATTTATATAGCGCCTTTCTGGACACTCAAAGCGCTTTACATAGAAGGGGGGAATCTCCTCAACCACCACCAATGTGCAGCATCCACTTGGATGATGCGACGGCAGCCATATTGCGCCAGAACGCCCACCACACACCAGCTTACTGGTGGAGAGGAGACAGTGATGAAGCCAATTAGTATATATAGGAGGATGATTAGGAGGCCATGATGGACAGAGGCCACTGGGCAAATTTGGCCAGGATGCCGGGGTTACACCCCTTCTCTTTCGAAAGACATCCTGGGATTTTTAGTGACCACAGAGAGTCAGGACCTCGGTTTAACGTCTCATACGAAGGACATCGCGCTTCTTTGTCTGTATAGTGTCCCCGTCACTACACTGGGGCGTTAGGACCCACACAGACCACAGGGTGAGCGCCCCCTGCTGGCCTCACTAACACCTCTTCCAGTGAAATCCAGTGAGATGAGTGAAATCAAACAAATGTTTTTTCCCCAGTCAAAACAGTTCCCAATAAAACATTGCGGCCTAGAGAATAAAGTGAATTACCAAGGGTAAATATATAATCAAAAAGTTAAAAAAGCAGTTTTTTTTTAAATTTCCAATATTGTTTCTTAGTTCCATAAAGCTGAAAATCAGGCTTTCTGGGAAATTGAATATGCAAATGACTCATTCTGATGAGCCGTCTTGGGAATTTGCCCTCTAATGGAGTGTTTAAAAACATGTCTGCTTTCTAACTGTTCAGTTCATTCTACAGGTGCGAACTTGGCAACATCTGCACATTAGGCCTACATTATGCACATATGCAAAACAGTTGCAGGAATACATTAAAACGTTCATTTCTGCACTTGTCTATGCAGATGACTCACATATTAATAAACTCATTTTGAACAACCTGCAGTAATCCAAACAAAGCAACAAAGATTGACATTCATTTGAAATCATAAATGTTGCAAAAACATCTACTAAATGTTGTTTTAGCATCCAGCAGAGGATATTGTAGCGATTTACTTCAGGGATGAAAATGCACACATCGGACACACATCTGACACACATCTGAATGCCTTCGGAGTACTTACCATTTTGTAGAGATCTGAAACGCTGATCTGGTCCGCATCGACCATTTCAAACTCCTTCCTGGGAACCAGATCTAAGCCCAAATGTCTGTTGAACACGGGAAAAGAACAGGACGGAGATTAACTAGATTACTTGAGACTGAAATACTTAGAATGGATGATATTGTGGATAATAAAAGAACAGAAAATCTGTCAAGCTGTTGCGTCCACCTGTTGTGGCGGGCATTTAGCCATACAGTATCTTTTTATATCCATCAGTCGCTACATTGCTACACTAATATCTAACACAGCGGTGTGATGGCCGTTAGATTGTAAAACATGACACAAGAACATTTCTAGGCAAGTTTTCGACATTACTTTCCCGGTTTGCCCAATCAGAGCATTTAATATAGTGAGGACCGTGAGGCTAAGATGCATAGAAAGCCGCTAGCGCTATGTGCAGCTGTCGTATTGTAGATCTATGGAAACAGGTGTTGTCCACATAACACAACTAAAGAGATGGCATGCCATACAGTATCCTAATATAACATAACCATGGCTTCTCCAGAACTTCTCAGACGTAAATAAAACCCCATTAACTCCCTGATCAGCATAAATTACAAACTAGCATTAAGTAAGTGGGTTAGCATCTAAACACATGAAATGTTGAAGCTGAATAGTCATATCAAAAGTTTGTTGAAATACACATTTTTATCATTAAACTATTGTTTGGATGTTGGATGTTCTAGGTGTTTGTTAAGTGGTTTAATTAATTAATTAAGAAGAAAATGGTCAAACAGAAGTAATGCTAGTAATGCTAACTAGCCACACTGTTAAAGTGCGTGTTTGACAGCTCATTGATAGCTGGTTGCTAGGGTGTTTGGGTGGTTGCTAGGGCATTTCTTGTGTTTATTTGTAGTGATCTCAATCAAAGCGTTAGCATTAGCATCGCCCAAGGCCCCTACCTAGCCAGGGGTATAAATTTCCATCTTTTCTGAATATCTCAATGCAAATTAGCTCTCCAGAGGGACATCTCACATCGCTGGCTTGTATCAGAGCATAAATAAATCTATTTGTTGACGGCTTTGTATAAACAGACAGTAATAAACTTATTATGTGACAATTAAGTGTTTTTAGCAATGACAAGCTTGATATACTCCACAACTGCAGCGTGAATGCCTCTAATTTGCTACGTCAAGACGTTGCTCAATTTATAAATGTCTTGTTACTGAGGCTGAATTAACTCTCTTGAAGTCTTAATGTAGGCTATATAGCAGTAACACTTGCCAAAAAATACAAAATCACTTCACGAGAAACTTGATAACCTACGAAAGGCATAATGAAAAACATTATTAGATTGTTTGAAAAACACTCGAGACGCACTTCAACTCACAGTTCAAGTATTTATAGAACGTGTCGGTAAGTGCTCGCGTCTCAAATCCATTTTATCCCCTTTACTCAATTATATAGTTTGCTGATCTGAAGACCTGGCAGTGATGAACTGCTGAAAGCCCAGAACCACAAAGCCTCATCACAGAAGTGAATCTTCAGGTGACCTTGAAGACGAGGGATGCGTGGTCGACGTGGGCCAGACTCAGATGCTGATACACCACAATTCCTGGATCATCTGGCCTCTAAAAGACTGTTGGTTTAAATTAACTCTGCTTTCATTCATCGCTGTAAGAGGTCATGACTTTTGTCTTGGAGGTCTGGTAATGTAATAGTCTGCTTCTACGCGGTAGTCAATTGCTTTTATCATGAAATTGTTGAATTTGACTTAAAACGTCATCAAATATGATCACAAAGAATACAAATTTAACTTTCATAATAAAACAGCGAAAACCATACACTATGTTACATATTTGTAATGTGTTTGAAAGAAGTCTAAAAACTGTGAAACATTAAATAAATCTGACAGTTTATTTTATAGTAAACTTTATACGATGTACTTATACATACAAAATATACATTAGTTATTTTTACACAAGTGTTGTTATATGCAGGGGTGCACATAACTGGTACGCAGGTACGCATGCGCGACAAAAATCAGGAATGCGTAATGCCACTTGTGTTACTACGCGCCTTTGCGTACTGTCGCCAAAATGCAACCTAGGCAGTGTTAATTAAATTTTTTCACAGATGAAAACGAGACGATAACTAAATAAAAACCTTGTTTTAAATGACGACCACTATGACGAATAAAAACTAGACGGAAATGTAAGGGAGGGACGATTGGGGAAGTGATCCAGTCAGAACTGATTTGCGTTTGTGGAAGATGCGCACATTTGAATTGTAACGTGCTGATCTACCGAGTCGGCATGCGCTTCATGCATGTCTCAAATCGTTAAAAACATTAAACGTCTGGGAGACAGAGCAGAGCAGACATATGGATAGATCTGAATAAGAGTGACGACGCGAAAGACAGCTTTATTCGGTATGTTTTTCTGTGCGAACACACACACACACACACACACACACACACACACACACACACACACACACACGACCCGAAGCGTGCAGCCCCGCACATAGACGCTGCGCGCAAGGACTGAATCAAGCTCTCTTTCGCGTCTGAATGGACAAATACACACAACATTATGTCTAAATGTCCGTTTTGGAGAGTATTCACGTAAACACAGTCGGTTATGTCTTTACAGAACGTACCGTGCATCAGTGCAATTGGATCTGCACACTCTTAAAGTGACAGTGCGTAATAAACCTAATGCCTTCTGTACACTTAATATTGATCAAACAACAAAATAAAAAGAGAAAATTCACTGCTCTTTAATATCTTTAATAAGGATTAATTATATTTAATTTATACAAATACATATATCTGAACAATCAAATAACACTTCAAATAAAAATTTTTTCTATCATTTTAGGTCGTTCTTTTCACGCTGATGTAAATTTAAGTGTTCGTTTATTTTTATTTTATAAGTTTGGTTTTAGTTAGTTATTTTATGCTATAAAAATGGAAATGTGACGTCATGATTGACAGCTGTGGCCACGCTACATATGGGGTGAGTACCAAACACCATCTCCTGGTCCTCACCTGAGTAACTCACTGAAAAAGTTATGTGCACCCCTGGTTATATGGTACCTTTATTAGTAGTATTGCAAATATAATTCTTAGCTGACTGAAAGCTCAATTTGCAGTATCAGCAGATGGATATTGGACATAAAACTTTTGAAAATCTCTGAAAAAGATGAAATAATGATGCAAGAACTGTAAATACTGACACTCAAAACTCAAAAGCTGTGAAGAATTGCACAGCTGTGTAGGTTAGAAATGGGGGCGGTATCTGAAGGACAGACACGACCGCCTTTCATTGCAGTGAAAAGTCAATTTACTCTGAAAAAAAACTAAAAAAAACTCATCTTCAAGTTGTGTTGGTTTGTTTGGCCTCAGTGTTTGCATTTGAAATCTCAATGTAATTCACATTTAACCAGGCAGTGAATGACATATGCTCATTTCTTCGCTGTGTTGGGCCAAGTTGTTTTAGGGTGGCGGGAAAGGCGCTGCAATCATCTAGTGTTTCAGCTCTGTTGACTCCACGATCAGGAGGCCTTGGTCTCCAACTCATTAAAAGCGCTGGCGAATCTCCATGACGCACAAGAGCTTATTTAAACACTCCTCAATTGAGTGAAGCATGCCAGGACTGGACATTAATATCAACACACTTTTTGGAGGGTGGAACAAATGCATGACAATCCCATGGACTTTAATAGGATGTATTTCAAAATATCAACTGACATATTTTGTCTGACATATAAGAGACTGGGTTATCCACATGATTTAGACCAAGGGTGGAAGTTAGCATGATGGCTAATATTGCTAACAACACTTTAAAGGCACCTCAACTGGTCCTTCTGCAAGATCAATGGTAGAGGTTAGCATGCTTGTTAACATTGCTAAAACACTTTAAAGGCACCCTTACTGGTTATTCTGCAAGACCAATGGTGGAGGTTAACATGATTGTTAACATTGCTAACAACACTTGAAAGGCACATTTTTACTGGGTCTTCTGCAAGATCAATGGTGGAGTTTAGCATGATAGTTAACATTGCTAACAACACATTAAAGGCATTTTTAGCTGGTTCTTCCACAATAGTTAGACCAATGGTGGAGGTTAACGTGATAGCAAACATTGCCAACAACACATTAAAGGCATCTTTGCTGGTTTGTACACAAGAGTTAGACCAATGGTGGAAGTTAGCATGATAGCTAACATTGCTAACAACACATTAAAGGCATTTTTAGCTGGTTCTTCCGCAATAGTTAGACCAATGGTGGAGGTTAACGTGATAGCAAACATTCCCAACAACACATTAAAGGCATCTTTGCTGGTTTGTATAACATATTTAGACCAATGGTGGTAGTTAACATGATAGCTAACATTGCAAACAAAACCTTTAAGGCATCTTGCTGGTTCTTCCTTAGGTTTTTAATTTGAATTTGTGCAGGGCATTTTCTTGGAGGTAAAAGAGAGTAACTCACTCATTGCCCCAGTCCAGTCGGACAGTGATGTGGCGTTTGACTTCCCGGACTTGATCCTGGGTCAGGTGGCCTGAAAGCAGTTGTCGCCTCAGATCAATCAACTCGTTCATCACGTGACGGAGCTTGTAAAAGAGGTCTACTTTATGCTTCTGTGGAGAAAACAAACAAACAAGAAAGCCAAATATTTATTTCATCCATCCACTCATGACAAACTAGTCTCATGACTAGGCAAATGTTCAGTACTTGTGTGTTATACATACCATAGTGTCAGTAAATGATCATTCAGTAATTACATACTGTGCACAGTGCAATTTAAACCGTGGTTAAGATAAAAAATATATGTCCTGACATTGTCCTTAATACTTGAAATTCACTGGTTCTTCAAAGACTGCACCATATTCATCTACCAACGGCATCAGAGGCTGATGGAGTAACACACTGATCCAACAAAACCAGACAAACATGTCTGTTGATGCAGTGTGAATTAGCCTTTAAGGGACAGTCACACTAACAACATTCACATTTGTACATAATTATCTCCACTTTGTTTTTGAGTCACTGAAATAAATGACTTCAGGTCGCCCTGCTAAAAATCACGGTCAGTGAGAATGGTGTTATGCTGCCTTAAAATGATGTTGGAATTGCAGTGCTGTAGATAATCAAAGACACAGATAGTCAAAGACGTGGAACAACCACTGAGCATCATCTAAGCACACGTCCCAAACCGCAAGGCTTCCTCTTCAAGTTTGTGTATGATGGTTGATAATGACTCCCTCATCTGCCCTCGGGGAGACACGCAGCGAACAGATCTGTGCGTCTGTCATACCGACATGCTGTGCCGGCTGTGTGTGCGGTCTCCAGCGCCCTCCATCACAGGAACATCTCAGGACTTGAGTTTGACGTGCTCTTGGAAACAAAGAAGGTTTGTCTAGAGCTTTCACAAGAATGTGCCCCTGGATACCCACATGTACATAGCATGAAGTATCTGTCAGTATTTCATTCCACAGTGTGTTATTGGTGAAATCAGATGGGATTTGGACACTCTCATCTAAAAGTCACATCTATCAAATTCCCTGTTATACTCACTTGGACTTCTGTACTGGATGTAGCCTTTTCCCCTGACTGTTCCTGGCTCTAGGGACTGATAGCTTCCCCCTACTAATGGTTGCAGCAATACTTACTCCTCTCTGATGCAAAGAGAACAGTGTGATTCCTTCCCTTGCTAGTCTTAATGGCACGTTTCTTTAGAGAATAATCTCAATGACCAGCTGAAGATCACAAGTCCAAGTCCCGTTAGGATGTCCCTTAGTGCCAGTCTGGGGCTCCTCTAGCTAAGCTGATGGAACAGCATAGTCTTTTTGATGAAGTTGGCTGACCTTGGCTGGGAAACTAGCATCCCATGCTAGCTAGACAAGTATGGATTCCTATACTGATCCAAGCTGGTTTATACTGGTTAGTGCTGGTCTAGCTGGTGGACCTATAGTGCTGAAGTTGGTTGGGCTAGTTAAGGAGCATTGATGTACTTTTTAAGGTAAGTTTGTAATGGTTGATAATTAATCTAGTCATTATTCAACTAATCTCCTTGTGAAGAATACATTTAAGAAACCTAACAACATTCTCCAAGATGCTACATCTCTAAATTCAGCTACAGCTGTCAAAATGTCACTTTTGTAACAAATGCCTTCAACAATACATTTCAAGACAATTACTGTCAAATGTAATGTCTCAAGATGCTTGTATTATATTGCTAACATTGTCCTCTGTGTTGATAACCCTTTACTGTTTTGTAACTACTCAAACAACTTTTCACTATGCAGTTTACTGTGGAAAAATTCAGACTAAGGAATTATGGGTTTAGGGGCAAAGTATCATTGCATTGCTCTAAACTCATCTTAGAGTCCCAAACGCATCCAATCATGTTGACTGATATCAAAATTAACAATCCAGTCAGACTCAACTAAACTGCCATCCATTGACTTTAACGGCGAACACTTTATCACATTTCTGACTGTATCTCAATGATATTACTCAATTTGACCAATGAGATTAAGGCAATTCCATTTACCCGAATCTGTTGCACCCGACATAAATGTAAATATGTATCTTCTCGGCCTCTACAAAGGATTTCAAACATGAAATCTAGTTTAAAAAGACATGATGTTTCTGCTTAGCTCCTCGCCATGGCTGCCACGTAAGGTATTTTGGGATCTTGGCTCAAGTAGATTTTAGTACACAGTGTGGGGTCATCCACCCTCCATTGCTCTTGCTCTCTCTCCTTCCAAGAACGCACGATCATGGCAATCCATTTACCCCAATGAAAAACAGATTTATCAGCCTCTGCAGTATAATGCGATTATGATTGTTTTAAGTTGGCTGTCGAGAGACCTGTATCAATCCTTAACCCTTATGTGCTGTTGGGGCTGTTTTCAGCCACTATGGGGTATTTTTGAGTCTTATTTTGGCCATAACTTTTTCCGTGTTTCAGCAAATGGAATAATTTTTGGTGACAAAGCTTATTTTTACACATATTTTAGGAAAATGCTTTGAAAATTTTCAAAAACTTAACAGTACACTCTGGGCAAATTCACTACCCTTTCGTTATGTTCGTGGCTGAAAACAGCCACTACTTTAAACTGCTGTAAAAATTGATCAGATAAATATTTTTTTGCCATTTGTTTTGCATAAATCTATTAATCAACCTCAGTCCTGTTCAAAACTACTAAATGTTTTTAAAAAAATCAAGATTTTAACTCTTTAATTGCCAAATTCATAAATTATGTCACTGATTTGGGAGGGGAAAAAACACAAAATTACTTATTTTCAATATAGTTTTTGTGCAGCATCAGATTTTAATTTTTTCTCCCTCATTTACTGTTCGTGGCTGTTTTTGCCCCATTGACTTCCATTATAACCACATTTTTTTATTGCAAAGCCATGACACCATAAAATCATGCATTTTTGATTGTTGGTGGTTTTCCCTGTTGGGAAGAGGTAAAAATTTTAATTTTTACTGTTGATAACACCATTAACCCTTTAGATAGGCCTGTGCAAAAAAAAGCTTAGTTTCTGGCTTTTACATGGAGTTATATGGAGTATAATAGCATAATAAAGTGTGTGTGTGTGTGTGTGTGTGTGTGTGTGTGTGTGTGTGTGTGTGTGTGTGTGTGTGTGTGTGTGTGTGTGTGTGTGTGTGTGTGTGTGTGTGTGTGTGTGTGTGTGTGTGTGTGTGAGAGAGAGAGAGAGAACTCACCTTGATGCGTCTGAGAAAATCAAAATGCACCTCAGCTCTCAGAACTACATGGAGTAAACAAAAACAAAGTAAGTGTATTTATGCATCTGCCTTTTGATAATGAGAAATGCAGACTAAACAAAAACTAAGCAAGTGGATTTGAACACTTGCATGCGAGCCTGCTGGTCATTTGATGGTGAGAAGAGCAGGCAACATGAGAAAGGGCTTGACTTGCAGTGAAGTTCTAGAGATGATCATGCAGCCTGACCCCTCCAGCGAGCGGCAGGATGTATTGTCTTCTCCCTCTGACACCACAGACTCAGGAGAGGCAGATCCTGATTTGGATGTGGCACCCTCATCATCCTCTCTAGCTTCCACTGAAGGCGAGGGGGATTCGGAGGATCCTGGGTCTGGGTGGATTGGGAGAAACGGCGAAGTGTGGTTTTCCACCAACGCGGAGACAACTCCCTTTCTTCAGCCTGCAAGAGTCGACTCCAGGGCCGACGAGATTATTGACCTCATTGTCAGCATGACCAACCTCCAAAACGCAGAGCTCTGCTGATTTCTTGAATCTTGAGAGGGACATGGTGGCTCTAAAAATCGCACGACCACTGCGATCATCCCACAGGCAACGTGTAGACTCCCCTCTGGACCTGTAGACGCCGGCCAAAATCAGTAGCCCCATGTAGGCACGGAGATCTGTGGAGTCCACCCCGGTCCAGTTTCTCATTGTGCGGCGCCCGTAAAAAACAGATTGAACACAGAATCGATGTTCTGGACCCTTGCGATGGCATAGCGCGTCGGCCATGAAGTCACGCCTCTGGCAGGCTGAAGAAAGGGAGTTGTCTCCGCGTTGGTGGAAAACCACACTTCGCCGTTTCTCCCAATCCACCCAGACCCAGGATCCTCCGAATCCTCCTCGCCTTCAGTGGAAGCTAGAGAGGATGATGAGGGTGCCACATCCAAATCAGGATCTGCCTTTCCTGAGTCTGTGGTGTCAGAGGGAGAAGACAATACATCCTGCAGCTCGCTGGAGGGGTCGGGCTGCATGATCATCTCTAGAACTTCACTGCAAGTCAAGCCCTTTCTCATGTTGCCTGCTCTTCTCACCATCAAATGACCAGCAGGCTCGCATGCAAGTGTTCAAATCCACTTGCTTAGTTTTTGTTTAGTCTGCATTTCTCACCATCAAAAGGCAGATGCATAAATACACTTACTTTGTTTTTGTTTACTCCATGTAGTTCTGAGAGCTGAGGTGCATTTTGATTTTCTCAGACGCATCAAGGTGAGTTCTCTCTCTCTCACACACACACACACACATACACACACACACATACACACACACACACATACACACACACACATACACACACACACACACACACACACACACACACACACACACACACACACACACACACACACACTTTATTATGCTATTATACTCCATATAACTCCATGTAAAAGCCAGAAACTAAGCTTTTTTTTGCACAGGCCTATCTAAAGGGTTAATGGTGCCACCTGGTTATCAACAGTAAAAAGTACAAATTTTACCTCTTCCCAACAGGGAAAACCACCAACAATCAAAAATGCATGATTTTATGGTGTCATGGCTTTGCAATCAAAAAATGTGGTTATAATGGAAGTCAATGGGGCAAAAACAGCCACGAACAGTAAATGAGGGAGAAAAATTTAAAATCTGATGCTGCACAAAAACTATCAATGCATCAAAACCAATGTTGTTTCTAATCTTTGACATGTCCAAGACTGTGATAAAAGGTAAAAAAAAATCCAGTCCACAATCACATTTTATATTAAAAATAAGTAATTTTGTGTTTTTTCCCCTCCCAAATCAGTGACATAATTTATGAATTTGGCAATTAAAGAGTTAAAATCTTGATTTTTTTTAAAACATTTAGTAGTTTTGAACAGGACTGAGGTTGATTAATAGATTTATGCAAAAAAAATGGCAAAAAAATATTTATCTGATCAATTTTTACAGCAGTTTAAAGTAGTGGCTGTTTTCAGCCACGAACATAACGAAAGGATGGGAATTTGAACAATGCACAAGGGTTAAGCTTTAACTGAAATAAAAGCTCAGATTGACAGCCTCCCCCACACCCCAACAGCAAGAACCTCGCCTCCTCTGCATTTTCTGAAAGATGGATTGAATCTAGTTCACAATCCATCAGGATCCTCTACCACTTATGGGGTCCCTAGTCAATTAACGAGTACTTCAAGGATTGACATTGATATTTCAGTAGGGTATTCAAAACAGAGACTTCAAATGTCAACAAAGCTCTTGTGTTTGGAAAATAAACCTCACAACTGGTGAGTCTGTTTAACCAGTAAATCTCTAGTAGTTTTCCACGGATAATGCATTTGAGACTGCTTAATGGTAAAACCAATAAGCCCCAAAGTTATGGGTGTTTGAGTACCTACAAACTAGAATTTACCCAGCAAGAATCCATTGACACACACACACACACACACACATATATATATATATATATATATATATATATACCCCCTTTAAAAAAAAAAATCTGAGTATGTTGCATAGAACTGAATGAAGAATAATATATTGATATATTGATGTTTAATATTATTTGAATATAGGGCTAATTTCTGTTCCTTTTTAATTTAATTAGGTGATTCTAAGTTTAAATATGGATGATTACAAGCTTGGGGGAAATTACACACACGTACAAACTTTGATGTAACATGCGATTAATCACAATTAATCGTTTTGACAGCACTATGTATATTATTAAAAAAAATATGAATCAAATATTATTTTTATTGCTCTAATGCCAGTGATCATCATACAATGATTTTTGGACTATATATATATATATATATATATATATATATATATATATATATATATATATATATATATATTATCAAATATTCAGTACCACTACTTTTTGTAACAGGATGATTTATCTGAAGAGCTTAGATGGAGACACACATGCAAAGCATCATTTGTGGTCTGTGCTTTAGGGAATGCAGCTGAAGAAGAGTTTGTGAGTGTGTGGGAAGAGGAGCCACTGAGCACTGAGCCGTGTGAACAACATGTATTTATCACACTTTTCACAACTGTATGACTCACAAGCTTTAAATACAGAGACAGAATTGAGCTACAGTGCAAGGTGTCTGAAACACATTTTACCATGTCCAGCTCTCAGTCAATGCATCCACATCTTGTAGAAACGTATTCGTAAGAAACCACTTGAAATAAATGCTTCACTCCTTCACTTCATTATCAAAACTCACTTGAATCCTCCAGAAGGACATGCAGAATGGCAGGTGCAACGCAGCCAGGAACAACACACTGTTTGGCAAACTTTCACACATGTCTTACTCTTTATTTTTTTAGTTAGATACCACCTGGAATAATAGTATATTCTTCTTCTGGTCCGTAGGAATAATATAATCCATATTATTTCATAATTACTAAGCAGACCGAGCTGACAAACACTAAACAGAAGTCAGTGATGTGCCAATGGCCACCTAATGTTAAATGCAGACATGAATGTTGATGTGCTTTTAAGATGACGACTTCTGTTGCATGATTGTTATTGAGTGAATGCATGCTGTTCTTGTGTTCAGATTAAGGAGAGAGTTTGCTTGGAAGAGAGAGATGGTTGCTCTACCGCTGACTGTTATACAACACTTACTTGTCCATTCCCTTTTGTTTTGTTCGTAGCATTTATCAGTTTGTTTTCCTGTTTTATGTCCGCTCTTTTACATATGTGAAGAGTGTGCTTGTGCGAACTAACCATAAAGACCCGTGCGAATACCAGTTGTGTCTCATGTTTTCCTTCTCGCCTCCCGTCTTTTACTTCACGTGGGCAGACTACAAACCCTCTGACAGCCGTTACAATGCGGTCATGTGACTTTCTGACATCAAAATATAAGCCCTTTATGCAGCTTAGTTGCAATGAAGGGTCATTCAGGAATGGGGAGGAACTTACGCACTGTCTGCATAGCATGTACAATACAAAAATCTAAATAATAATTCACATAAATCTAATTTTTAACTATGAAGACTAAAAATAGTATGTGAAACTATATATATATATATATAATGGGAGGGGGAGTGGAAAGTAGGGCAGGACTCATAGAAAGCAATGTACCTTCAAATAGCATCAAAGTGTTTCTCATGAAAGGGGACCTATTATGCCCTTTTTAACAATATGTAAGAAGTCTCAGGTGTCCTCAGAATGTGTCTGTGCAGTTTCACCTCAAAATACCATACAGCTCATTTATTATACCATTGTAAATTATTACGTAGTAAATGTCCGTTTTGAGTGGAAGGAAGAATGTGCTGTTTATGTGCATGTATCTTTAAATGCAAATGAGCTGCTCCCCCTCTGACTGTGTTCAGATCACCGAGGGCGGAGTCTATGCTAATAGGGCAGATCCGTCAACACTCGTGGGCAGGGCCTGTGCAATGTGACATTGCATAGAATCTACAAACGGCTTGCTCTGAGACACTGATTATGATTTATGGGGATGGATGGATTTTTTACCATTATAGGGTGGTTGTCTACACAAACTGCCAACACACATTTATGTTCAAACACCATGTAAAAGTGAATTTTGCATAATAGGTCGCCTTTAAAGCCATGTTTGTTTAACTGGTTAAATGACCCATTATGACCATTTGCTCTCAGGAGAACACAAAACTATCAAGTTCATCTCAGTTCTATGAATTTGGGTGAATATAATGAGCTCTTCTGAGCAAGAACCAATAACAGGATCAAAGTTGATCAGGTTGGTGGCATTTAACCGTTGCTAGATACTCAGTTACCACTTAGCAGCAAAATATGCAACAAAACACACATGCTAGTCAGCATGGAATTGGTTACAGTTGACTAACTGTCATTTTATAGAAAGTATAAACGAATTTAGTGTTAAAAACAAACGAGAAACGATCCTAATTTAACATGTTTGTCTAACAAGAAATGGACACATCACATATCACACAAAACATGAATTTGTAAACCATGAAAAAGCCATTTATTAGCCTTCCATTGTCCTCCATTTGAGACTCTTCAGTCAGTGATGGAGTGACTCACACTGTTTCGCCCACACTCTGTACAGTCACTGCTGATCCTTCGGGTGCTAAAGCTAATGCTCACCTGCGCTAGCCGACTCATCTCCCCACACACAGGGGCTCTTTCTAACCACACGTTTGACGTTCAGGTTTTGTTACGGGAAAGAAAGCAGATAGTAAATGATAATCTTAGACTACTAGATGAGGATATGTTAGCAGGCATAGAGAAAACGTATAAAATGTGGGCAAATCGATGAATGGCCAAATGACAATACTGATGCAAAGTAACAGGACTCTCACTTTAAATACAGTTCTTTAAGGAAAAAGACTGTCTGAATGCTTCATTTAAAGTGCAACTCATGGGAAAGCCACAACATCTGAGACTGAAATGCTACATTAACTTCAGGGTTTATAATTTTCAAACAGTATGACTGTTTTTAACACTTCAGGGTCCTGCCTGGAAAGCTTAAACACTTTGAGATGATTATTAGTACTGCAGTATCATGTTAACACAGTCAAGTAGCATACAAGATTCCAAAATAGCTCAAAAAGACCATGCGTGTGAGTATGCAGTGGAGGTATTAGGTAGATAATGCAGTGGATATAGGAGAGTGTGTGACTTAGTATGTGCACTAACTGGCTAACTCACTAGCATCAAACCTCTCATGGCCCGACATGACCTTTGCTCAGGGCACGCAATCTCACTTCCCTCACAGTTCCACTCTGCCAAGCAGGACTGTCAGTCAGTCAGTGTGTGTTTGCGTGTCTTTGCTTCGGGTCAACAAAGGGCGGTGGAAATGACAGACCATATGGGAAAGTCAGACAGTATTGTGGTGAATTCGCAGAGAGAAAACATGCAACAAACTGTTCAGAGCCCTGCAACAAGCCTCATGTGACCTAGTTGATTTAAAATGCAGCTTTTTTACATGAATTTACAGAAAACATCCAAGCGAGTTTGTCAAAAAAATTCTGATTAAACTCAAACACTAACTGATTCTTTTGAAGTGATTCTTTTGAACCAGTTCTTCTTTTTGAAGTTATGGTCAAATTAAAAAGCCTTTGGAAGTCACTATTACTATTACAAATGTTTCATACTACCCTCTAAACTAACCCCAAACACCATGGCAATCACATAGCAAAGCCCTAGCAACCAACTACAACATCCTACTGTAACGGAGGCAAGCTAGTAATAGCTGTGTGAGTAAACCTCACTCCCCTGATCTCAAGAGGCCCACTAGCGACTGACACTAGAGACTGCGGTCTTTAGGGTCCTTGTTAGTTCGCTCGCCTCCCATGCTGGAGACGCCACTTCGAGTTCCGCTCTGAGCGGTGTGAGTAGGACCTGGAGGGGTTACATTGGTGCCGTGACCCTGGGTGTGAGGTTTAGGGGGGTGAGTGTAACAGAGGCCACCTAGTGTCAGCTATGCAGGTAAACTTCACTGCCCGGACCTCAAGAGGCGCGCTAGAGACTGTGGTCCTTGTTAGCTTGTTAGCGCACCCGCCTCCCATGCCAGGGGATACTGGTTCGAGAAGAACTGGAGGGGTTACATTGGTGCCGTGACCCGGGTGGGTGTGAGGTCTAGTGTCAGCTTTGCAGGGAAACCTCACTGCCTGACCTTGAGAGGCGCACTAGAGACTGCTGTCTTTATCGTCTTTGTTAGCACACTTGCCTCCCATGCCGGAGACGCCGTTTCGAGAAGGACCGCAGGGGTTACATTGATGCCGTGACCCAGTCGGGTCCTTCTCGAATATATATATTATATATATATATATATATATATACACACACACAAACACTCACACACACATTGTATATATATGTACAAACGTTTATGTTAGATGTGATTAATTGTGATTAATCGATTTTACAGCAATATTTAATATGACTTATTAATTAATACTATCAACCATAATGGTCATCTATAATGTACAACAGCATTTGACACAATATATAATTAGACAGAAGCAATGAAACGCATTTCTATGATAAAACAAATCGTGAAATGTAACGCATTTCTATGATAAAACAAATCGTGAAATGTAAAGCGGGGACTTCTGGGAACACTTCTGAGTGAAAACTGTGAAGTCTTTAAACATGTTCACTGAAATGAAATGAATGCACCATGAACCAGATGTCCCAATGTGTCTAAAGATCCAGTCGAGGAACCTGATGAAGGTGAAACATCTTTCCACCTCCAGTAGCCATAAACACTTTAAAGTGATACTCTATCTTCTGCTAAACAGTTTCTTGGAAACATGAGGAGAAGGAGCTGCTAACCAGTGCAACCGCAAGTCACTTAGGATAAAAGCTTCGGCTAAATGAATATATGTAAAAAGCTCTTAAAGGGGCAGTCCACCCAAAAAAACTCATCCTCGTGTTCTTCGAACTGAACTTGCAGTTTAGTAAGTCAGATGTGATTAAGTACACTAGATTCATGATTTAATCAATTATTGGCTTTCCATGAACTCACAAAACCCCTGCAGTTCATTCAAGAACCTTGCATTAAGTGAAGCGAGCCATTTGTGCATGAATCAGACTAAACTTTTGTATGATTTTTTTTTATTTCACAGTCCCAGTCTACATTGACTTCAATTATATGGAAAATAACGGCCAGGATAAAATTTTTCCTTTGTGCTGTTCAAAAAAAAATAGTCACGAATAATAAAAAAAAAAGACAGATTGGTCATGTGTCAGCAAACAGCAAAAAAAACCAACATGACAGGTTCAAAACATTTTAAGAAACAAGCGCAATTGACTTCAAAATGAGCAAATAATATCTTTATTTGTAGTTTAGAACGACATGAGGGCGAGTAAACGATGACAGCATTGTCATTGGTGGGTGAACTGTTCATTTAAACAGAAGAAAAAACATAACCACTAAACAAAGCATCATGAAACAAGCTTAAAAGACATCAACATTAGCGAATCCTGTCTTGCGAAATGCTCTATTTAATATCCAATATAAAGAGCAACTAAATTTGTTGTAAACAAGTTAAGAACAGCATAGGTAAGTAAACGATGACAGTTGTCATTTGTGGGCGAACTATTCCTTTAAACAGAAAAAAACAACATGACCACTTTCACACATATTACAAAACAAGCACAAAAGACTTGAATATTAGTGGATACTGTGCATTCACTTTGCGAAATGCTTTATTTTCTATACAAAAGTGCAATTAAACTGGATTAAAAAATTAGAATAAAATATATCGTGACACCAAACAAAATACGAACGCCTCATGTACCACAGCAACGCTCAGAAAGCATCATGCTTTAAGGTCATAACCCGGGGCCTGAATGCAACTGACACTACTAAGCACAATATCTACTCTGTCAAACAAGTCCAGCGTACCTTGCAAAGCGCATCAAAGCACTATATGGTCTCAAATTACTTACCGCTACAGACCCACATGTCTCTTCTCAAAATGCTCCAGTGCAGCCGCTCTAAACATGAGGAAATCATAGGCTGTCAAATACCTCGATCCCTCTTTCTCTGCAACTGGTCTCTCCCTCTCTCTCTCTCTCTCTCTCTCTATCACACGCGCATTCAGACACACGCTGCCACCCACGTCAAACAGAAGCGCATGCTTTCTCGAGCAGTATACATGTAGAAACTCTCTCTCTCGCGCACTCTAATTTATCGCAAATCTATTTTGGACAGCGCATGTGATTGCGTTCCCTCTTCCTGAAGTCTTGCCTTTCTTTCCCTCATTGTATTGGGGTTACCTAACTAGCGCTGTGTGAAGCTCTCGGCAGCCCACACGCACACACACTCCCTCCCTCCCTCGCCATCTCCGAAGAAACGCAGAGCAGGGATGCTTGCCATTGGAGGAAACCGCTGCCAGTATGATTTACAGAGCCGTGACTCCCAAAACACACTGACAGGGATGAGAGCGAATACATAGAGGAGCGCTAGCCTTCTCACTGAATCAGTATCAGAAATCTTTAAAGATTAACTTTTCGTGAAAGTCATGGGGCCGTATTTTAACGATCTAAGCGCATGGTCTAAAGCGTACGGCGCTAGTGCACTTAGGTCGTGTCCTATTCCACTTTTGCTAGTTTAACGACTGGAAAAATGGTTGGCGTGCCCAGCGCATGGTCTAAAAGGGTTGTCCCTATTCTCTTAATGAGTATTGGGTGTGTTTTGGGCTTTACGTGCAATAAACCAACCAGAGTCTCATCTCCCATTTCCTTTAAAAGCCAGTTGTGCTCGCGACATGGCGGATTCGCTATTTACATGGCGGAATTTGCAAGCGGAAAAACTGAACGCTTCTCTAGCGAGGAAACGGATCTGCACGTGCGCGAGGTTAAAGCGCGCAAGCAGACCATCTACGGGATAGGCGCATATCCCTAACGCACTCTTTAAATAACAAAAAAAAAAAAGATTGGTGCCATTGACTTTAGACCAGGTTTTTGTTGGTCAATGGCACAGTCTACTTGAGTTGCCCTGAATTTCAGTGCACCTAAACACACCTCGTCTTCAGACCAGCAGACCATGGGCGCACAAATGGGTGCAAATGCATTTGCTCTTTAAATAACATGGTGCAGGATGAGAAAATGATAACTGCGTTGTGCTGAAAGTAGCAAAAAACACTTGCGTCGCACCTGGCGCCGCATTGCGCCGGGTGCATGACAGGGCCCATGGTGTGGCACACCAAAAGTAAAGTGAATATTCGCATCGCCAGGTTGCTAGAACCAGGTAGCTTCTGGAAGAGGTGTTAGTGAGGCCAACAGGGGGCGCCACCCTGTGGTCTGTGTGGGTCCAAACGCCCCAGTGTAGTGACGGGGACACTATACTCTCAAAGAGCACCGTCCTTCAGATGAGACGTTAAACCGAGGTCTTGACTCTCCGTGGTCATTAAAAATCCCAGGATGTCCTTCGAAAAAAAGAGTAGGGTGTACTCCCGGTGTAACCCCGGCATCCTGGCCAAATTTGCCCCCAGTGGCCTCTGTCCATCATGGCCTCCTAATCATCCCCATATATACTGATTGGCTTCATCACGGTCTCCTCTCCACCAGTAAGCTGGTGTGTGGTGGGCGTTCTGGCGCAATATGGCTGCCGTCGCATCATCCAGGTGGTGCTGCACATTGGTGGTGGTTGAGGAGATTCCCCCCTTCCATATGTGAAGCGCTTTGAGGTCCCAAAAAAAGCACTATATAAATGTAACAAATTATTATTATTTATTATTATTATCGCGTTACTCGCTCTAGATTACTCAAGGAATGTTTCTTGTTTTTCGCGATTAGGATTGTCTTCACGCTAGGGATGGGCAGGAGAGATCGAGTACTCGAGTACTCGTTAGCGACGGTCGACCATGAAAACTATATATTCTTATTTTTTTCTGATTGGTTATTGCGGCATTTGGGCCGGTTCCTGAGGTCTGATTGGTTACCGTTAGAGAGCACGCCTTCTAGACCGGCGAAATAAAGTGAAACTGGAGTGCACTGCAGTGATGCCAGGAATTACTTTGATCATGAAATACAGTTAAGTGCAAGATGTGCAGCGCCAATCTATATTGCATAACATTATACTGAGAACACGATTGTAATAGAATTTAGTAAAATCTCTGAGCTTTAGTTTTTCAGCGCTGTTAAAGGAAGAGCTCGTTCACATGTTACACATCAGACTAGCACGGTCAAGTTCATGTGCGCATTCGCGTCCTTTTGTTCAGATGCAAGTTGTAATTATGTTATGTATCTAGGATATCTGATTAATTAATCTCTTAGGTTGTTGTAGAACGTGCTTCATTTTACTAGAGATCATTTACTCTTTAGCTTTACCTCAAGCTGATGTTTCTTTTTCGAAAACATTGATGCATCATAATCTAGCAGTGTTATTTTTCTGGTCATATGTTCATGTTTTCATAGACATTAATGTCATATTTTTATATGTCAACATTCATTTTTGTTACAGTCTTACATGTAACATTTCGTAACATTTTCATGACGGACACGCCACGGCCCCGCATTTATAATAACGGTAGACGTAAATATTCAAAATTGAGCAAGATATGGACCAATACTGATAATGTATGTCCAAAGGAAGGTGTCTTAGCTTTAGAATTATTAAAACAATAAAAAAAAAATCTAAATTTAATTATTAAAATTATAAAAAAAATCCAAATCCAATTATTTGGATGATTTGAGGTATCATTCATGTTCTAACATCTCTAAATACGTTTCCTAAGCAAACACCACTGATTTGATAGATTCAAGCATTTTTCATGACCACTCTAATTTCCCAGAGATGAGTGGCAAATGTGGTTTCTTGGCAACTACCATGCGCCACGCCACCTACAATCATACTGTGATTAGGCACATGTTGCTGCTCTAAAGCAATGAATCAAATCCAAGCCCACAATCTCGGGCTATTCAGTCCAGGTGCAGCTATCAGATTGTTTCAAATATGGATTCCAGAAAGGCTTTGTCAGATCGTAAGGCTGATATTCTCACTCATGGATGGGCATTACAAATTGTGCGAGTCCTTGAAAACAGCAAGAGATCCGCACTAGAAGCCACACTAGCTGAGCGAGGCATCTGTGCGGCCATATTGTTTTGAAGAACCAGTCAGTCTGTGGCACTGATGCTGAAACGGATCCATATTGTGGAAGTGAATTTCAACTTGCAACAAAGCAACTTTTTGTGTTGTAGGCAGCGTTGGGGAACTTGGGAAAAGGTACGGGTGAGGATGACAGGGTTCTTGCAGGTTTCAGTAAGTCAAATTTAAGACCTTTTTAAGACATTTTAAGACCATAAAGATTGAAATTTAAGACCTACACGACGCATTAGTAGCAAATAAATAAAATTAGCATCAATATGCACTTTTTGTTTACATAAACATCCAAATAATGTAAAGAATGATGGCTAGATTTTAAAAGAGTGTCTTGCAACATGTTATCTACTAAAATGTACAAGTTCAAATAAAGTTGACAAAAAAAGGTTTTATAAAAAGATAAACCTCACATATTTCAGCCTATAATTAAAAAATAATAATAATAATGATAAAAAAAAAGATAAATTACTGACATTTACAATGCATATTAGCTTATCTTTTATTATTAGTGGTAAAATTCGGTCCAATTTTCCCGTGGCTTTGTTGTTGCTATGCAACCATGCACTGCGCTCTCCACAACGACAAATACGTTTTAGTACCTTTTTTACGGAATTCTGAAATGTTTCGATTTTTTCATCACGCTCCGCCTGAAAAAAAACCCGGGTGCATCGCTTCTATTATGAGCGCGCTTGCCGCACGCCTACATTTAAAATAACAAACTTGAGTGCGCAAAAGACGCGATATGTGAACGGCCTCTTGGGGAGCTACCTCCAATCAGGCCACAAGCTACTGGTACTCAAGAGCGACGTGTTGGAGACCCCTACTCCACAGTTTTTTGCTACTTTGTAATAACTTTCTGCGGCCAGCGGTTCTGGAAATGAACGAGGGTAAAACCTTTTTTAGACCTGACTAAATGAAATGTAAGACCTCGGATGAAAATCTAGTTGTTTTTAAGACGTTTGAAGGCCTTAAATTTAAAGTTCAGATTTTTTACTTTTTAAGACCCCGCGGGAACCCTGGGATGAGTTGGGAAAAGTGACTAAAGGTGAGTCCATCCTAAAGTTGTGTGGCAAAAGGACAAATATATCATCAAACTCTTAATGCCACAGAAACAAAAACAACCAAATGTCTTCGTATATTCACCTTCAGAGCTTTATCTGACAGTCAGGAAGCAGAAATAATATTGCCTTAAAGGTGTGCACCAAACAGAACTGCAAAAATAGCGGTTTAAAAAACAATTTCAAACACTCTCCCCATCAGCCATTGGTTGAACAAACAGGAAGTCCTGCCCTAAACTCACAACATAGGTTGATTGACACAAACAAGCAAACAGCACTTCTGTTTAGTGCCGCTGCAACCAAATGATACACTTGCTGTTTAGACTCTGTTCATTTTAAAAGTGATTTCTTTGGAGAAAATCCGAGAGCAAGCTTCAGCTTCAACTGGGAACATTGTGTTTCAAAATATTATATGTAATGGTTGGACTGAAACGGCTCCAACAAATAAGCTGCAAATGGTCCTGGATAATAATGCGATGGGTGGGGGCGGAATAAAACGCAATGCATTATGGGTAGACTATGAGAGAGCTGTCCTTTGATAGAGAAAAAATGGGTTGAGATGGGTTTTTTTTCTGGTTTGTCCATATCTGTGGGTCTTTTTACCAAGTTTACAGCATGAAACACTCACAAAATTTTAAAACAGGACTCTCTGCTGTGACTGGATATACCAAGCTCACTAAGAAAGCGATATCTGCAATTTCACTACACAAAAGGACCAGATAATACAGGGGTTTGTGGGTAGGAGTTGACACACTCAAACAAAATACCAGAATCTCTGATGGAAAAGCTCAAAGATCAGTTGATCATTTTGAACGAGCTACACATATATCTTCGCTAATGTATTGAGACGTGAGTCAAAAATAAAGCTAAAAATACAGCCCTCCTCCATCCTATCTTTTGTCACTGTGACTCTAAATATAAGCGCAGTCGATCCCAGATCTGCTTGTTGTAAACCTGTTGGACACGCTGCTCCTTTATCCCAGAATTCGCCGGAATGTTCCAGCCGAATGAGTCACTCGGTGTGAATCATCATCCCGAGTCTCAGAGCAGCGCGGAGCACAGAGAGACTCGGTTAACACTGTGTTACACACCTTACATCCCGCCGTCACACTTCTGCAGCCATCATCTCACTGTCTCTAATACAATATTGGAGATCTTTGCACACATATATCCTTTACGTGTCTTTTTGATGTAAGCATTTGCGCCTGGAAGATGTTGATTTTTGCTAATTAGGCAATATCACACGAGCAAAAGATCAGCATGGTTGTGATTCGGTCGTCAATACGACAACACTAGTAATTCACACAATACTGATATTCTGATCAACAGCCTGATTGTAAGGGTTATCTTGGTTTTATACAACAGTTCAATAAACAAGAAATTAATATCATATTTATTTATTTATTACAAGATAAAATGTTATATAATGTAAAAGATTATATGGATAACTAATGTATACTGTATTATATCATATTTCAAAACTAATCATATTAATTAAATTATAAAAAATATATGATATTAATAATTACGTATACATATATGAACAATATGGTTGTTACTAGGGATGAGCGAGTACAGCATTATCTGTATCTGTATCTGTATCTGTTAACCAAATTAATCATCTGTATCTGTATCTGTACTCGGACTGGGCGGGGCCTAACCCGGAAGTGGGCGGGATTTAACCCGGAAGTGGGCGGGATTTAACCCAGAAGTGGGTCGGTTTGTCTTGAAATGAGCGGGGCTTTAACCGGTATGTTATTTTAAGCATGCAATTGATATGGATTGATCAGAAATTGTTATATTTATTGCTGATTAGAGAACTATTTACATGACAGCATCGGCATTGAGCTTCAGATAAATGGTTTTGATCATGATAATAACAAACGAACTATATACAGAACAAGTTTTGCAACAATGAATACAACACATGCAGTTGCAATTATGAGGGGAAAATGTAATGAACAAGAGTTTTTTCATCTCAACATAACATTCTTTTTTTATGATCAGTGTGATTTTTTTTATTTTCTTATTTTTTTTGGTTCTTTTTTTATTTATTTTTATTTCCACACCGTGTGTGTGTGTGTGTGTGTGTGTGTGAGAGAGAGAGAGAGAGAGAGAGAGAAAGAGAGAGAAAGAGAGAGAAAGAGAGAGAGGGGGGCGGGGGGGACTGTGTTCTACGGATCAAATAGTCCGACACTGTTTTTCAGATCTGCATTGACTTTAATGAAGACCAGTTGTTCCACATGGCTAGGGTCTAAGTTTGCACGCTGTGGACTGACCACATTTCCAGCTGTGCTAAAAACACGCTCAGACTGGACACTTGTAGGTGGACAACTGAGATGCTGCAGTGCAAAGCGTGTAAGATTGGGCCAGCACTGAAGCTTGCCTGACCAGTATTTCACTGGGTCATCGGTAAGGCTGATGTCCCCATCTGCCAGGTAGGCCTCCACATCACCTGACGGTAAATGTGTCCTCATTGGAATAGCTGATTTCTTTTTCTGCAGGAAAGACAAGACTGAAGTGCTGCTGGTGGCAGGTGTCTCTTCTGTGTTTCTTGCAGGTGCAGCCACAGGGTCACAGAGCTCCATCCTGAGGAGTAATGTCCTCTTTAGTGACTCCAAATCAACATTGTTTGGAAAACAGCTGGCCTTATATCTGGGGTCAAGGAGAGTGGCAAGCAGAAATGTGGAGTTTGCAAAAATTGGTTCGAAACGCCATTTTAGTTCTTTGCTCAGATTGGCTGCCAGTTTCTTTGCTGCTGTGCCTAACCTTTCTCTGGACTCAGCCGCAACATCTTGGCCCAGCCCCACTGTGGCATCCTGATCATCATCACCAGCCATGAGCTGATCAGATTCATCCTCAGATTCCTCACCAGCATGCAGTGACCTGATGATGGAGCACAGCCCATGCAGGAGGGGGATGACCTCAGAGATGGAGGCGCTGTGTTTTGAGAGCGCCCGTGTGACCTCCTCAAAAGGACTAAGGACAGTGAGCATGTCTGATGCTAACCCCCACTCATTTGGATAGATGATTGTTGGAGCTTTACCCATGTTAGACTCCTGTGTCATAATCTGCACAGCCCTGCGCTGCTCCACCAGCCGCTGAAGCATGTAGAACGTATAGTTCCATCTTGTTTTTACATCTGTTATGAGCGTGTGCTGGGGGAGGTTCAACTGTGTTTGCAGCTCATGTAGTCTGTTGCTGGCTTTGCTTGAGCGATGAACATGGCCAGATATGCTCCTGGCTTTGGAGAGAAGGGATGTCACAACCCTGTCCTTCTCCAGTGCTTTGATCACCACCAAGTGAAGCGTATGGGACATGCAACGGATGTGCCCATATTCAGTCAAAGCTTTCACCATGTTTGCAGCATTATCTGAAACAACAAACCGTATTGTGACAGACTGACCAACAGACTCTTCCCACTCTCTCATCTTTTCCTTAAGGCAGCACAGAATGTTCTTTGATGTGTGCTCAATGTCCAGCACACCAACATTTAGCAGCCCTGCTTTCCTCTGTACTGAAGCTTCCCCTACACGTTCACACCAGTGCCCAGTAAGACAGAGATATGCATGTGCGTTGTGATTGCTGGTCCAGAGATCTGTAGTGAGGTTGATGACACCTCCTTCAGCTGCCTTAAGTGACTGGACCAACTCTCCTCTCATTGCCTCATACAGCTCAGGCACTACAGTTCGACTGAAATAGTGCCTCGATGGGATCTTATACTTGGGCTCTAAAAAGCCAACAAGTGTCTTGAAGCCTCTCCTCTCCACCACAGAGAAAGGTTCAAGATCAGTGCAGATCATTTTACCAATCATCTCTGTAATTTTTTTTGACCGGGGATGGTTTGCTGAGAATGGCTGATTTGCTGCAAATGCAGTGAATATTGGTGAAGAGGAAGATGAATATGAACCCTTAGCAGCACCCAGCTGAACACCAGTGACCCGAGAAGGAAGAGGAGAGGAGGAGGAGGTGGCTGATACAGTGGGCTTTCTCATGTGATGAACATATAGCAGATGGTTATGTAGAGATGTTGTGTTGTAATGTTTTGCATCTCTACCTCTGCTTAGCTTGGACTTGCAAAGCTTGCAAATGGCTTTGGAGGGATCATTTTCAGAAACAGTGAAAGAGTTCCATACTGCAGAAGTCCTCTTGGTCTTTGGTGGAGGAGGACCTCCATCCCCAGATGCAATATTGGTCTCAGTGGGGGAAAGGTGGGTGCTACTGCCACTGTTTTCATTGTCACTGATTTGACCCTCACTGTCCTGCAAGGTTAAGCAAACTCTGACTGGTGGTGCAGTGTCAGCTGAAGTACTCTCTGTATCACTCATTATTCTGTATCACTGATCATGAGAGAGAGGGAGAGAGAGAGGGGCGGGGTGTGTGTGTGTGTGTGTGTGGCTTAATTTGTAATATTATTTATATTTATTTTATACCACAACTACTTTTATTTATTTTTTATAAAATACAGCAAGAACGTGTCAGAAGTGCATGAAGTAAAAAAAAAACTGGTTAGAGCTAGCAGACTGTTTAAAAAAATAAAAAAATGATTTAGATGACCGGCAGAGAGAGAGATTAAGAGAGGTCTTAATTTTTAATATTATTTATTTATACCACAACTACTTTTATTTATTTTTATAAAATACAGCAAAGCAAGAAAATGTCAGAAGTGCATGAAGTCAAAAAACTGGTTAGAGCCAGCAGACGGTAAAAAAAAAAAAAAAAACTCCGATGACGGCAGAGAGAGGGGGAGAGAGAGAGAGAGAGTGTAGTATGTGTGTGTGTGTCTGTGTGTGTGTATAGCTAGCTAATTAATTCGATTTTGTAATATAGTTTTTTACCACTACTTCCTTTATTTTTTTTATGAAATACAGCGAGAAAGTTTAAGACACTCAGTGCGTGAAGTAAAAAAACTGAGCCAGCTGACGGTTTAAAAAAGAAAAGAAAAATCTCCGACAGGCAGAGACGCAACGCGACTCGCGAAGCACCACGTCTGAACAAACCCCACGTTTACCAGAACTCTGCTTAATAAGTAAGTACTAAACTGAAGTAAAAAACAAACCTGAAGCTGAAGAAAGAAACCCTAAACGTTAACGGAAAAGACCCGCGAACCTGACTAAGGGAGAGACAGAGAGAGAGCTGTTCTCTCTCAGTGTTTTGTGTGAGAGTGAGCAGAGCGGGACACACAGCAACACAATAAATCTGTATGTGTAGGGGAGGGGCGCTGTGACTAGCCTATCACAGAACGCAGACACAGTCAGCTACCCAATGAGGATTTTTATTCAATCCGAGCACAGATATTGACTAGTTTTACTCGTATAATACTCGTACTCGGCAAAAGTGCTTTATCTGTACCGGATACTCGTTTCAGCCGAGTATCCGGCTCAACTCTAGTTGTTACTACTATTGATACTACTAAAATAGAAGTTTTAATCATTTTAGTATAATGTCAATAATTACATTTTAGGCACTGTGTCTATTTTTGATTTGTCATATAACAAATTCCAAACAAAGCCACGTAAGTATCAACTTATGAAATTACATTCTTTAATAAATGTTAAAAAAAAAATGTTATATATATATTTTAAAAAAATACAAATTGTTTGAGGCCGAACACATCTGTTTTTGAACGGATTAATGAATCAGTGTTTCTGTTAAAGGATTGATTCAATTACTCACTCATGCAAGCAGTCACTTGTTTCATTCCTGAACAAATCAGTGTTTTTGAATGAATCGTTTAAGAAAATGACTCAATTACTAACAAAGAGAATAATTTAATAAAACATGCAACTGAACAAATCAAATCAAGTAAATGATCAAATTGTTCACTCATAAAGAAAGTTACTTGTTTCATTCTTGAATTATTCAGTGCTTTAAACAAATAGAGTCAATGATTCAATGACTCGCTCATAAAGACATCATCTGTTTTTGTTCCTGTATGAATCAGTCTTTTTGAACAAATCGGATGATTTGCTTATAACAACGTCTAAACGCAGAATAAAAAAACGCCACTTTTGCGTTTTCTCTTCAGATCGTTTCCATGTAAACATAGCCTTAATTCACAGTACTCATAAAAGAGTAGCAAAAAGTACCCGGATGACCTTCTACTTCCAGTGAGATCCTGAAGTGTGCATATGATGGACTTCACTATCCCATGAGGCCACAGGAGAGGATTTGTGAATGGCAGTGAAGCAATGCAACTGATGCTGGTAGACCACATGATAATGACAACATGGTGGATGTAGTACGTCCAGATTACATTCATACTATATAGAACGTACTTTTTTACCACTCAAAAAGTAAGTACTTATTCAGAATAAGTACTCACGAGAGTATGCTACATCGGATACAGCCAGTCACTTGTTTAATTTCCGAACAAAGTTGAGTGAATGATTCAGTGAACAGCAACAAGTGAGTCACTTGTTTCATGCCTGTTTGAATCAGTGCTTCAGTTGAGGGAATGATTCAATGACTCACTCGTTTTGTTCTTTAATGAAAGTGTTTTTGAATGAATTGGATCACAACGTATTGCAACCTGAATGAGTTCGAATACATAAATCCAAACTTTAAGATTTGAATGAGTCTTAAAATAGAAAATAAATTTTGGGGCCACTATACTCGTTTGAGCTGAATTTTAAGTGCGAGAACTCTTCCTGATAACAAAAACATTAATCATTCATACATACAGATACAAGTAATACTATGAATGGAAATAACTCGCAATTTGAGATGCCATACAATCAGATTTTTTAATCCTCTTGCATTGATGCATAATAATTCAGCTTTCCATTTTTTTTTATTCTTGTGGGAGGCTCATTTCAAAAATACCCAAAAATAAAGATTATCACTGAATATCGTCTGTTGATCAAGTGTAAAAATTCCCTCTTATTTCACTTCTTTCTTTCTTGCAAAAGTTTTTTTTTTCCCCCTCAACAAATGCAGTCAGGCTATCCGTCAGGTCATCTCCGGGCGTCTCCTGTTCTCTCGTTTTGCTCATCAGTGATTGATAACACAACTGCACAACTAGTTGCTTAGCAACCTTTCAAAGAACTGCAGGGCAATGCAGGAGAATTTCTGATGCTCCACAACAAAACTATCAGCATTAGCAAACACGTAGCACTTATTACCAGAAAAGTGGTATGCTTTATACATTAAAGACTGTAGATACATCCAACATGAAAGAAATTGCCATTCTGAGCACTTTATATGGAGAATGCGACATGTTAATTATTAAGAGTACCCTTGTGACATGTTATCATAAGTGTGTGCATGCATTCAGTCAGTGAGTGAAACTAATTGTCTTTTTGAGTCTTAAATCAACCAATCAGATCGTGCCATTGTTAGTGACAGCACAGTGTTAAAGGAGACGACAAACATGCTGGAGCATTATCATTAAGCCCGGTTAACAATAGTGCTAAATGTTAAAAATACACAGGAAGTGGAGTGGGATTGCCTTGGGAAGGCAGTAATATGCCTCGTTTCGAGTACAAGCTGTGCGGACGAGTTCTCTGGAAAATTCCGGTTTGTCTTTTTGCGATCGAGACGCCCCGCTGCGGCCATTTGTGAAATTTGCTTAGACAAAGTGGGCACTGTGGTGGGCGAGAAAATAAGAGAAAGCGAGACAGACGGAGGGAAAGAGGGAGGGTGAGGAGGAGTAGAAGAGATGTAGCTAAAAAGAAGAAACTTGACATTGCTGAAGAGTTTGTGGCATCGATTTTTTTTAAAACTTCTGTTCCTATTTTGGACGGGCAGAGAGCCGAGGGATACTAAAAGGGAGCTTGCATTTCTGTTAAGTTCATATGTAATCATGTTTATTCATATTCATATCATATTCTACACTATAGTGTCGGTTTTTCCTAAAACTCACGTGTAATGTCAATCAAGCTTTCTTTATTTTGTTTTTCAAGACAGTAGACTCTCTGTGACCTTTAGGATTAAACAAGCTTGTAAACAATGGACATTTCTACGGAAAAGGTAACAAAATAGCACCCGTATGTACTCGCATATAAAAATGTTACCAAAATTTGGGACATGTTTGAATACTGTGGGTGGACATTTGATTGAAAGTTAGATAATTAAACAAATATTAAAGCCGAAAAATATGTATCTATGCAACTTTCATGAAGTAAAATCACTAAAAGCCTTCCTTCCGCTGGAAAAAATAGTCCCTGACCGTAAACAGCAACAGAAGTTACATAACGTTACATTATTTCGCCAATAGATGTCGGCAAAGACTGTCTTTATGAGCGAGTCAGTCAGTAGAGAAGACTTTTACATTGAAAGGACTCAAACTTGTGATCACGGAGAAGGAAGAAGCAACTGACAAATGACTATAGGCACGGGAAAACCCCTTAACTGTTAAAAGGACATATATCGCAGCGGGCATTCAAACAGATTTTTTAAATTATGAATATATAGGACTGACCTGAAGGAAAACACTATGTCTACTGTAAATGCAGGTACACTCGCTTACTCGATCTCTCACAATACTCCACTATAGCTTCAGTGAATAATATTGAGGAGATCAAACATTTGTTTAAGTTGCTAAGAGCGGTTGCTAGGGGTGTTGTGTAGTGATACATAGAACCGTTGGGTGAAGCGGACATAGCCATGTTTTATCGTGAATAAAACACAGCTATTGACCAATCAGAATCAAGGATTGGAACTAACCGTTTAATAATGCCCCTTTTTACAATACGTAAAATAAGTATCTGTTCTCCGCAGAGTGTGTATGTGAAGTTTTAGCTCAAAACACTCCACAGATTATTAGTTTAAAAACGTGTTGTTTCGTGTGTGTCCCTTTAAATGCAAATGAGCTGCTGCTCCCGACAAAGAGGGCGGAGCTTCAAGAGCTTGTGTGTGTTAGCAGCTCCGACTACTCATGCAAACAAGCATTAAAATGTCAGAAACTGTTCAGCTATTTATGTTTTAACTCGAATTGGACAATGATGGAGAGACTCGAGAAGAAGTGAAAACATGTAGAATGCAACAGGACGTTTCTGAATGGTTAGTTGACGAATTTATGTTGCTGATGGAGTTAACGATCTTCAAGTCTTTGATTAGCATATTCTGTCATGATAATCTATAAAATCGCTTGTGTGGGAACTGTTGTAAGATGCCTACAGAGTGACATGATATTGCATTTGTGTTACGCACTGTATAGCGTGTGAAAAGATGGATGCGACAGTTTGAGCAGACTCACAAATGTAAATGTGCGCGACCACAACAACTTTTCCTCTTCTCAACATGGACTGCGTGTTCCCGGGGGCGGGGTTTATGTACATTTTAGGGTTGGTGATGTCACTAATCTGGGAGGAATGTCATGTGGTCCCTACCAGCCGTTTGTTGTAGTCCTTAAAAAACTATGTATTTAAAAGCAAATATCTTCCTTTGCTTTGAACTGTGAGCGTCATAACTTTGCTGATGTTGTTTCTGCTCAAACAGCAACATTACACACTAACTAAAGTTAGAAAAGTGAAATCATAATAAACCGCCCCTTTAATGAAAACATTATCAACCAAATTCATGCCAAACAATTTTATAAATAATTTTATCATTAAAACATCAATATGTTTATATAAAACATACAAATAACATTTACATACACTAAACACATAATTTCCAATGTTTTTATATATTTATGCATTCAACCATTTATTCAGGAACTAAACAAATGACTCTCTTTGAGAAAATAATTGGCTCATTCACTGAACACTAATTTATTCAGAAATGAATCAAGTGACTCTTTAATAGCAAATAATTTACTCACAATTTATGTTAAAAAAAATTATTACTAAAAACGAAATCATTACATAAACAGTAAAATATTTAAACGAATCATTAAATAATTAAACTGTTAATAAAAAGATGAAAATCGTTAAATCGTTAAATTACCGGTATTAAATCGCCAAACAAATGATATTGGTTTTAATTAATAATTTAATACAGAAAATGATTCACTTAATTATGAAATCACCAAACAAATAATATCGGAATCATTCACTCAACTGATTTCTAGGAATGAAACAAGTGACTTTCTTTATTGTCTGCTGTAAGCCAAACTGTTGCCTTTGGCTTGCTCAGTTGGGGATATTCAATTTAATGAATCAATCAATATTACTATTGATTAGCATTACCAAACATGGACGTTTTATTATTATTTTAATTTAATACTGTGAAGCTGCTTTGATACAATCTGTATTGTGAAAAGCGCTATACAAATATTCTTGACTTGACTTGACTTGACTTATGAGCAAATACTTTACTCAACTGATTTGTTAAAATCAAATTACTCAAAATGAAAATTGCTAAATAAATACTTTAATTAATGAGTTATAAATTACATTATATATATATATATATATATATATATATATATATATATATATATATATAGATATAGATATTATTTAACTTTGGTAACAGGTTGAATGAGTCAATGGTTTGACTGACTGCAGTCTTTATTTAGGGTACAGTAGATATCATATCTATTTTATTCAAGGGATAAACGTTTAGTCTGCTGTTAAACGTCAAAACAGAGTATGCCTAGGACATTGTACATTATAAATGATTCCAAAACCATAAGAAAAACCTTGTTTATCATCGTTTAGCTTCTGAAATAAGTGTCTGTTCTCCGGTGTTGTGTGCTTTTCTGCAGACAGCATCAGAGGAACGCTCCAGTGCTTTGGAACAGGACGCTCCGTTCACGAGGGTCTGAAGCCACATGATTTCACCTCTGCTGAGTTACCTAAGATCCGAGGTAAAAAGACATTTCACAGGCTGATCCGGACAGAGGTCCGGGTGCGGAGCACACGCGCGGATCGCCCCCTCACCTCTGCGGCGACTGCCATTGGAAAGGGGGGTTGCCTTAGTAACAGCAATTTGGCAGGCTAGTCAGACACTGTGTGCCAGCCCACACAGTTCACTGACACTATGATTCCTGCTTTCAGGCAGACAGAGGCGTTCGTACGGGGAGAGGCCAGTAATGACCGGCGATCTGCAGTCACTGGAATATAATATCAGTATTTCAGTTTGTTTTTGCTCACCGAGGACTTTACACTAATATATGAGAATGTAATGTTTTGATAATTCTCTAAAGTAAAAATGAATGAGTCATTTAAGTAGTTTAATCGTTAAATCGTCATGTTGTTTCAAACCTGTTTAACTTTATAAAAGTAGATGTTTAGCAGAATGTTACTGCTGCTCTTTTCCATACAATGCAAGGGAATTACTAAACAATACAACTTTAGTGAACTTTAGTTACTTACAAAGCACTAAATGGTTTAGCTCCCCAGTACTTTAAATTTTGAGTATGATTTCACTATTCTAACTGTAGTTAGTGTGTAATGTTGCTGTTTGAGCATAAACAACATCTGCAAAGTTACAACGCTCAAAGTTCAAAGCAAAGGAAGATATTTGCTTTTAAAGAAAAGGACTACAACAAACGGCTGGTAGGGACTACACGACATTCCTCCCGGGTTAGTGACATCACCGACCCTAAAATGTACATAAGCCCCGCCCCCGGGAACACACAGTCCATGTTGAGAAGAGGAAGAGTCGTATAAGAGCACATTTGTGAGTCAGCTCAAACTTTAAAATCCATCTTTTCACATGCAATAGAAAGTCACTCTGTGTGCATCTCACAACCGTTCCTATACGAGCGATTTATAGATTACCATGACAGAATATGCTAATTGAAGATAGTTAACTCCACATCAGCAACATAAATTCATCAACTAACCATTCAGAGACGTCCTGTTGCTTCTACATGTTGTCACTTCTTCTTGAGTCTCTCCATCTTCGTCTGACTCCGTTTTAACGTTAAAGACAGAACAGTTTCTGTCAGTTTAGTGTGTCTGCATGACGTAATCGCAGCTGCTAACACACACCAGCTCTTGAAACCCCGCCCTCTGCAGCAGCTCATTTGCATTTAAAGGGCCAGGCACAAAACGATGGGTTTTTGCAAACCCTCAAAAAGTGACAACTTTAACATGCTATATAAAAATATCTGTGGGGTATTTTGTGCTAAAACTTCACACACACACTCTGTGGACATTAGAGATTTATTTTACATCTTGTGAAAAGGGCATTTTACCACCCCTTTAACGCATTATAGTTCTTCACGTCTATTGCGATCTCAAACATCTGGCCAGTTGATAATACCTAGAATATCGAAATCGACTGCTGGCGGTAGATCCTTTTCCTATTTAGCACCAAACCTCTGGAACAGTCTTCCTAACATTGTTCGAGAAGCAGACACACAGTTTAAATCTAGACTAAAAACACATCTCTTTAACCTAGCATACACATAGAACATAATATAATTAAAATAATGTAAAAGTTAGGCTGCATAAATAAGGTCAGCCGGAACTGGGAATACTTCCCATAATATCTGATGTTCTTGTTTCTTGACCATGGTGTCATAAGAAGAATAGCATCTACGCTAACATTAGTCTCTCTGTTTAAGGTTTACCGTACTTCTCTGTATCCAGATAAGATGGTGGACCTGCGCCTATACATGACCACAACGCATGATGTAGCCAGCCAAAAAAAAAAAATCCACAATATAAATGTCTACCACAGACTTTTTTTCACTATTACATTGAAAAACGCCATTATAAAACCCAATAGATTCATCTTGAGGGAACCAGTTGCGAATTCGTCTTGCAGGTTTTGACGTCATCCATTGTTAGATATTTAGGCCACAAATACAGATGTTGTTTAAACCTGCGTCAATGCCGTTTCTATGATTATTCAAAGTGACAAAAGTGTCACATCCAAAGAGGCACTTCACAAATGAGTGTCCTGACATTTAGAAAGATTTTGCTGTCAACAGGAACGTCAAATAAAATGACAACCAATCAGAAACCACAACCAGGCCTACAGCCATCTAACACACAAGCTAATGAGATCAGTAGTGTTTCTTCAAGATACCCAGGGTAATATCTTTTTGATGTTGTCTATTTGTCTATTTAGCATCTGCCTTCCTCAACACTTTGTCATGACGGGATGATCCTATTTCCAACAGTGACGCAATGTCGTAATTATCAATGGGTAGATAATTGGTATTGGTCAAATTATGCCAAGATTAAGCCAAATTCCTTGATAAAGATAATATATTACTTATTAATATTATACATATATTTATAATAGTAAATCACTTTGATTTTTGTGGATTGAATTTATGGTTTTTACCATGTAAATTGTAGCCAATCACGGTGTTAGAAGTGGAAGAGGATCGTTTTCTAGGGGGAAAGTGTACTAGGAGACATTGATTTTTGGAGACATGTTGTTTTAAACCTGTGATGTATCCCAGGAGCCTTATTTTGCACCATGGGGGTTTGACTTGTACAATTTATTTTATTTTATTTGGCTTTGTATAAAATAAAACGCTTATTCTTACTTAATACTTCTGTGAATGAATGCAGAACGCTGGCATACAGTTGACAGCTGACCTCCTCAAGAAAGTTATTGACGATGGAAATACGGTGTGAGTTGTCTTTAACACACCGTCACATTCAGAGACACTGACAGTTCACCTGTCTTTGCTGGAAACATGATGCAGAACGAGTCGATGTGTGAATCCCTGCTGAACACACCGCATCCTGGCAGCACGATTTGCCTCAGGCTGTGTCGCCACACATTTCACCTTCCCGGGGTCGTGACCCCTCAGCATCTGTGCAAGTCACATTCAATATGTGTACCGTTCAACATCGGCTAATGTATGAAGAAAAGTGTTGGAAGAAAACCAACTGGAGGATGAGAGACTACTAAAGCTAGTAGTAAACTACTAATAAAACAACCATGCTACACTTACTACATTTTTTTAAAATATATATATAAAGCTACATCCACACCGCTAGGTGTCAGTATTAATCTAAGATGACTTTTATAATTTAAGAAGAAATAATGTCCTATTCTCTTCCACTGTAAGTGTCTTATGAAATCCGAGATTTTTGCTATTTTTTTAAAGAAAACGGAATAAGTCAAAATATTTTTTTGTGGCTATCAACATTAAGCCATAAATAAATGCTAATGAAATTATGTTCATATTTTTTCATATAGATTAATTGTTTTGTCTGCAGCAAAATGTTGCCCCCTTAGTTATTGCCCATCAATAGTTTGTTTATTTTTGTTAAAGTAGCTTTACTTTGTAGCTTGAAACATTTCACTTCAATAATGTTGCAAAAAAGGATATTGAAAGGCGAAGAATTGTTAGCTAATATAGCTCAATAGGTATTTGGCTACTAGTTAATATTATTAAATAGCCCACTTGGCCTACGTGTCAGGGGTTGTTCAGAGTCAATTATATTGAATTGAATTAAATATAAATTTTGATGAATCATGTACAATAAGACAGAAAGTGCAATGAGAAACTAAAAGGGTCCATTTTGATATAATGTCGACTTTCAACAGCCGTCTTTCTTTGCGAACAATGGTGAGAAAACATGCAACCACTGAAAATCCTGAACAAATGGATCATGGACAAAACAAAAAAACAAACCAAACCAAACCAAAGACAAAACAAAAACTTAACCAAACCAAAGACAAAAACAAGACAAAACAAAAACTACACCACAACAAAGACAAAACAAAAACAAAACAAAAACTGGACCACAGCAAAGACAAAAGAAAAAAAACAAAGCAAAACAAAACAAAACAAAAAGGCAAAAGTAAAACACAAAACAAAGACAAAACTACATAAAAAAACAAGAAAAACTAAAACCAAAACAAAGACCAAAACGAGGCAAACCAAAGACAGACAAAAAAAGGATTTTTGCTCTCTTGTCTAAACAAAGCCCAGAATCAAACAGTGCACTACAGTATAAACATGACTATTCTACATCTGTCTTTCTTTGCTAACCAATGAAAACCCAGTTCAAATGAAACATGGCCGTTCTGAAATGGACCAGGTCTAGACGGAAGGTGAGAGGATGAAAAGGTTTTCTAGCGTGTGGACCGTGGGGGGTGTGTGTGTGTGTGTGGGTGGGGCATGAGTGACAGTTAACCAGGATGAAGTGACAGCGTGACATGAGGTTTCATCACACTGATGGAACGAAAATGAAAAAAGCTTTCACACATGTGCTGCTACATCTTTGTTGGTTCACCCTGCAGGCGATCTCGCAAATGGGGGCTGCACCAAACGGGTTTTGACATGAACAAAATAACTGGTTAAAAGAAGCCCAGCAGAAGCATTAAAACGGTATGTTACATGTGCATGGGTGCATCAATAACATGCATTTTATGGAATATGAAAAAAAAAAGATTATATAAAAAAAATTAAAAAAACAGAATATTTTCAGTTTTCTCTTAAAAGTCCAGGAGAAATGTGATATTAAGGGGCTTTTATCATGAACATTCTCACATTGTGCTCTGTTTATTCTCGCTGCTCTCTATGAGAAACAAATGAGATTCCTCCTTTCTGATTTTCTCCTTTCTTTCCGGTGGGATGATCTGCCAGTAGAGTTGGGTTAATGACACATGGAAGTAGAAGCACACTGACAGCTGCATCCTTCTGCATGAGTAAAGATCATTTACCGTAGAGATGACAGGCTGACCGAACGCTTAAGCGACTGCGAGAGAACAGCGATTTAAAGCATGATGCATTGGAGAACGATCTCGAAATGATCTTTCAGGGTTTATGAGAAAAGCAGCGATGTTCAATTCTTCTCGACAAAATGATCAGACTCATATTAGTAGTGAATTATTGAATTAAATACAGAGACTATTCTGTGTTATATATAACAGACAGATAGATTTGAATGTAGCTGACCAAATATTTCTGGAAAGTTTTGATATTTTAATGAGCGATGTACAGTACAGCCCATTTCATGAAACTTCTGAGAAACTGAAGCGCTTTCCCATAATCTGAGGATAGTAATGTCATAAAAGTTGGTATACTTATAATCGCAGTTGGTCATTTTAGCTCGGAGCCTCAAATATATGCATGACTAAGCCTTAAAACACATAAAATATGCACATATTTGGCTCAGGTCACTCGTACGGTATGTTCTGTGACAGGCTTGAGAGGAAACCGACGCTTTGAGGATTTACACGAAACTTCACTGTCAGTCTGCACTATCCAGTGAGGAACCTCATCCCAATCCCACAGATTTGTGTCCGTATGCCGAGGGTGCGGATCAATCACAAGTTTTTTTTCTGTGACCGTCTCCTGACCCGGTGTTGCATTTTAAAAGCGGTTGCCCATAGGGAAACCTGTCAGTCAATATAAAGGCAAACTCAGCATGATCCATCAGTTTCACACAGAAACACTGATATAGATAGATAGATAGATAGATAGATAGATAGACAGATAGACAGACAGACAGACAGACAGACAGACAGACAGACAGACAGACAGACAGACAGACAGAACGATATAAAGAACGATAGACAGATATATGGATGGATGGATAGATAAACATAAAGAACGACAGATAGATAGATAGATAGATAGATAGATAGATAGATAGATAGATAGATAGATAGATAGATAGATAGATAGATAGATAGATAGATAGATAACAGACAGACGGACGGACGGACGGATGGATGGATGGATAGATGGATGGATAGACATAAAGAACGACAGATAGATAGATAGATAGATAACAGACAGACAGGCAGATAGATAGATAACAGACATATAGATAGACAGACAGACAGACAGACACAGACAGACAGACAGACAGACAGACAGACAGACAGACAGACAGATAGATAGATAGATAGATAGATTACAGACAGTTAGATATATAGATAGACAGACAGACAGACAGACAGACAGACAGATAGATAGATAGATAGATAGATAGATAGATAGATAGATAGATAGATAGATAGATAGATAGATAGATAGATAGATAGATAGATAGATAGATTACAGACAGTTAGATAGACAGACAGACAGACAGACAGACGGACGGACGGACGGATGGATGGATAGACATAAAGAACGACAGATAGATAGATAGATAACAGACAGACAGATAGATAGATAGATAGATAGATAGATAGATAGATAGATAGATAGATAGATAGATAGATAATCAGTTCAAATCCAGCCAAAACTAACAGCTTATATCAACATACTGCTAATAACACCCACAGAAATGTGAAGATGACGATATGAATCTGCCAGAGCAGAAACAGCCAAACCGCACATGCAGAAAACACTGTTGATTAATTAGTCAAACACATTTATGGCTTGCGTTGGCTTCTGATAAGAGTTCTGGCTTTGGTCGGAGTCCCAGATACACTGAGATCTTAATTGAGACAGTTGCTGTTACAAGCCATTACAACAACTGCTTCCACGTGACCGTCTGCGTGTTGTCCTGCACGTTTCTAAACATGAATCTGCGCGTATCTGCTGAACCGCAGCCTCGTTACGCAATCCAAATCAGTGTGAATTAGTCATCCTTGATTCAGCCGGCCACCAAATGAGCGTTTATTTTCTGAGCCGCATTACGAGGCTGTCAGAATCCTGGAAGCCGCATTACAAGCTTTCATGTCTTTCAATTGTGGAAATGACGGAGTACAAAAAGGTGTTTAAGGAACCATGTTGCGGTTTAAAAATAGGCCTCAGAGATAAATGCAAAAATAAGCTTTTCTCTGCAGCGATGGGTCCTGTTGAACGGCAAAAACTGTTTTAATCAGTATATTAAATATTAGATAGCCAACAATAACAATAATTATTATTATTAAAATAATAAAAACAAAAAATTTAAGATTAATAAAATGTATTATGTGTGTTCGCAGCTAAATTGTGTGTCAATAAGTGGATAATGAACATGTGTGCAAAAATGCTGTGTCATCCTTTTTGTGCTGAGCAGTAGATGTAGTCAAAATGGCAGTAAACAATGACGAATGACACGAATCAACGCTGTTAACATCTCTGTGGTTACGTCATGTCTGACACCCCAAAAACAGAGAGAGAGAGAGAGAGAGAGAGAGAGAGAGAGAGAGAGAGAGAGAGAGAGAGAGAGAGAGAGAGAGAGAGTCCCATTGTCATGTCGTACACTAATGCTTGGTAATCCTCAGTACAGGCTTACATAAAGGGCTCTGTCAGATCTCATAGTCTCTGTGTGTGTGTGAGGAGAGCAGCGCATTCAAAGCCTCTCCTGCCTGAGAATTACTCAAATCATTGCTTAGGGCACTTAAAAGTGCTCTTTGATATTCATCAATTAATCCAAGATAGCAACATTCACAAAAGCTTCTCTTTTTGCTTTTATCGGAAGTAAAAACATTCTTCAATCGGAAGATTCATAAATGCTAGAAGCTTCTCAAACACTGCAATCAAAATATTGTACGAAGCACACTCAGACTACATGGAGCAGTTCCAGCATTGCGAGCACTGTAATCCACATCTCCAGTAATGTGTGTTTTTGTGATGGTTCGGGACTTACCACATACAGCTGTTTCCACAGGACAGACCACTCCTGCAGTGTGGAGGTGACCTCTGTAATGATGGGGTCCTCCAGGGGGACCACGGTCTCATACTGCCTGCACACAAACAGAGGCATTCATCAGAGGTTAATAAGTGTATATGTACTCGATACGTTTGTGATGAGTGATGGAATTACTCGCTACATTTTGCATGGCTCCTAACTTTTTCTGCTGTTGTTTATTTCTGCTATAACAAAAAAGATGTTGGTCATCTACAGGTGACATCTACAGGTCATTGAAGGTAATGCATCTTGTTTATTTTGCCTGTACTCAGCTAAGCTTTATTTATGTTTAATATTTTATTTTATTTTACAGTAAATAAATGCAGAAAACACAAACATTGACCAGAGTTCAGTGTGTAAGAAAGTTAGTAGTAATGAATGGTTACAATATTTAAATAAAAATAATAAAAATAGCTATCAATAACACTTTATGTATAAATACTATTTATTTATTTGTTTATGTTTTATTTTAGAAATAAAACTAATGAAGAAAATAAACAATTAATATTTGTTTGTTCGTTTATGTTTTATTTTACAAATGAAAAGTCCCTTTCGAGGGAACTTGAACTGCGTCGATGATGACACTTTGGGGAACGAGTACCCACTATGCCACAACGAGTCCCAGTGTGAAGCTGAGCACAGGCACACTTAGGAGAGAGCACTAGAGTGCCTGGCGTAGAAGAAATGTCCAGAATATTGAATCTGATAAAAGTATGAGGGGTGGCCCATCCTGCTGCATTGCACACTTCTTGGATCTGGGCCCGTGAAAGGAGCCCTCTGGTTGAATGAGCCCTCACGGCCAAAGGTGCAGGCAAGCTGCGCACCTAATAGGCCATAGAGATAGCCTGAACCATCCAGTTAATGATGGTCTGTTTGGATGCGGGAAGCCCCTTCTTGGGCAACCCAAAACACACCAGCAACTGGTCTGACTTCTGCCATGAAGAAGACCTCTGGACATAAATCTTGAAGGCTCTGACAGGCCAGATCAAATTAAGTCTTTCTTCATCCGCCGTCACGTGAGGTGGAGGATGAAAGGCCTGCAGAACCGTAGGCCGTGCCACATTGGATTGCACTTTAGGCACATAGCCCGGCCTGGGATGCAAGATGGCAAACTCCAGGCACCCGTGAGATAAAGAGAGCATCCCCTAGTCTCCTCGGAGAAGTAATGGCTGATAAAAAGCTACCTTGAGGGAAGGTTCTTGGCCCTTCGAGAACCACTGCCAGGTCCCGTGTGGGACTCATCCGCAGGTCTCATCCTCCGAGCCCCACGGAGGAAACGTAGAAACGTAGAGGAGCGTGGAAAGCCGCAATGGCAGCCACGTACACCTTGTAAGACCAGCCGAGAAGCGATCTTAGAGGAGCTCCAACACTTAAGCCAACCGGGCAGTTAACTGGGTCGACCTTACACTCTCTACACCAAGTGGAAACACGTTCCACTTTAGGCCGTAGTATCTCCTCGTGGAAGGAGCTCTGGAACGGAGAATGGTCTCAACCACTCCAGCCGACAGGCCAGCCTCTAGGGTACTGAGCCCCCTCAGGGGCCAGGCCCAAAGTTTCCACAGGTCTGGTCGAGGGTGAATATTGAGCATAGGGATATATCCTCAGAGGGCTCTGCCAAGGCTGGCCTGCTAGGAGTGCTATGATGTCTGAAAACCATACTCGGGTCGGCCAGTACGAGGCTACTAGAAGTAGGCTGATCCCGTCTCGATGGACCCTCTCCAGAACTCGGAAAAGTATACAGGCCTAGCCTCGGCCACGTCTGTACCATGGCATCCAACCCCAATGGGACTGGATTGGTGAGAGAAAACAACAGTGGACAGTAGGACGTTCCTCGAGACGCGAACAAATCCACTTCCACTGGGCCGAAATTCTCGCATATCGACTTCATCACCTTAGTGTGAAGTCTCCATTCCCCGGGCCTCAGCCCCTGCCTCGACAGGGTCTGCTCTCTGATTCTGGTACCCTGGGACGTGCATTGCTCTGAGAGATAACAGTTTCCTCTGGGACCACAGGAGGATCTGATGCGCCAATCTGGTTAGAGTGGACGATCTCAGACCCCCCTGATGAATCAAGTAGGAGACCACCGACACATTGTCTCACAGTATCAGAACGTGGAGACCCCTGATGTCTGGGAGGAAGCTCCTCAAAGCCCTGAAGACTGCCAGCATTTCCAGGCTATTTACATGCCAAGAATGTTGCCAGTCATGCTACAGACCTCTCGAAAAGCGGCCGTTCATGACCGCGCCCCAGCCATTGAGGGATGCATCTGTCGAAACGGTTTTCCGGCAACATTGCGCTCCTCACACTGGGCCTTGGGACAGAAACCAAGGTTTCTTCCATATAGACAGGGAACGAATATCTGTGCATAACCCTGATCCATCCATTCATCCATCCATCCATCCATTCAACCATCCACCAATCCATCCAGTCATTCAACCATCCATCCATCCATCCATCCATCCATCCATCCATTCAACCATCCATCCATTCATCCATCCATCCATTCATCCATCCATCCATCCATCCATCCATCCATCCATTCAACCATCCATCCATTCATCCATCCATCCATTAATTTATTTTATTTTTTACAAATAAACTGATGCAGAAAAAAACAAACATTGACCGGAGGTTAGTATAAACAAATAATATAAACAAGTTTCTAAACAATATTTGTTTATATTTATTTATAATTTTTTCCAGATAAACACATAATTTTATTTATTTACATTTACACCTTATTTATCAATCAAGGGCATTTGATATGTCTTGCACTAACATTCTGTTTACGATAAATCTGGAAGAAGAAAAAAACCTTGTTCGTTAAAGCATCTCATGGGGTCTTTAAATAACCAGTGCACAAGTACATCATCACAGATCAATTCCATGAGATTGTCCTTCATATTCCTGCTGTCTCTTTAGCTCTTCCTGTCCATTCATCTCTCCATACTGTTTTACCTCCACTGTCCTTCCTCTGTCCTTCTCTGACACTCGGTGGAAATAGATTGATCTCTTTGTTCTGCCTTATCATCACATGTGTCCAAAGTAACAGCTTTTACAGAGTCATTATCCTCCTTTTTTCCTGAATTCTGATGAGACGCTATAATTCGATCCCGGGACATGCCACCCAAATGTGTTATTGAAGCGAACGACAAAAAACATATCCTCTTAAGTTTTAAAGCAGCGATTCTCAAACTTTTTCAGGTGGTGTAAAACTTTAAGCGTAAATATATATATACTGTATATATATATATATATATATATATATATATATATATATATATATAGGATCATGTGACACTAAAGACAGGAGTAATGATGCTGAGAATTCAGCTTTGATAACAGGAAAACAATCTAATTATTATTTCACAATTTTTTTTTTTTAAATAGTAATATAGTAAAATAATTATTGAACAAATAAATGCATTGGTGATGATAAGAATCTTACTGACCCCAAACCTATAAACGACTTGTAATTCAGTGTTATGAGCTGATTAAACATTCATAAAGAATGTTTTTTGTAAATAATAATAATTTATCATTACTAATAATTGGCTAATGGGCTCATTTAAAGACCCACTCCGATGAAAATCATGTTTTTCTAGGTGTTAACAAGTTCTTGTGGCATTTTTCTGATGTTAGAGAACATATCTTGAGAAAAATAAGCTCAAAGTTGTATTTCTTAGTATTTCTACATTCAAATGAATGTGAATCAGTAGCAGACGCTAAAATGCCGGCTAAAATAGACTGGAGTTGTGACGTAGTAACTCCACTGGGCGGGGCTAGTTAGTTAAAGTTAACTCTCTTTTAACTTAACTTCATCTGTGTTAAAGCGATGTAGATTATAATGTAATGTAATGCGTTTTACAGGGGCTTTTTTGAAGTTGTTTTGTGTTTAATTTTACTCAGCAGCAGGGTCAGATACACACATCATTGTGAACAGAGCTCCGATAGTGGCGCTGAAATTGGAACACATACTGTAACAATAAGTAACTTTCACCGTCGAGTTTCGCCTGTCGCAGTCGTTTGTCCCCTCGTGTGTCAAGCCCATCACTCGTGAGAGAGTCAGTCAGTTTTTCAGATATAGCGGTGACATTAGCATCATAATAATCCCAAAATTCCGAGCAATCCACTGATACTAAATATGTCCTGATTGATCACTGTGAGAGGGATGAAATATCGAGGCGAAGTCGAGCTGTTTTTTACCGCGACGTCTCGGAGTGAAATAATGATCGGTGATCAGAGCTCTCAGCAACGGGGAGAGGGAGGGTCGTCTCCGTGCCAACGGCTCCGCCCACAACGCAGAGGCGAATTGCTAATGAGCTACTGCCGCTCTGCTGAAGCAAAGTCCCAGAAAACAGCACAGGTTTTGAGATTTTGGCTAAAAATGGCATAATCATAATTTAAAGACCACTGGGAATGTTTAAAAATAGCTCAAAATATGATCGGAGTGGGACTTTAATAAGCACAATACACAAAAGAGTATTAAAATAATAAAAAGGTGTAAATAATGTTTCATATTTATTTAATATTTTAAAATATATTTGTGTAAAATACTATGATTATATATTTTAACAAATTCAAAATATTACTTTTAATTATATTAAACTGTATTTTACTGTTTATACATAGCAAAGCTTAATAATATAATAATAATACATTTTATTGTATTTAGAGGTACTGTACATGTGTCATAATCTTACAGTGTTACTGACATGGACAAAACAATTACTGTAAAGGAATTATTTGTATGAAAATTAATCAAATTGTGACAGCCCTAAAATTGTGTACCAAAAATGTGCACAACAATTTTTATTTGGTCACTGTCTAAAAATGCTTTACATTGTAAGACACTGTATATCACAGTATCACAGGCCACTTTGAGATAGATAGATAGATACCGGTAGATAGATGGATGGATGGATGGATGGATGGATGGATGGATGGATGGATGGATGGATGGATGGATGGATGGATGGATGGATGGATGGATGGATGGATGGATGGATGGATGGATGGATGGATGGATGGATGGATGGATGGATGGATGGATGGATGGATGGATGGATGGATGGATGGATAAAGCGATAGTATATTTGTCAGACTATATTGAAAGCTGGCTGTAAACAAGTTTGCGTAGCTTTAACTGTTGAACACGACCACTGGGATCTGCTCTACCCTTCTGCCTGAACACAATAAAGACGTGTGTGTGTGCATGTGCACGTGCACGTGTGTTGTGGGAAGACTGTGAAGTTCTACACGCGCAAAAAGTTGGAAAGTATCAAACGCTTAAACAAACAGGAGAAGCTGTCGACTGGCAGTCCCTGATGTGCAGCTTCCCCAAGTGTTTTCAGAAGGGAGTTCCCACAGGGAGAGGCAGCCCAGAGTTTCTTTCTTCTTCTTCTTTTTGTTTTGCTCACTGTTTCCCATTCTCTCTCTTTTTATGCTGCACACGTGCAAGCACACATAGGCTACGTCTTATCCTAACCTTTCTCGAACTCTCGCAGTTTTCTTCTCAAAAATAGGTTCTGAAAAGGTTTTGCTAATGTTCATATTGGGCTATGAAAGCATACTTTCTGAATGTTCCAAACATCAAGTGTTTAAATGGTTTAAAAGTGCATTTTATTGGTTATTCGAACGTTAAGGGAACATTATTCCATTTTAGCACTTTAGCAAACACTATGGTAACATTACTTTTTAATTAAACGAATAGTGACATTTAAAAAATGAAGGTAAACATTAAACAAAAATGTGTTAAAAAAATTATTTAAAGTATACTTCGTTTATAAATTACCGTATTTTCTGGACTATAAGTCGCATCAGTCAAAAAATACGTCATGAAGAGGAAAAAACCATAGATAAGTCGCACTGGACTATAAGTCGCATTTATTTAGAAATGTATTTCACAAAATCCAAGACCAAGAACAGACATTTAATCTGGAAAGGCAAGTTATTCAACTACACAATATTACACAGAACAACAGGATGAATAGTGTCCGGTATGTTAACATAACACATTAACGGTTATTCAGCTACACAACAGCATAAAGAACACATACCTGGGAGACAGAATAGGCTAAATTAACATGAGCCAGCGAGTCCAACAAGTTACCGGTAAGCAAGTTCACCAAGCTCCCGATCTCATTCCACACAACACTGAATAAATTGAATTATTCCTCTGTGTCGCTTCTGAACAACTCCGCTAACTAGAGCGCCCTCTCGCGGCTGTAGACGGTAATGTTTTCTCTTGGTTCATCTCAGTCAGTATGAATTAATTTTGATATATAAGTCGCACCTGACTATAAGTCGCAGGACCAGTCAAACTATGAAAAAAATGCGGCTTATAGTCCATATACATATGATAACATTTTCAGTGATAAACTTACCCTTACAATAACTGTTTTGTTAATAACCCTCTTCCGATCTGACTGTCCGTGGGCAAGGATTAAAAAAATTATAATCTGTAGTTTAAAGTTTAAAACGTGCAATCTCTCAGTCCAGGTAACATGTAGAATGAGTAAACATTGTTCAATGACGTACTGTAACAAGGCCTTTTACTTAATTAATATTATCCGTACAGTTTAAAAAAAATATCCTTTTGAAGTGCACATTCAATACAATTAAGTGCACGTGTTTTCCACAAGGGAAGATGATATAAACCTCTATCAATTATGAATCAATTATATCCTACAAAGTGCCACACAATAGATTAAGTGTTTGAACCACCACGAGCTCAAAATCTGTAGCAAATATTTAACCGAGAGAAATGAGAGTAGAAGAGCTTCCAAAAGATGAAATCTCAGCATTTCAGACATGTGACAAAACTCATGAGGACAGTAGGATAGGAGAAAGGGAAAAAAAAGATTGAGATAAATGAATAAATAAAACGTTTCTCGAACATCCGTCTCTCTCTGTGTCACATTTCCTCCTCCAACCCATTTGTTCTGTATTGAGGGAACAGCTTGACATAATTCAGTATAAGGACACTTACCCTCTGTTAGCGACGATAGCCTTCTTCAAGTGGACGTAGCCGGCTGGGAAGATTCCCTGCGAAACAAAAGGGAAGAAGATTACATCTCTGCCTCTGCGACTGTAAGCTTCCATGCTCAGCCATGGGCGTCTGTGGGAATGTGACCGAGCAGAATATGATTCAGTGGCCCTGCTGGATGAAGACCATGTCGTAATCTTTACTTGTTGTGCTTATATTGCTTGCGGCGGAATAAACCTCGGGAAACTCCTGGTTCCTCGACTAGACGTGTCAAAGCTCAAGTTCCTTGCCTAATATCAGTGTCAGGAGTGTAGTGGAGGGACAGTTGAACATGAACTATCATGACTTAAAGAGATAGTTCACCCAAAAAATATTTATAAAAAATAATAAATTTCCTTATCCTCATGACATTATAAACGGCATTACTTTATTCTGTGGAACACAAAAGAAGGTATTCTGTATGTTGTTTTGTCTGTTTCATTTTGTGTGTTGTTTTGTTTTCTGAGTTTATTTTGTGCATTTCATTTTGTGTTAGTTTGTTTTGTTGGTTTCATTTTGTTTTGTGAATTTAATTTTTTGTTTTGTCTGTTTCGTTTCGTGTTTAGTTTAGTTTTGTGACTTTCATTTTGTTTTGATTTGTTTTGTCTGTTTCGCTTTGTGTGTTATTTTGTTTTGTTTGCTTAGTTTTGTTTTGTGAATTTCTTTTTGTTTTGTGCATTTTGTTTTGTGTATTTCGTTGTTTTGTGTTTTGTTTGTTTCATTTTGTTTTGTGAGCTTTGTTTTGTGCATTTCGTTGTTTTGTTTCATTTTTGTGCATTTAATTTCATTTTGTTCCGTTTTGTGCAGTTTACATAAGTTTCATGTTGTCTGTTTCGTTTTGTGTTGTTTTGTTTGCTTTGTTTTGTTTTGCTTTCTGAGTTGTTTTGTTTTGTGAATTTCTTTTTGTTTTGTGTATTTTGTTGTTTTGTGTTTTGTTTTGTTTGTTTCACTTTGTTTTGTGCATTTCGTTCAGTTTTGTTCCGTTTTGTGCAGTTTACTTAAGTTTCGTTTAGTCTCACTTTGTTTGTCTACACAATCAAATTCAAAGTGTTCAAATGCTGTTTTAAACCCTACTGACTTTCATTATAGGCACAAAAACATGTGAGCATTTTTCAAAATATATTATTTTCTGAGACTTTGTTGCATTACGGTAATCACAAATGTGTAAGTGTACTTGTCGTGGAAGTAATTTTTTACACTTCTTTTAAGCAAAAATGTAATTGACATTGATTTTTGTTTGCAAATTGTGGTGTCTAGGAAAATCTGAGCACAGTCTGAGACATTTCAAATCTGTTCTGAAACTGATGACTAGACTTGCGAGATTATCATGGTCTCTTTCTCGGGACAAAATCAGAGAACCAAGATAATTAACCAAAAGTCTTAATTTGTGTTGTATTGTCATTGCTGTCCAGGACAAACATTTTAAAGTTACAACACATAGAATCACATTTTATTCATTCAACTATTCAGTTTATTCAACTTTATTAAAAAAGTGATCAATCTAAGGAATGTAGGGGGTCTAAAAACAGAATTATTCGTGTAAGTTGCTTTAGAACAGTAATACGCACAGACCCACAGGAAAAAAATATTGCTCAGTGGTTGTGTGCTCTTCTAAAGTTTAAAAGAGATAAATGTGAGATCTCCTCTAGCTGAGACAAATCTGAGCCTATGTGTGATGTTGTTGAGATCTTGTCTGAAACTTCCGGAGGAGACAAATATGAGACCATCGGGGTCTTTAGTTTTAGTTGATGTTAAAGTAACCTCATTTTTGTCTAAAATAATCATTTGAGATGTTAAAGAGATCTAATTTTTGATTTGTCCTTCCTCTGGGGATACACAGAACATGCCACACAAACATCTCAGCGGAAGAATCCAGATGGTGGAGACTCTTGCCACATACAGTTGTCTAATTGTCTTCGCCGTTCCCTTTCAAAGGTCAGGATAATTAGTAATTGAGGACACCAAATGCTCTCGAACAAACCTCCATCTGCTGGAGGAAGGATTCCATGTGCAAGGATGACAAACCAGCATATGCGAGTATTCACGAGATGGGCGGTCACTCGCTAATCGCCTCTTTCGGTCATACATGAAGTCCTATTGCTCGAGGATTGCTCTTTTCAGGTTGGTCATGTGAATTACAAACATTTTAGAAATGCATACGTTTTCAATTAAAAGCTAAATCATTGACACAATACCCTTTAGTAATTATGTCACCCCAAATTCCTCATAACCGTAATGTGTTCAGACATTATTATTTATTTTCCACAAAAGTGGTGGGATTTTGTTGCATTACGGTAATAACAGTTGTGTAAAATGTGTTTGATTATGATGAGAAAAAAATTCCAAAATGACAAACATGTCCGCATTTCATCCCTAAAAGCGAATATATATTATATCTGTAGGTTTATTTTCAACCCTAATTCTCATTACCGTATTTTATAAGAGAAGTCTCTTTTGCTCATCGAGTCTGCATTTATTTGATCAAAAATACAGAAAAAACAGTAATATTGTAAAATATTATTACAATTTAAAATAATGGTATTCTATTTTAATACACTTTAAAATACAATTTATTCCTGTGATTAAAACGGAATTTTCAGAATTATTACTCCAGTCACATGATCCTTCAGAAATCATTCTAATACGATGATTTTTTATAACCTGTGATAATTTTTCAGTATTCTTTAATGAATAAAACTTTAATAAAAAAATGAAAAGCATTAAAATAGAAATATTTTGTAACAATATACACTACCGTTCAAAAGTTTGGGCTGTTATTGTTTTTCTTACTAATTTTAAAGAAATTAATAGGCTACTTTTATTAAACGAGGATGTGCTAAATTGATTTTTTAAAAAGTGATAGTAAAGATGTATATTGTTAGAACAGATTTCTATATTGAATAAATGTCGTTCTTTTTAACTATTTATTTTAGATTCTGTTGCATTATGGTAATGACAGTTGTGTAAAATGTGCTTGATTGTGACATGAAAGATAAGTAATATTAGTGTTCAAATAATTCCACTAATGGCCATAAAATAATGCAATAATGGTAAATATAACAGCAAAAAAAAGAAAGAAAATATTTTGTGGTTGAAATATGACCGTGACATGTTCTTCACAGTTTTTATGATATTTACCAAAACGCCCCAAAATCTTCTTTTTAAAATCAAACAGGACTAAGAAACTTGCCAAAAAAAGAGTAATAAAAGAAAATGGGTTAACAAAAAGACTTAAAGACGACTTGTCGGTTTGATTAATAATTCAGGCGTGGCGTGTGGCATTTCCAGACCCACATCTCAAGCATTGTCATTTTACCCCGCGTTCAGCTTCCAATCGTGCGTCAGATAATACAGCTGCTCTATATGAGCTGAACTGAGACGAGATGTTATTGTAGGCCCTGCGGCGGCACAGATGTGCGTGTGTGTACACATCAGCTCCATCTGCTGAAACTCATGTTATCAGTGTGTGTGTATGTGTGCCAGAAGCATATCTTTTATTTTATTATTTTTATCCTGAGCACCAGAACTGAGCGCTGGAAATAAAGCAGCATGTGTCATGAAGGACAGGGAAAGTGACAGCCGAGTCAGCAAGAAATGCTTTAAAGGGCCAGTGATTTAAACAAATACCAAAGTAACATATATAACATAACATAACATACAGTAACATAACATAACATACAGTAACATATATAACATAACATACAGTAACATAACATAACATAACAACATAGGCAAGGCAAGGTAATAGCTAATAGGCTTTAAATCTGTCGGATTGATGTGGATCAGAGAACAGTCTAATTCTGCATTTCATCCAAAGTCAGATTTCCCAGTTTGATATCTCTGACTTTCAACTATAAAGGTGTTTTATGTTCCCCAACACTTGATGGCAAAACGGTAAAATCTCCCTTAGCTTTGCAGGTGTTTAAAATCTCACGCCACGACCAAAAAACATGCAGAGCAATGCTAGCTTTTGTCCTGCAGGTGTATGATTATCAACAGATTATAAGTTATTGTTTTTCACGCTCCTGCAAACATTTATAAAACGGGTTCATTTAATGAAGGAACGTCTTAGTGCGTTTAAGTTTCAAAGTTTTAAATCCAACCTTAACTGGCGGTCTATTGTGCTTTTCCAAGTAGGAAGTTGGAAAATCTGCTTTAGGCCTGTAAGATGAACTTTAAGCCACCCAGCTCCTCTAATGAAACAATAAAGCCTTGAAAAATCATAATCCACATCCATATTAGCATGTGAGCAGTTCTCCCCCAGAATCTTGACTTGGTTCTGAATGCTAACTGGTCAAGCTAACATGAACAACCCAAGTTCGCTAAACCAAAAGCTAGCATGCAAATGGAAAACAGTAAGCCATGGGAATAAACCTCTGGCGCGGATATTACTAACTCCATTGTAAAGAAAGTGCTTTACATTAACATTGCGGCCATGTTGAACGGAAGATATGTCTCGATATCTCCTGATAGACGAATGACTCACAGGAACAAAATGAGTCACATTAAATGTAACTATGAATAAACAAATACACTGCGTGTGAGTTTATGAAATGCACTTTGAAGTTTTTCCTCAAATCCTCAATGAAATGCCTATCTTTCAATGTATTTTATTAAGTGTTTTACACAATTTGAAATGAGACAACATTTTTGAAGAATGAAAGTAAAAAACAGCAAGACACAGTAAAAAAATGTGTTGTAACACAAACTACAGTAATATGCTAACTAGCTAAATATCTAGACAAAATAACATTATTTAAACAACCTTTAAGTACATTTACTTGAGAAGCAAACTTGTGAAAGATAATAACACTTGTTTTCAGACAATATAGCTGTGTTCACACCATGTCATAATTACGGTTATTTTGAGATGACAACGTGTAACGCACAGCGGTCACGTGGTACAAGCCGGAGCTTCCCGGTTTACAAGTTGTGAGTTGTACGAGTCATAATATCATAATTACAGTAATTACGACATGGCTTGAATACACACTATATTTTGTGTTGAATACGGGGGAGGGGCAAGCATCTGATTGGACAAAAATCTGTGTAGTGGATGTGTCATCAATATTGCTGGTTTGTTTCTCAGAGCAGGTTTTAAGTCTGTTTATGTGCTAAAAGCGATTTTTTTAGGAGTGATTAAATTAGTTTATATACTAAGTGATTTTTTTTTTTTACACTATCATTCAAAGCTAATGTTTTGATGAACAAAAATCACACACAAAAAAAGGTTGGTCTAAACCCTTAAGAAACAGAAATACACTTTAGCATACTTTTAAAAAAGAGTACTTATTTCAGAATTAATACTTAAAACAACACACTTAAGTGTGAACTGAATATAATGTTTTGGACAATTAATTGCATGTTAATTACAATTGAATGAAAATGTATTATAGTTTTAACTTTATACCAAACAAAATAAGCTGAACTTAAATGTGCTTTTCGGACTTAAGTAGGACTTAAGTATGTAATTTCATAATTACTTCTATTGACTGATATATACATATAAAGTATACTACAAAACAAGCATTTATAAACTAAAATACACTTTATCACTGTATTGAAGTTGCTATTTAGTATACTTAAAATATTTTAAAAGTACAACTTTAAATTTGACATTATTACCAAGTGCATTTGCGTTACATATTTATATATGTAACTCAGATATTTTCTTGTAAATGTAAAAGTAATGTGTTACTTAGTTACTTCTATCAATCTGATTATGTAAGTGGCGTTACTTGTAATGCGTTCCCCCCAAAAATGAATAACCGTCATTTTACTAAATTGTGGCCAGTTTAATCAAAACATATACTTAGGTTTTTCAAAAAAAATCTCAAAATGGCCAAACTATATGAATATAATTGACGGATCTCAGCTCAGTGCGGTGGTCTTACGTAAAGGTTTTCTGATATTCTTCTCTCATAGACATAGCATCCACCTTTGAAACGTTCACTCTGTGTATTCCGGTACATTTGTATCGATGGCAGGTAGTGCATGTGAGTTTATGGCGTATGGCTGGGACTGCTGACCTGTAACTAACAGCTCTGCTCTCAGTTAGAGGGCCAAACAAAGATGAGTGTGCTTCCCTTCCCTCGCTCTCAGCAGCCTAATGCTCGTTTAGCAGAAAAGGTCAACGCGGAGACAAATAACAATAGCAATCCCGCTGCGAGCGGATAAAGAGCGAAGAAAGATAGCGGGCAGCTTCCGCGTGTCAGAATCACTCCTGACAGTAATTGTTCTCTTGATAACACTAATATTAGTTTGCTTAAAGAAATGAAAATTGACTATTTACTTTCCCAATAAATGTCCCTGGTCTTATAGCGCATAATTTATCAGTCCAAGTCATTCCCAAAGGGGGAGAAAAAAAGCTTGTTTTTCATCAAAATGTAATAACTTTTCCTGACTCGTAAATAACTTTTCAGCTGAAAACAATATTAAGTATGAATATCATAGCTCTCTATTCCCTATTCAATAAAATGAAGTCCTGCCCTACATTATTTCCAACTGAATGTTTTGTTTCTCTCAGAAAATATGTAATATTTTGTAAGTTAAATGCAATATTTTGTTTTGCCAGCTCAAAGCAAGGAATATTCCATGTATGCGTCTTAACGTTTCATTTTGGAGTGAAAACTGAGTCTAACAAACATGTCAAAGACGATCTTTACTCACTTTTTGGCATATGATGAGTATTAATTTTAGGGAGCAGATGATTTTAATGAGCTGGATTAAGCTCCTCTCTAACTTGATAAACATATATATACGGTGATGAAGGTGATCTTGCGTTTCTTTGTAGGCCAGACAGCTTCAAGGTTTCCAGCTTTAGCAGGCGTGTAAATAATTAAAAGCTTCTGAAAGCCGACTATCCCACCGCGCACTGCTCTTGACATTCATTAATACTGACTTCTGAATGACAGCTGAGTAAAACTGGCATAAGATTACTTCCTAAAATGCATTATATTAGTTTAAAAAGTAATACTAATACGTAGTTTAAATTGTGCGCATGACATAATTCCAGTGATGGGAAAAAGTTACATTTAAAAGTAATGCATTACATTGTTGTGTTACTCCCTAAAAAAGTAACTAATTGTGTTACTTAGTTACTTTGTATAGAGAGTTATGCGTTTTGCACTACTTTTTTCCTCAACTGGGCTTGCTTGTTTGTTTTTAAATAACAAAAAACACAAAAGTTTTATCTTTGGAAAATGTAAAGTCCTTTCAGGCTGAAGGAAATGCACATTCACGCCTGTACAGTAGAGGGCGCTGTTCAAACAAACCTTTCAGCTGTGCTGCCGTTCTGGACTGCAGAAGAAGAGGATGTTTGTCTAGTCATTTTTGCTTATTTGCATGATTGAGTTGGATCATTGAAGGTCAGCAAAGAAGACACTGGTTAATAAAGTGAGAGTTATTAAATCCGTAAAGTATATTTGTGTAATTTAACATATTTATTGCAGGTATTCTGAGATTGCATTTCACTTTTAGTTATTTATTTTGAGGAATACTGAATCTGTGAGATGAGTAAATGCATGATTATGTACAGTACAGTAACTAGCATGTTCGCACAGCGCACACAACGCCTCTGCACTTACTGTCGGTTTCTCTCAACATGGGGACAGGAGAGATGTCAGTCTATAAAACAAACTTATTTGAAAAAGTAACTCGGATATTTTCTTGTGAATTTAGAAGTAATGTGTTACTTTTCTAGTTACTTGAAAAAAGTAACCTGATTATGTAACGTGCTTTACTTGCAATGTGTTTCTCAACACTGAATAATTTGTTCTGTCGTTTTACTAAATTGTGGCCAAATTGTAACAATTTGAAAACCTGATTAGTTTAATGAAAACAAGGGAACAAATTATTTCGCCATGTCCATGATTTAATAAAATTAATGAACGAATTAATACATCGTGGGAACGAATTGTTAATTCTTGGCCACGATTTAGTTAAAAAGAGAGAACGAATTAGTAAACTATGGCCACAATTTACTAAAACAAGTAGGGTTGGGTATCGGTTGGGTTTTATCCGATACTAGTACCTGCTCTGTATTTTTTAAACGGCTCCGGTGCTTAAACGGTTCTTGAACCGGTACTTAAGAAAACGAAACCGCGCACACTTTGTCAAAAAAGAATAGGCCGCCTACCCTTTTATTTACAGGGCCAAACTGGACACAATATTAACTTAAATATTTAACGATTTTCTCATTTCTGATTAAATTAAAAAGTGCGCCATTTAATAGGCTACTGATGTAAAACACTTAAGATCAACATTTTGTCTTCGCTAGATCGTCTCTTATTTAACAAACGAGCGAAATGAATGCTCTGCTGGTTAACTGGAGATGTTTTATTTATATGTATTGGATCATTATTGCCGCGAGATGTTTTACAGGGGGTGGTAAAAAAAAGTCAGGCACCGAAATTTGAGTTCTTATTCGGTCTCGTTACTACCGTTTACGTCGGATCCGGTACCCAACCCGTTTCGGTACCCAACCCTAAAAACGATAGAACAAATTCTTAATTAATTTCCAAGATATGTATATGTTTTATCTGCATGTCATGTGCGGACCTCTGTACGGCACCATTTATAAGTTGTAAAACATATTTGTTGTTTATAAACTTGAGTATTTGTTCTTTTTGAACAATTAGTTTTACTCAGAAATAAATGTATTACAAATAAATTTGGGGTTAATATGTTTTTTATTTTATTTTATTTAGCAAGTATGCACTAAATCAGGACTAGCTTGTTCAGGTGTGATTGATTAGGATTAGAATCCCATGTAAGATATGCTGTTGCTGCAAGAATAGACATGCATAAATACTGTATCTGATCTAGGCAGGTGGAGCTGGGGGAGGTGGAGGGGTTCAGAGGAACTCTTATAGCAAACAGTGAACCAGAATATTTAAATGTTGAGCAGGATCAGGGGAGTGCGCTATGCGCTAATGATGTGATTGCTTACATATTGCATGTAAAGAACCTGCGCCCTCTAGAGTTTCGTGACGAGTTTCGTGATTTTTTCACAAAAATATTAAGCAGCACAACTGTTTTCTAAATTTTCAATAACAAGACATGTTTCTTGAGCAGCAAATCATCATATTAGAATGATTTCTGAAGGATCATGTGACACTGAAGACTGGAGCAATAATGCAAAAAAAATCAGCTTTGATCACAGGAATAAATTACATTTTAAAATATATTCAAATAGAAAACGGTTATTTTAAATGACAATAATATGTACTATTTTTACTGTATTTTTGATCAAATAAATGCAGCTTTGGTGAGCATAAGAGGCTTCTTTTATCAATAAATTTCCATATGTATGCCTGAACTACTGATCTATGTCTGTTAGCAAAACACAAGAACAGAACTGAAGGAACTAAAAATAGCATAACAGCCAAAAACAGCTACAGGGAATCAAGATTTGCCGGCTGACCCCTAGAGAGGCTTTTATAGAGGCGGTGACAAGGCAGAGACACCAATATGTCAGGTTTAAATTCATCAGAGTAACAAAGCTATCGTTCCCTGCCCTCGTTCGTCTTGATAAAAAGGCAGGTTATGTGTGAAGGGCCGTCTATAGACCCTCTCTGTTGACCTCTCTCCCTGTGCGCCGCAGGTTGCTTTTCCCTCTGCCATGAGGAGTAATGATCTGTTCTAATCGGCAGGGATTTCTCTCCGGAGACCCGGCCGACTGTGGCCTGGATTCGGGAATAGCAACCCTCGTTCTGTGGAGAAGAACGTCCCAGATTTCAGCGTGGAAAAGTCTAAAAACCTGCGGTGTCAGTGGTGTAGACTCAATGTTATAAAACGGATAGTTCCAGTCCTTGATTCTGATTGGTTGAGCCGCGTTCGAAGCCGTTGTAAATTACTCAACAAACACACACCTGTGACCGCATTTCATTAGTGATACTGCGCAACTGCCGTTTGTGATTCTTTGTTGCTGCATGTGTTGCTTAGCAACCTCTTTGGAACTACATTGCTGGGCGGAGGAATAAATGTGTTATAACGTTATATTTTTTATTGCTGGTGTTTATTTTATGAATAAAATTAATATTAAAATTCATATTTTTAAGAAGTAACCGTTTTATAAAAGCAATAAGCCGTGCTTTACAGTGGATTTAGAACAGCGAAGGGGGTTTTAGTTATTGATGTATTTTTTTTTTACTGTTTTTCTCACATAAACGGTTCTAAATCGTGAATCAAAGCAACTTAAATTCCTGTATAAGGGAATGAACCGCTCGTGCCATAAATCATCACAAATGATGTCTTGGAATAAAAACCAATGGAATAAAATTAACTATATGTGATTCATTGTACAGTAAAAAAAAAAACATTTTAAGTTTATAACAAAATATTTACTTACACTACCGTTCGAAAGTTTTAGGTTATCGATTTTTAATACTCGAAATCAATACTTTTATTCAGCAAAGGTCTATTAAATCGATCAAAACTGACAGTAAAGACATGTATAATGTTACTAAAATATTGTTTCAAGTAAATGCTGTTCTTTTTTAATTATTATTTCTATTCATTAAATAATCCAAATCATCATATTAAAATGATTTCTGAAAATGCAGCTTTGATCACAGGAATAAATTGCATTTTAATATATATCAAGTAGAAAGCAGCTACCTTAAATTATAATATTTTTTTCTAATATTTACTGTATTTTTGATCAAATAAATTCAGCTTTGGTGAGCATAAGAGACTTTATACAGAAATGTAGCGACCTCAAACTTTTGAATGGTAGTATATATATAAATATAGAAGTGTGTGGGCGTATGGCTTGTCTTCACTTTCATTTGGACTGCCACTATTTCATAAAATACTCAATTCTAAAGTTTGTCCAAGTAATTCAATGACTCAAAAAGAGTAGAAATAATTTATAAACACTTCCCACACTCAATCTTTTGTCACATAGTTTGCACAATAGAGAATATGAAATTGACATAATTGCAACATGTGAGTGAAAACTGTGTAATTTAGCACAAAAAAAGGATTATGTCTTGGACAAAGTGTTCAGGAAAAGCTTTCATTATATCGCAAGTGTGTTTTGTCTATTTGTCAGTACTTTTAGTCAAGAACCAGCTGCACAGGCATTCAGAAATCTTCACCCGCGTGTCAATCAAATATTGCTTGGCTCATTGTGTTGTTTGTGCTAATCTTGCAAGGCTGTTTGTTTTTCCTGTCTGTCATGTCTTCTCTTTTTACCAGATGATGTGAGGTCGGGCAACATTCAAGCAGAATGAATGTAAGAAGTCAAGCCAATTAGATAGAAATGCCAAGGTCATGGGTTCAGTTCCCAGGAAATGCATGAACTAATCACATGTATACTTAGAACGCAGTTTAAGGCCACATTTACACATAGCCGGGTATTTAGAGAAACGAATATTTCTCCCCCTCCGTTTTCAATAATAACATCGTGCACACAACCCGCATAAATACGCCGTCGAGCGCCTTTATAACTATGCTAAACCTATGGGCGGCAGTGTAGGGAGAAGGATAAAGCCATGCAAGCCAATCAGAATCCTCAGAATCGACAAGAGAGAACCTAAAACCCCGTTTCTCCCAGTTGACACGACAACATATAACCGGCGTTTTCAGAAATCTCCACTTTGGCCGGAGTTTTTAGAAATGATCGTTTTCTGGGATAAAAACGGCGTTTTCGTGTAAATGACAGGCCAAAACGCAGAGAAATATCTGCGTTTTCCCATCGTGTAAACGGGGCCTAAGTCACTTTTGGTTAAAAGTGCATGGCAAATATATACAGTAAATGTAATGCAATTAAATAATATGTTGGTATTACATTTTTGCAACTAGTTTTTGTCATTTTCTAAAAACGTTTGTAGACATAAATGAAAGCTATAAATATTTTATTTGGCACTCAAACTATAATAAATATTATAACCTTATTAATATTAGAAATATCTGTAATTTAAAATAATAATTTACGACAATTGAACATACCTCCAACCCCCAAATTATCATTAGCATATTGCAAAAAAAATATAGAAAATAAAATGAAAAACGTAATAGCAATTAATAAAAAAATGTGATAAAATAAAATAAATTTGAATAAAATGAAAAATAGCTTAAAAATCTTAAATGACAATTAAGCACACCCTCAAGCCCCAAATAGCAAAATAAATAAATAAATAAAATAAAATATATACAATAAAATGAAAAATATAAATAAATATTATTAATTATGTTATAAATGTTATGTTTGTTATATAAAATAAAACATAACATATATAACATAAAAATCATAATTACGCACACCATTAACCCCCCAAATTCAAATTACCATAATGCATAAAATACTGTAATCCTTAGGTAAAGTTTAGCATCAAGTTTGGGAATAAATTAATACTTTTATTCAGAAAGGATTAATAAAATTGATCAGAAGTGACACTAAAGACTAACAATCATATATCAAGACAACTATTATGTAACTGTATACTATATATATATATATACACACAGACACACAAACACAATATATACACACACACACACACACACAAACACACACACACACACTATTTATATATATATATATATATATATATATATATATATATATATATATATACATACACACACACACACACACACACACACACACACACACACACACACACAAATATATAAAATAGCCATTACGAAAATGAGAAAATCATTTTATTTGTTATTTGTCAATGTATCGCAATTATGGTAAGGCAGCGTAAGCTTTTCTAAATGAAGCAGTCGATTCAGGCTGACTTCTGGATCATCTATTCTTTACCACTCACTATTTCTCTCTGACAAACAAATCCATAAATAATGGCAAACAAATCTGCCTGTGATTGAACGATTTGACTTTCTTCACAAGTTCAATTCTCGCTCTCTCTCTCTCTCTCGCTCTGGTTTCCGTCAGCAGAAAGCGGCTGGAGACACACTCCTGACGCTGCCCCGTGGGCTCTGGGGTGTCAGTGTGTAGGCAGACGAGAGTGGGTGGAACGTTTCTGATGAAAATAATTGATCGAGGGAGAGAGGCAAAGAGATTCAAAATGGTGAAGCCAAACACAAACAATCACTCGCGGCGCGATGCTGCCTCACCACGCAAACACTCGCAGTAGCAGCGCTCAAATACCTGTTTAAATGACACACTCATTACAAGCAACTCTAATGAGATCACGCGTTACCATGAACACCTCGAAAAGTGTCTTACAGGAACGTTCCGGGTTAGATGCAACTTGAGCTTTCTCAACAGCATCTGTGTTGTGCTGTCAGTCACAGTTCAGTTTGTGCAAACGACACACACAGAAATGTGTTGTGTTAACAAAGGAACTGTTTACATCTGGTATTAACCCCTTATATTGGCCACAGCCATTACATATTTAAAACAGTGATATCCTATTCTAAACCTAAACTAATCTTGACAAACTATATATCATTTGAAAGCTTACAATCTCTAGTGTACATATTTGATGACTGATCATCAAAATAAATTGCAGAGGAGCCGTAATTTATCAATTTGCAACAAGAATATTTTCTAAGACGTGTTCAGACCTTTATTTTGAAATAGCGATGAACATGAAAAATCATGGCAGAATGGTAGAAACCTCAGTTTGTTTTCATGCCAAGAGTTTAAAAGATAGCATCCATTCAATTATTTTAGAAAAAAAGGTCTAAAAATGTTTTGAATATAAAGAAAAATAATAGATTCAGCATTTCAGCAACTTCCAATACTACTTCTGAATAGGATGTCAACTTCATAAATTGTATGAAAATTGTAAAAAATAATGGTTCAGATCACTCAAACAACATATGGAAATGGAGGCGCCCTTATATGGGCAGTAATGTCAAGCTTAATGTTACAGCTTATTTTTTGAGATATCAACCTAAAATTTTAAACACAATTGTTCAGATTTTTGAATTTTTAGAGTCCACCAGGTTTTGAAAATATATATTTTATATAAAATATGAATAATATATTTTTTAACATTGTACATTTTCATATACTCAAACTTCTATAACTTTTAGAGAAGACGGTCTTTTGTGGCTGTTTGAACACATTCGACCACATGAGCGTTTACACTACGTAAGCAATCCAGTTGAATGCGTTGTCTACTACATCTGGAAGTGGTTGAAAGTGGACAAGCTCAAAAAGTTTTAGTCCCTGTTTACTCCTGTATTTAGCGTCATCCACTTGTGATCTGATCGACCAAAACACACCTTAATACCAGGCGTAAAAAGGGCCAAAGTATTGAAATTTGCAAATGTGTTTGCACTGAATGAGGCAGTTTACGTTAGAATGGTCAAAATAATTTTCTAACTGAATGTGCTACAAATGTGTTGACGATTTACGTTTTAAAAAATGGTTTTACCAACAGAAATTTGCTGTTAAACAAAAATGTAAACGTTACTGTACACTAGAATTGTTTTATGAATAGTTTCACTTTTTAGAAATGTATTCTGTAAAGAAATTATGTAAAAGACACTGAACATTGAAAATTCATGCAAGAACGGTTTTGCGAACATGTTGCATAAAAATTCATTATAGAAACAAAGTGCAGGTACTGCATTATATGTCAATTTACCCAATAACGCTTTTACAAAGAAATTTAGCAAATATTGTTCTTCTTTAAACAAATGATCAGTGTAACCAATAACTGTAACACTTTATTTTACAATGTCCTTTTTAAATGTTACATGTACTTATCATAGTAATAACAGTAAATGATGCATAATTATATGCAACTAACCCTCAACCAAATCCTAATTTTAATCTGAACCCTAACCTTCAGTAGATGTTGTTAATATCACTCAGTAATTAAATATACAGTGCTTAGCATAAGTGAACTAAAGTTGACTAAAAAGAGGAATAAAAAAATCATCTTTTGGAAATTGATCTTAATGCCTTAATTTAAAACAATGAGAAAAACTCCAACCGTTAATAAGGTCACCAATTTTCTTTGTGAATGAATAATATATCGTAAATAAATAAATGTTCTTCCTTAAATTACAGGTTGCATAAGTCAGGACACCCCAATGTTAAATTCCCATAGAGGCAGGCAGATTTTTATTTTTAAAAGCCAGTTATTTCATGTATCCAGGATACTATGCATCCTGGTAAAGTTCCCTTGGCCTTTGGAGTTAGAATTTGGCATTAAAATAGTCCCACATTATCACATACCCTTCACCATACCTAGAGATCGGCATGGATTGATTTAAGTTTGCCTAATAGCTGGATTGATTTGCATTGAGAGATGATCTTATGGAAAGTACCACATGCCAGTTTTTAGACTTTTTAGTCAACTTTAGCTTGGGTGTATTCACTTATGCTAAGCACTGTATGTAATTGCATTGTAACAACATAAAATAAATTGTAACTAATTAAAAATAGTAACTAATACCTATAAATAGTTGCATAATAACATGCAACTAACTCTAAACCAAATCTTAAACCTAACCCTAATCATATGTATTAAGTACATGTAGTTAATTATTACTCAGAACTTAAATGTATAATTACAGTGTAACACGGACACCTTAAAGTACAGTGTAACCAATGGTTTTATTTATGATTTACACACAAATGTGTTATTTTTTGCCTTTATTTATAGAGTATCTGCAGTGCACAATTATTTTATGTAAGAATATTTTTACAACCTTACACTGGACTTTACAATTTACACCAAAATTAATTCTGTAAACAAATCTATTAGGGATGTATGACGCAAAAATTTACACAAGAAACTATTCGATTTAATTTACACAGCGAGTCATTCACCTCATGTTCGAAATAGTAGAAATCACATTCTTGAAAGCATGAATTGTGAGCGTTTGGGCGGCAAGCTTTTCCTCGCCGCTCCAGGTAATGGCATGAGTTTCCCAGCTCGTTCACACTGTGAGCACAAGCCTGTGGTTCTCACAGTGCAGGCTTGGCACAGGAGTTTAGGAACAGGTGCCAGCTCAGTGTCACCTCCACAGAAGATTAGCAAGGATTGGCCGTCGACCGCACTGCTCAGTGTCTGCTTGCAGTGGGCATCACGGGCACCTCCGGCGGGCACTTTGAGGTCTTGCTGCATGGTATGCGCACACATACAGTGAACACAAAGACAGCCCTATGGATTCTCACCTCGAGTAAAGTGTCAACTGGCATGCAGCGTGGCACACCTGCGCCTAGCGGATGGCCAAAGTGAGATATATGCAACGATGTCTCATAGTAAGTTCATAGTAAGCTTAACATATTGATTCAGTGACATATGTGATATGTGTAGGCTATCTATATCCTGGATATATAGTCTATTTGTTATTGTACTAAGTTAAAAATACTAGCAGACTTATATTCCCATCCATATTTTCACTAAATAAAATAGGTTCGCAAAGACCCGCCCCCCTTAGTTACTGTCGCTATGTCCGACAAGCTACGCCTCTCTCACACACACACCATGTTCTCACGCAATGACAAATACATTGCGGAGCAGAGAGGAGACTGACAACGCGCTGACAGACAGGACAGACCAGGTTACTTTTCGGTTACTTTTGATATTAAACGTATTAAACAAAGTCTCACCTTTCAAATTTGGTCATTTTGAAAAATAAATGTAAACAATAAATACAGTTTTGTGGCTCTTTAATGTGTCTGACAGATCGCTGTGTCGCCTCAGTTAAAGCGGCTCGTGAACCGATCATCTCTTCCTTCTAGTTCATTTATAGCATCAAATAAACATGAATGAACATAATAATGAATGTTGTTTTAACTGCAGAAAGGTGTCAGTACACTCCGCTTCTCAAGTTCAAATCCTCCCATGTTAATCTACTAACTCTCCTGACTGCTTTGTCAGACAAAATGGCGGATGGCGAAGTTTGATGGGTCAGATCACCTGTCAATCAAGCTCCCTGCGAAGGGTCAATTGAATCCTGAGTTGTAATTCTGAGTTATATATTCTAATGTAAACCTGTCTGGTTCAGTCATGAAACTAGAGGGCGCAGGTCCTTTACATACAATCTGTAAGCAATCACATCATCAGCGAATAGCACACTCCGCTGACCCTGCTCAACATTTAAATATTCTGGTTCACTGTTTGCTGTAAGAGTTCCTCTGAACCCCTCCACCTCCCCCAGCTCCACCTGCCTAGATCAGATACAGGTTTTAAGAGAGTCTATTCATGTAGTAACATCATATCTTACATGCTCACAGCAGCAGTACCAGCAATAATCCCCAGCAGCAGCACAGCAAAGACCTTTATAAATTAACACTGCCATATTTAAAACATGCTAAAACTATTCAGAGAGTTGTCATGATTGAAATATATATTCAGATTTAGATATATATTCTGACTTCTAAGGTTTTAGTAAAATAAACTTAATTTACTGTGTTTATCCAATTGATTTGTCCAACATATTTGAACTGACACAATTTTTTAAAAGTTATCTCAACTTTTGGGAAGTAAGAAAAATAAAAAAAAATAAAAAACAGCAAAAAAGAAACAAAATAATGAGTAGCGATTTTTTTTGCAATGTATATACTAATGTAAATATATATATATATATTCAGATTCATAAATATATTCAAATATATCTAATAAATGTATAGTCTTACTTATATATTCACATATTCAGATCTATGAATACTGTATTCATAATTATTTAACCAATGTCAAATCACTATTGTACACTGTAAAAAAATATTTGTCCAAGTTGTTTTACAAGAAAATACTATTTAAGTTTTTTATGCATATACATTTTAATATAAATAATAAATAAAAAAAACTTCACGTTCAACTCAAACTTGCAATTTCTTTGTAATTGCTTGTAAACTTTATTTGCAATTTCTAAGTGAATTGTTTTTAAAGTCCCCTGCAGTCAATATTTGTATCCCTTTAAAAGCATCTTTGATAATCAAAATGACATTTAAACGTTTTTTTCTTCTTCTGTAAAACAATAATTTCGTCATGCCTTAAAATGTATTGAATGTAACTCCTACACCCTTGCTTTATTTAGTATGTGTGGATCCATGAATATGCAAATTAGTCTCCGCCTCCACTCAATCACACCAGCTCAGAATACCTGTCCCACTCGGTCAACTGTAGTAAACGCTACACAATGGAAAGTGTATATAGGTTTAATTCAGCTATATATGTCTGAACCTGATTCAGAAGAAGAAGAGGAAGAGTGAATTATACAGGGTCGTCTACAACTCAATGTATCAGAATGGTAATGCGTTTTATGTATCGCTCTCTACAACATTGGACACATAACGGTAATTGATATGATTAGACTTTGGCTTTACTTTATCAAACAACTAATAATGTGTTGCTAATGTAACACAAACCATGTTCCTATTCAGAATCAGCATCCTTAGAAAGACTTTGAACATCATGGAAAGTCGACGTTACAACATGTTTGTGATGGAAGGAAACGGACGATTTCAAACCGAGTTTTTGAGACTGTCTTTGGTTCACTGCATATTTGAAGGGAAAATACTCAGCAATGGTGTTGACTGATGAATTTGCACATGGCTTGGCTTAAAGCATATTAAAAACACCATATACACATATAAACAACATTAAAAGCTTGTTTTTCACCACAGAGGGACCTTAAATCGTATAAAACTAACCTTGTAGTATCTGCCAGGTGACCGTTATATAGAAAACTCATGTACTCCGAGAGGTCACATCAAAACAGCCCTCCTGTTCATCCGTACATGTGATTTCTAGAATCTTCTGCCTGAAGGTCTTTATCTTTGGTGGTTTGGATGAGGGCTTCTTTATAGCTTAGCCGTAGCTCTGTAAAGGTCACCGTATGCATAAAACTTTTCGGCTGTCCTTTGTAGGGTGAACTTTACTCAAACAAAAGAAAATTGTTGGAAAATGTCAGCTGCTGGATATGGATCTGTCAACATATGGCTGAATGTAACATATTTGAATAGTGCTATCCGATAATAAGACATGAGACTGCTGCTCACTGTGTACTGTAAAAATGTATTAAAACAACTGAAGCTTTACTTAATGCTGTTCTGATGTCTAATGTGGTGATTCCCTGTACATTCCAGTGAGGTGTACGACATTTTGCTGTAGTATAGATGTGGTAAAATACTATTTTTAACTGAGAAAAGGAGACAAATAAGCTCAACATGGCGCCTGCAGTAATACCTGCCTTTGCTTTTGTGCCCCTGAAGAAAACAGCTGTGACAGACAAGATCTAAGTCACACAGGAAAACTGCCTTTTGAGAGGAATATTAGTGGTACGTCATGTCCTTGTCTCTACCCGGCTTGTGGGGTCGGGAAAAGCAGAATACATTTCTTTCTTGTTTTAGAAGTAGATATTAGTCGCTCCCTGCCACTTTCTAATAGAGGTCATTGCTAAGCTAAGTGTCGGAAAGAGCAGTTGTATTTCAAAACGTCCTCAGATAACACTAAAAACTCAAAATAATTGTACGCATATCTTCAAATAATACAAATAAATAACATTACGTGTTATGTGAATGTCTCAGAAATATCTAGGTGCCGCATGATTCAACAATTTACACGACAATGGTTTTCCGATGCCGCAATTTACATAAAAGTTATATACAAAAATTATGTAAAAGTTTTGCGAACAATCTGCTCAGTAATTTGTTCGCAGCCAGCACTGCATGATGCTTTATATAAAATTTGTTCTGAAATTTGTTTCTTAAACAAAAGTGTTTGTTTAAGACTAGCAGTTTAAGACTGCTAAATGACTAAATGTAAATGTAAATGTTTGTGCTGCATGATGCCGCAATTTGCTTAAGAAAAGTTTTGAGAAACAATTTGGACAGAATTTTTTTCTGTAGACGAATTTGTCGGCAATGCATGATGCGCTAATTTACGCAAGAGGTTTTATAGAAAATTTGTTCAGAATTTTTTTCTTGAACAAATGAGTTTGTGTTGCATCATGATGTCGTAATTTACATAAGAAAAGTTTTACGAGCAATCGGCACAGAATTTGTTCTGTAGACGAATTTGTCGGCACTGTATAATGTATCAATATACGCAAAATTGGTTTTGCGGAAAATTTATTCATTTAATGAATGTGTTTGTGCTGCATGAAGGAACAATTTATGTGCTATGTTTTTTTGTACAATTTACACGGAATTCATCCTGTAAACAAATCGGTCAACACTCTAATGTCCGTCAATTTACACAAGTGTACAGAAATTTGTTCTATAAACAAATGTATCGGTAACAAATTTTAACAGAAGTTTGTTCTGTAAACAAATTTGTCGGTGTTGTATGATGTGAGAATTTATATTAAATTGGCTTTACAAAATATTTACGCAAAAAAAAAAAGTTTTACTACTATATAGATTCAAGATTCAAGCCAACACATCTTCAAAAGTAGAAGTTAAAGGTAATATTACTTAATATGCATCTTGAAAAAAAATGCTTTTTAATTTATAATGCAATGTCAATAGGAATTAGACAATGTTACAATAAAACATTAAAGACAAACATTTGCATTCTTTCATTGTCCATTCCTTCTCTAGTTTTTGTTTTTTTATCAGCATGAAATTATCATATTTTTGAGTATTTTTAAAAAGGCTGAATACATACAACAGTAGAAACAAAAGCCCACGCGGACTTTGAGTAAGCACTGCAAAGAGGGTCCCTTGCTGCTAAAATTTAGAAAGATCACGGCTACATATTTCCAACCAGTCAAAGGGCATTTATAGTAAAATGCATGTATTGACTTCATTTTGTAGGACTGAAAAAACAACAACAACAAAACAAGTCATTTTAACCATCTTCCTGTAGACAAGACAACTGTTACAAAGCAAGCGGATATTATGGGTTTCATTTTTGTGTGGGAGTCAGTTTGTCTCATTGATTGAAATCATATTGGAATGTTAATTTATAGGGATGTATTTTGTTTTGTCAAAGACATTTCTGCAAAACAAATGGTTAGTTGCACTTCATCATTTGCACAAAGCATTGATTTTCCCTGCTTCAGAACAGGCATGGGTCACGACCTCCCAGTTGAAAACAACAGTACAGTTTTGCTTGACATTCAAGCAGGGTCACTGCAGACCACTGGATCAACAAGCAAACAAACAAACTGGACAGATTGTACAATCCATACTATTGAGTATGAACAATGCATCGGTTTACCTTGATTGTGGGTTTCTTGGTGGAAAACCCTCTGTACCATCCTGAAACAGACAAAACGCAAACGTTAGTTGAGAAACATTGACATTATAAATTATAGTAAATGAGATACTAACATCAGAAGCAATATGCCAGTGGGGTAAGAAAAACTTCAAATGAAAATACATTCTCTGAATATCTAATAATTTTAGATGTTTTTACAAGAAAATTGCTGTTACAATAAAATATAAAAACTAAGAAAAGCACCCCGTGATGAAAAAGTAAATTTTAAGTGTGTTAAAGCAACACTAAATAACTTTTCCTCTTCAGTCGCCCTACAGGTTGGAAGCGGAATTGTCCATTACCGCTGTCGTAAATAATTTAGCCTAGCGCCGCCTACTGTCGCACGCACGCTCGCTGTTGATCCATCATTGGCTTTGGAATGAACAATGTCCACAAACAAGGTAGAGTATGTTGCATGATTTCATGAAAGTATGATGTATTGTGACATCAGAAACGAAGAAAAACAAAAAAATGACTATTGTTAACGCTTGATGTAAAAGCAAGTCAAATTTGTAGTTTTCTTATGTCTCATTCGAACTACAGAAACGCGACCCGATCTGGCAAACTTGCATAGTGCGGCCTTTCACCCAGTTAATGAACCACTGAAACGATTTTGGAAACATTATTTTAAGGTAAAAAAAATGATTTAGTGTTGCTTTAAGGGACATCTTACTCCTGAGGGTGTCCTGGCCCATGTAGTTATTGTACATCCATAATATGCACCCATTGAATTTATATCCAAATGTCAGTTCTTTTTTTGTCAACATACTGAATGCTGTGTGCACACACTCTTGACTTTTTGACTCTGAAAAAGTACTTCACTGTGTTCCTAATGCATTGAATCGCATTTTCACAGCAACTATGCCATGCTGAATGCCATATCTTTTAGATGAGGTGGAACATAAAGACTGGAACTCATTGTACACTAAGGTCTGGGCCATCAATTCCACTGGCTGGTGTCCAGAACATCTCAGAAATTCTGCCTCCCAGCAGATTCAACACACTGCCGCAGAATCCAACCGACAGCATAATAAGCTTTCAGGCCGTAATAAATGAGCTCAACGTGTTCAAATCTCAAGTTTCTTGCACAGTATGTCACCTTAATAATACAGTAAGGAAGCCAGCTGTTAGCAACGTAAGCCACATAAAGAGCTACGCAATGACATTTAATCATGACTAAATAGTTGCCTAGAGTATTTGCTGTGTTATACATCTGAGAAATGTGAAATGGCTTCTCGAACAAGATACAAATGTAGAGTAAGACTTGAGATCCAGCGATAGAAACCCTCAACCAGAGCCACCATCCAATCAATTCACCCTGATGGACAAAAACACGTTTTTCTTGTCCGAGAAGCCGTTTCACTCGGATATACATCACAACAGGGAAGAGAAGAATGTCGCAACTTCTGTTTCACGCCGACTTTAATGATAAAGATAAAGAGCATTTCTGATGTTTTGCATTGATTGGTTGATTTCCCAGAAGAGTATAAACACAATTTCAAAACATTGCTCTGTTTGACACCTCATGAGCAGTCTGTCCTGGGGTGCGTTTCCCAAAAGCATCGTTAGCCAACAATGGTCGCAAGTTCTGTCATTATCAGCATAGTTCAACGAGTCTGTGTTTCCCGAAACCAGCTCTCGACCTGTGGTTAGAAGCAAAGCTTCTTGTTTGCATGACATGTGGACTCAATAAATCCTTATCTTGAGCAAAATAAGCAAGCTGACATTCAGTACAATCTATATCTTTTATTTATAATACAAACAAACGTAATTTACGACTTTTCGTTTGTCAAGAGATGTGTGAATGTGCTCTACTATAAGAACGAGCCTTTGATTGAATCTGGAAATAAAGCAAAATAACAGAGAAAAATTTGAAATAGTCCTCAGATGCCATGTCCGTAATTTATAGCAAAACATCTAGCATTAATTAGATCTCAAGCCGTTTCATTAAAAGCCACCTGCGTGACAACATTAACCAACGTGGTTGAACGACCAATTTGCAACAATATGGTTTCGGGAAACAGTCGCGACTAGCTAGTTGATTTCTTCAACGATGCATCGTACTATGTTAGTTAAGCAGAGAGTTGCGTCGTTGTTCGGGAAACACACCCAGGTTCAACATAGCAACAAAAGCTCATCCAATGGCGTCATTATAAGGCGGGGCTAACTGTCCAATGGCAAACGAGGGGAGTGTTCAGGAAACCTGTTTGAAAATGGCCAGAATCCATCCTTCTTTAAAGAGCTCGAACATTTAAAGCGGCAGACGACAAAACTGCAGCGCGCACTTAGAATAAACCATGTTATGTCCATTGGTGTAGATGCTTATCATTATAGTTGTCGTTCTTGGTGTGAACTGGCCTTGGATGGTAACAGTGTTGCCTTACCAAACCCTACTAACTATGTGATGATGGGACATTTAGACTCGGTAGGGAATCTGTTTAAAAAGGGAAGTGAAATTGTTGGTGTGTGATGCAATTGTTAATGCAGCCATTTGTAAACAATTTGCAGCGACAACCGTGGAAAATATTCATAAGCATGGCTGCTAGCATCACTCACACCTGTGGCCATCTGTCTCGAACGCAACCCAGACTCTGCCGCATTAATCATCGCAGTCTATCTTTGTTAGTATTCACCCCAGGTGCATCTTGAAAACGTAGGAGGTGCACTTTGTAATTAGCTATTTGGTTTATGCAAGGAATGAGCGGGTCACGTCCGTCAACGTTAGCCGTTTCCATTATCACTTTCCATTTAGCACCAAAACAAACCATGCTATTAGCTAATGAACAACATTGCGAGGCAAAGGGTCTTGTGTCCGTTTGTGTGACATAAAATGTTACTGCTGTGTACCGGGTCCAGATGGGTGTCAACACATTTTTAGCTTATTAGCAACGTGGAAATGATTTTGCCGCTAGTTTGCTAGAAGCTGGCGCACTGTAGCTAGCAAACAAGATGTTTAGGTGTTCTCTAGAGAAGAATCCAGACAGAAAACACTGCAAAAAAGTTTTCAGTGCCGTACACAAACAGTGTGTGGAAGTGTTTGTGCTAGCGGCTGACTGTAGGCATTAGCCGTGATAGATTAGCAGACGGCTCATGTTTGCTGGCGAGAGACTTCCATGTGGGCATGAGGAAACTCAGCATCAACACGCAGCTGCCAACAAACAAACACCTGATGAAATGTGTCATCTCTCTCTGTGTTTCTCAACAGGTTTACACTGCAGGGACTTGTTGAGCTGTCAGATTGTTCATGTTCACAGCTGTGAACGGTCACATGTCTATCTTAAGGGGTTTTGCTCTTTAGGGGGCCACACCCTTGTGGGATGAATACTAGACCACTACTCTGTCAGACAGTCCATCTATGTGTCTGTTTGTCTATCTGTCCATCGACCTGACCGTGCCTTATCTGTCGGTCTATCTATCTTCCTGTCTGTCTATGTATCTGTCTATCTTTCTATATGTGACCCTGGACCACAAAACCAGTCACATGTCGCATGGGTATGTTTGTGGCAATAGCCAACGATACATTGTATGGGTCAAAATTATAGATTTTTCTTTTTAATGCCACAAAATCATTAGGATATTAAGTAAAGATCATGTTCCATGAAGATATTTTGTCAATTTCCTACCGTAAATATATAAAAAACATATGTTTGTGAGTGAATGCAGCAAAATTGCGAACATAAATGGACAACTTGAAAAGGCGATTTTCTCAATGTCTTCGAATAGTTCAAATATTGTAATATCCTAACAAACCATACACCAATGGAAAGCTTATTTATTCAGCTTTGAGATTATGTATAAATCTCAATTTCAACATATTGACCCATTTTACTGGTTTTATCTATCTATCTATCTATCTATCTATCTATCTATCTATCTATCTATCTGTCTATCTGTCTGTCTATCTGTCTGTCTATCTATCTATCTCTCTATCTCTATATCTGTCTATCCGTCTATCTGTCTGCCAGTCTATCTATATGTCTGTATGTAATCTACCTGTCTGAGTCTATATTTAAGGGCTGGGTGCTGTTTACAGTTAAAGGGTAACTCCCATTGACCACAAACAGTCAAATATCCAGTCAAGTCTTCATTCACAGACTTCTCCCTCAATTGCCATTGGATGACACTGCAAAATCTTCAGTTCTGTTCCACTGGCCACTGCAGGCCACACCATGACACTCCAGAACCAGGAGCTTTCAAGAGCTTCGATTTTCCAGGCATCCATTACCTCAAAAGCATGGCACTGCAGCAAAACAATCAATACGTACAGCAAACTGCTAACCCTGTGAATCAGAGCACTGATTATCCCAGCCCTTGAGGCTAAAGCCAAAACTCTCACCTCACCTGGTGACCCGCAGCTAATCCACTGTCCCATACAAACAATCTGTTTATCAATACACATTCAGTCCTTCTGAATGTGCAGTAAGGCATATTTTAAGATGTTTGTCATCATTTATTCACCCTCATCTCGTTCCAAATCTGTCTGACTTTCGTCAAAATTTGATCAAAGAATGTTCAAGTCACTATTTACCACAGAATGAAAGTAGACTGTGATTTTTATGAAGGACCAAAAAGACCCTGCAGTCTAAAAAAATCACTAAGAATCTTGACAATAGGCAACAAATTGCACCCAGGACTGCTTAAATTCACTCAAACACCTGAGGTAGAATGGGAGGGTTTTGTGTTTTGCCACTTTCACAGACTGAAACATATTTCTTCCCCCTTTAAAAGGCTGTATTTCACTGGCTGAGGTACAATGCGGCTTGCATCTCTCACTCTTTGCCTGCAGGCTCTGAATATCAGGTTGAGCCATGACCGTTGACAGCTCTTGGGAACGAGCATTTTTTATTACTGACCTTTAAACTGCGACACTCTGAAATTGAGCCACTTTTCTTTCAGGACCCAGAGGGGAGCTGAAGCGAAAATCTATGAAAACTCTGTTACCTGGAAGTGAATTTGTGCGGATTGCGTTTTCTGAATTACTTTTAAATTCAAATCGTATTAACATGCTGACCCACGTTTGTAATAAGTGACTTTTTTCATTAATGCATTTAAAGAGAGAACTACATATCCGAAATGTTCAATGGTTTGTGCAGTTTTGGGGGGGATCTTCAAGGATTTTTCAACACTTCCTCAAGGAGATCAAGCTAAAGTCACAAAGGCTTTGTCCACACTAATACGTTTTCGTTTGAAAACACATCTTTTACTCTCCGTTTTGGCCATCCGTCCACACTGAGACAGCGTTTTTATTAATGAAAACGCTCTCCAAAGTGGATAAATTTGAAAGCGCTGTTTTCGCGTTGTAGTGTGGACTGTCAAAACTGAGGTATTTAAAAACGATGACGTAAGTTTAGACATGTGACGCATATTGTACCAATAGATATTCATGCTTATACCGGTATTGCGCCTGTTATGTGCTATTCACTTTCACACTGTTGCTAAAATATGTTACTTTGCACAGTCTTTATATCAGTCCTGCAAAGATGACAGAAAATTCACTCACATTTGCTGTCCTGTGGCAATACTGTACATGAGAGCAGTCGTGATTTAGACCAAACATATGGTGACTGTGTGCGACTGGACGAATCAGTGAATGCCGGGACGTTCTGAAAAAATTAATTTGATAAAACTATCCTGTCAGAAGAATTGCGCATGCGCTGTAAGGTGAATTTAGCATTTTCAGGAGTTTTTCAAAAGGTTTCTCATCCACACTGAAACGTCGGAAAACACTAGTGTTGACGGACGGATGTAGATGTAGCCAACGTGAACTAATTCAAGAAGAAATGCAGACAAAAGGTGACCAACCATCGACATCATTTTGAGCGGTTTCTTCTTGCTAGATCTAGAAGATCTCGCTTCATTTACTGCCTGGACAAGTGCTCTTCTCAAAGTGTTCCTGATAAAGGAAAATTACTCAAGGAAAAAGTGAGTGAAGTCTCGATCAATACTAGAGGACCGACGTGCCACGGCTAATATCACATGATCGGTCCTGTTATCTGAGCGAGCCAGCACATTCAGGCCAGGGTGCCGATGTACAGCTTTCATCAAAGCGATCGATGCTACGGCCATGAATCAGAGCCCTAGTCCTGAGATGGGTACACAACAATCCCATTAAATGCATCTGCAGGACTGAGGTAGCGGGAGGCTAAAGCTAGCTAACACTGCTGTTACGTGCAAAAAGTCACAAAAGAAAGCCAAACTAACCATAGATATAAAATGCGTGACTATTCTGTAGGCAGAAGAACAGAGGTGCCTTGAAATTCTGTGTTGAAAGTCTCTGGGTTCCATTTAAGTATTCAGAATTATCTGGGTTTCTAAAGTAAAGACTGCCGGCAGCACAAGTTACATATTGAGTGAAAAACGCAGAGACAGGAGATTTTGTCTTGCAATATACAGGACAATCTGAACTAAGAGTGGGTGGGAAATGTTGGTATGTCTCTTGGCACTTTCTATGAAGAGGTTACAAAAAAAAAGGGTTTGAAACTCTTTCAAAAAATGGTCATGAATAACCATCGGAAAATGCTTTCTGCTCACCTTAGGGGTCAAACTAAGTTTTATATGAGCTGTGTTGTTGTTGTTTTAGAAACAAACACGAAATAAACTTGAATCAAATTCATTTAAAAATGATTAAAAAACAGAGAAGAATGGGTAACAGGGTTGAATTTGGCTGCACTTTATTTCGATGGTCCATGACATTCTACAAACTATTAGGGGTGGGAATCACCAGAGGCACCACGATACGATATTATACCGATACTTGGGTCACGATACGATATAATTGCGATTTTAAACATATTGCGATATATTGCCATTTTTTACCTTTTTCCAACTTCAAATTATGTCCGCAAAGGAAAACTGTCAACATCTGTTTGTTCATGTCACATCAATTTTATTGCCGCAAAATGTGATTGTCAAGCGGACTAACTAACAAACACTTACATGAACCTGTGATAAATGTTGCATACACCTGGCAAACTGAACTGTTTGCATTTAAGGTGGACTAGACTGTAATACAAACAGGTATGCACTGCTGTGTTACTACAGGTATTGATGAGATGCAACAACGCCCGCAATTGTTATATACCGGTATAATGCCTGTTATTTGCAACAACGCCTGCAATTTGCTCTTTTAGATAAGGAAAAAATGTATGTGTCTTTGTTTCCACAGTATTTTCAATTTTGATATTTTTAGGTCAAACCGTTGTTGTCTGACAGTCATATCATGCAGGTCTATGGGGTCCACCTCAAAGAGCATGCACAGAGAAGTCCAAATTAAACATGATTTAATGACTCGTAAATGTAAGTACACATTGATGGCCTAAGACACGAAACGAGCGGTTTGTGTGAGAAAACGAACAGTATTTATGTCGTTTTTACCTCTTGTAATCACAGTCACGACCAAGTGATCTGAGGGCGCGGGCGCTTCCTTCTGTGTGACGTGTGCGCAGACTGGTGCATAGATATATATATACACTAGATGTCGCATTAAAGACATTCGTTCCAATCAACTGCCGTAGCCAAGGCGAAATCTAGTGTATACATCTATGCACCAGTCTGCGCACACGTCACACACCAGGATGCGCTCGCGCCCTCAGATCACTTTGGACGTGGCTGAGTTACAAGAGGTAAAAACGAAATAAATACTGTTCGTTTTCTCACACAAACCGCTCGTTTCGTGTCTTAGGCCATCAATGTGTACTTACATTTACGAGTCATTAAGTCATGTTTAATTTTGACTTCTCTGTGCATGCTCTTTGAGGTGGACCCCTTAGACCTGCATGATATGACTGTCAGACAAGAACGGTTTGACCTAAAAATATAAAAATTGAAACTACTGCGGAAACAAAGACACCTACATCTTGGATGCCCTTGAGGTAAGCTAAAACATATCAAAAATGAATTTCAAAGTGAACTATCCCATTAAATTCTCATGTGTAATTTAAATAATAAAAGATCGATGCTTGGCGCCCGTGTATCGATACAGTATTGCCACAGAAAATATCACGATACTATGCTGTATCGATTTTTTCCCCCACCCCTACAAACTATAAGTAACTTTGCAACTACATGTCAACTACAGTAACTCTCATTAGATAATTAGTAGGCTGTTAGGTTAGGGTTTGGTGTTAGGGTTCAGGTTAGTAGGATAAATTGACATGTAGTTGCAAAGTTACTTATAGTATATAGTAGGGGTGGGCCAAAATATGGATAGGGCAATATATCGTTGTCTTTCTCTATGCGATACGAGAATCGATACGCTGGCACCAATTATCGATATTTTAATCAATAAAATAAGGCGCTCTAAATAGACTTCCCTGCTCCCGGCATCTCTTCATGGCTCCTCGAGGTGGCACTCAACACATGAAAAAAAAAAAATTTAACAGGATAGCGGACAGCAGTGTGAGTGAAATAATAGATGCCCCAGCCACGCTTAAGTCCAAAGTCTGGACTCTGGACGCACATTGGCTTTATACCATTGATGGGACGAACAAAATCGGCAAAGAGTGCGCAATATGCAAGAACTGACTGGTAAAAGTAAAGTGCACGGGTAATACCACGAACATGAACGCAACTTGCGACGCTATCACCCGGATCGCATTGAAAACGTTTAATTTACTTAAAATGTTCAATTTAATTTACAGACTGAAACAATTTTGTGCTGTTTTCTGACAGTTTTAACTTTAATTAAGAAAGAAAACCTGCACCTTTTCACAGGCATTTTGTTTTCAAAGTTAGACAGATATCGTGATGCATTATTGTAGGATTGTCTAGTAATTTATTGATTATTGGAATATCGGTATCGTGAGCCATGTATTGTGTTTCATATTGTATCGTACCATGAGGTACCCTGTGATTCCCAACCCTAGTTTACAAAATGTCTGTTGAGAAGCATCAAAATAAAGTGTTAGCGGATACTAAGCTGACAGTCCAATAATACTCTAATGAGAGTTAGTTGAAATGTAGTAGCAAAGTTACTAGAATGTCAGAAGTTAGTAGAATGTCTAGGGTGGACCATCGAAATGAAGTGTTACCCTGATTTTTTTTTAACCTAAACTGAGCTGTCACTTTGTTGGTTGAGATAGTTTGCAACCAAATGTTGGTTTATAATTGAGACATGAGACACGGCCATCTTCTAACCGTATACATACTGGGAACTATTCCCAGGCGCTAATCACTCCACAGAAGTAGCAGTGCTACGCCTTCTGAGAATATAGTTCCCAGTATGTATATGGTTAGAAGATGGCTGTGTTTCATGTGATCTTGTTATTTGTACACGCTGTGACTATACAAATCACAACATAAATAGGAAAATGTTGGCGTTATTTTGTCACTTATATGGGAGCAGTATGCTAGCTGGAGCCATTTACCTGCAGTCTTTGTGCTAAGCTAGGCTAGCGGTGGGTGCGTCAGACAGAGTTACGGCACGTACGGAGATGAAAAGGGTATGTATGGACTTATCTAACTCTGGGGGATACGGCGAAAAAGCTAAAGTCCCAAAAAGCCCAAAAGTGTGTTTCTTTAAAAGTCTGATGGTATTCCAGGAGAATGACTTACCTTCACACTTTTCCAGGATCTGAACCGTTTCTCCAAGTTCTAGAGTCAGACCGTGTGACACATGTCCTCGGAAACTACAGACCACTGGAAAAGATAAAAGAGAAGAGGAAAACAAGTTAGATGTGTATTAAAAGCATTCAAAATAAAACCACAAAACAGTTTGTTTTTAAAAGTGACTTGTGTATTTTCTGTGTTACTACCGTCCTAAACAGACATGCCTGCCTGCTCATGCTATTGGTTGAGTAAGCATTCCTTTTCACTGTTTGCTTAAATTCAATAGTGTCATAATTTTGAGCAAAATAGCAAAGAATGGTGAATAATTGTCAGCTTTCCTCAGGAGGGAGCTCTGTATGTTCTCCATACATGTATCTTTCAGACGGTAAGATTTGAGGAACGCTTCAGTTGTAAATGCACAGGAATTTTAGCTGATAAGCCAAAGCTAAACACAAAGCTACTACAATATTCAGGTCATCTGTGGTCTATGGTTTTGCCGCTGGGTTCAGTAGAACAAAATGTGTCCGTGTGCTTTTATTTGGGCCACACTGTTTTCTTCCCTGCGGTTTCTGCCAAAAAATAGTAACTATACTGTTATTGCTGCTCCAATAACACTGTGATCACTTGGTATCAGCCACCACTGTTATAAAGGTTTTGAATAAATAATAAATACTGACATTTAATTGAAGTTTTCACTCAAATTGTTATGGTGATGCTATGATATATACTGATTTTTTTTAATGTCATCTACAAAGGTTCCACCAAAGTGCAGATGGACAGAGCAGCACAGTGGAAATAATAGGATTTATTTTCAATGAATGCATTCCGGAATAAAAAAAATAATAAAAAAGGACATGTGCAGATTTAAAAGCAGAGATATTCTGAATTGCCATGGTAACCTGGACAGAGCATCCCAGGGAATTATCGAATCCATGCTGATGAAAAAAAAAAAGCTCAAGTGTGAGAGAGCCGTGTTTCCAGCTTTCCCAAAGCAGATATTTGGGAGTCACACGGGAAAAAATACTTCTGAAGTCAGCATGGCATCAAAATGTTCTTATTGTGCCCTATTTATCTGTGAGAAATGCTTTTCTTTGTAATGTATTTTCAAAATGCAACAATTTGCTCTTACTCTGAAACGACTTTCCTTTTCTGATGACATCACTTAGGCCATGCTGACTATCAACAAATAGATTTTTAAGTATTGTTTTTGAACAAAGTCGCATTCAATCTGGCTCAATTATGGTGTGTACCACCTAATTTTGACCATCCGATCAATTCTAGAAGGATAAAATCAAGTCTCGTCCTGCATTTCTTATTGATTATCCTGTTTAACTCAAGAGATGCATCGCATTAAAGAAGTAAAATGGCAAATGACAATTCGTATTAACTTTAATAGCCACAAATTGAGCTTAAATAATTAAGTAAGTTAAATAGAGATGTCTTTGACAAGATATTTTTGGACAAAGCACATTCCTAAAAGAAACAAACCCCTACATTTGATTTCACGTGAATTCAGTTTTGTCCAAACGTCCTCCAAACTGGAAAACAACGCATGCATTGGCGATTTAATTACATGAGTGTGAGATTATAATGGTCAGACAGCCAGACCAGATGAAATACCCGGAACAAAGCCGAGTAATTTCTCTGAATCCATCTGTATTTGTGCAACATGATCCAGTCTGGCTCAGGAGTCTGATGGGGCCTTTCAGAATCTCAAATTGATATCCATCTTGTCAAGAAGCAAACTGTTCATGGTGTTACCATGCAACCGGCTCCAAGAAACAATAGAAACATCGGTTTGAAACACACAATGGTTTAGATGACAATTACATGCTGCATACATTTACTTATACAATATTCCCGATGCAGACAGGACTACTTTTCCCTGAGGAGATTCTGAAAGGTTCTTACACTTTTTGAAAGAGATCTTGTACTTATTTTAATTTCTATGCAAGATAAACTTTTATAAGAGCTGAAAAAAAACAGCATCTGAAAGCAACAATGATTACATTATCTCAACTGCGTCATTCTCAAGACACCGAGATATCAGAGCTAACAATCAGACAGGGACAGAGCGTCTTTCAGGGTTTGTCATGTTCATTTACTCATTTCTGATGACATTGTGCCATTTGTTATTTATTTTCAAAGATCACCGTTTAATATTTAACGCTTGTTAAGAGACTCTCGCTGCAGTTCCAAGAAAACATGTGACTGCCGCCAGAGGTCTGCATTTAGTGAATAATTCAAAAGCTATTAAAAGAGCTTTTCAGGAGTTAATCCCACTAAATGACGGAGCGACATGAACAATATGTGTTTTGAATATGGAAGACTTTGCTATTTTTGGTATCAGAAATGGCATTGTGAAGACCCTAATGCTATAAAATAAATAAAAAGATGCTGGCCAGTAAATATGTAGGTCCTCAAGATGTACAAACACCCGAGCACCTTAAAAATAGTCAAAACGCCTTTTTTAGACAGAAACAAACGGCCCAAAAACACACACTGAATACCGTGGTATAAATATTTGCAGCCTAATTTATTATATTATCCAAAAATAGACATTAAAACTTTTTTATATGATATTATATACAGTATATAGGCTAACCAATGCTAACTTACAACATAAATAAACACTAAATCTCCAAAAATAGGCAATAAAACATGGTTATTTATTAGATAAACCATCATTATGTGATGTATATAATTGCTAGGCTAACCAATGCTAACTTACAACATAAATAAACCCTAAATATCCCAAAAATAGGCAATAAAACGTGGTTGTTTAGTAACTAACCTTATTTGTTGTAGGCTATATAACTGCTAAACTAACCAATGCTAACTTACAACATAGACATTAAATATCCAAAATAGGCAATAAAACATTGGTATTTAATAGATACACCATCCTTATGTGACGTCTAACTGCTAGGCTAACCAATGCTAACTTACAACATAAATAAACCCCAAATATCCAAAAAATAGGCAATAAAATGTGGTTGTTTAGCAGATAAACCATCCTTATTTGATGCTAGGCTAACCAATGCTAACTTGCATAAATAAAAACGAAATATCTAAAACGGGCAATATAAATTATAGATAAACCATCCTTGTGGATAAATACAACTGCTAGGCTAATCAATGCTAACTTGCTACAAAACAGACACTTTATATCCAAAAATGTGCATTACAACTGTAACAGTTCTGCACTGTTTTGGTTTCAGTTTCATTGTGGTCAGTTCCTGTCTGCCTTTGTCATCTAGTTAGTTTTCCTTTGTTCTCAGTTTCCAGCCACTAGTTTGTCTCCTTGGTTTCCTCAATAATTAGCACACCTGTCTGTATTTGGTTCATCACTACTGCTTATTTAAGTTCCTCCTTAGTTCCTATTCATTGTCCAGCAATGTTTTGTTTTACACGTCACTTTTATTAATGAACAACATTCCTTTACTTTGTCTATCTTCTTCATCCTGGGACAAAATATTACTATGGTTACAAATGGTCCATACGCGATATAAACAGCTGTCTGGCTGGGGGATAAAAAGTTAACTTGTAACATGAGATCAATTCATTAGCAGTTGGGTGTCAACGGTTTCATAGCATGAAACTTCTGCAGCAAATATTTTGATAACAAGAGAGAAAAGAGAGAAATATGGCACAACCTGAGAGCAAATTACATTTTAATTAAGGCAAATAGCTTGTCAAATTAGCATTTGTTGTGGCGCCTGCTAGCGAAAAGAGTCGCACGGCTCTGCAGCAAATAGCTGAATCCTTTGAGACGTATGTGTGAGTGATTAGCGCAATTCACAGGGATGCTACGACAGACATGCTAGCCGAGGGCAAGTTAACTCTCAGCACAGAAAGCAGGTCAGTAAACCAACCAAGAGTGTTCGCTGACTTCATGTCCGTAAACATGACAGAAGACGGTCATTATACACTTGGTATTAGCCTAACAAATCAAATTTCAATCTGCATATATTATGCTAGCCCTATAGGCTAAATTAAGACATTTGCATGTGGCATCTATATTAGGGTTGCCACCTTCAGTGTGGCAAAATAAGGGACACCCATTCACTACCATGCCCCCCCCCCCCCCCCCCCAAATGCTCAACTTTGACATAGTCATTTTTATTGTTATAATTGTGATTTCATAATATGTAGATATGAATCCAACTAAAAGCTATTGAAAATATGTATTTTAGTCAAATAGCAAATGGTGTAGCTCTGCAGCCATCTACTAAAGTGATAATTTCTTTACTTTTAAAACAGCATTTTCCAAAAGATGGGCAAAAATCTTACACTAAACCATGTCAAATGATCTATATCCATGAACGTTATAAATGTGGGTCTTTTATAAAGTGAATTTAACTTTTTTTTTTTACTGTTTTTGTTTAAAAAATATTTATTTATATAGCCTAAAGTAAAAAATATATAATAAATCCTCCTAAAACTATAAATCCTAAAAAAAAAACAATTATGTTTCAAAATGACATTTTGTTGAAACAACACAAGTGTGACTTTTCCCCCCCACACTAACATAAAAAACAGATATTATTCAAATTTATTTAATTTTTTTTGTAGATGTAGAAAGTGTTGTCAACCGTGCAAAGTCTCACATCATTTGGACAAATATAATGTTTTATTTATTTCAGCAAACGTCATTTGGGGTCGAAAAGACCCGAACAGTGCGCTACAAGGGGTTAAAAACGTGCAGGTTTACAGCGCATGTTCACGAGACTAAAATGCAATCACGCAATGAGCTTCTCTACTACGAAATTGATTTCTTTATATTTGCTATTAGTATTATCCATACTGCAAAATCCTTATGTTTTTATTCAACTATATGTGGGCCTAATGTAAAATACGGGACAAATCGCGTCCCTTATTGATTTGATACGGGACGCATCATCTTACTTGTAAATACGGGACGATTCCGTATTTTAAGGGACGGGTGGCAACCCTAATCTATATACAAACATCCTCATTAAACGGATGATGGCCGCTGGAGCCCGTAGGGCCACACCTCTTCCTTCCTGCCATTCTGAATTTTGTCCTGTCATGCCAAATAAACAAACAGCAAGCCAAATGGATCTATGCCGGCAGGTTTTATATGCGTGTCTCAATAATCTGCTAAACAAACAAGCAGAAAACACTAATAAATCTGGGTTTATGGAAGGGCAGGGACGGCTTTTTTCTTCTTCTTCTTCTCAGATTTACTGAAGGATATTTCAGGCAGTCGATTGGAAAAGCAGTGAAACAATCAAGGTTTTTTAGATGTAATTTACAGAGACATTTTGCGGTCTGTCATTAAAACTGCACTCAATCTATTAAACACTAGATGGCACCCTTCTTAATAAAGCACATCTCTCCCCACAAACCTCACACAGACTGTTCACAATATACTGCCACAGTAGTCTTACTATTCCTGTAGTATATCATGCGTACTGATGCACATTTTCTGAATGCCTGCTATATTTGTTCAAATGTAGCATATATACAACAAAGCACACAACAATGTGGCAGCATACTGCAATTTAAAACATTTTTATTGTAGCAAGTTATTCAGTTGCTATTTTTTTAAGTATAGTAGGCAGTATGCAGTATACGTAATTAGTACATTAGCATTGTAGTTACTGCGTACGCTGTCCAGCTCATTAAACGTCTATTCTGTTTTGAATAGTATGTGGTATGCAATGATAAACATTTCAAACACCAGTATGCTACATTCTTGTCCCATGACCTTCATCTTTAAAATAAAAAAAAGGTTATTTTGAACTCTAAAATGTATATTTCAAAAAGGCTTACAAACTTTGGAGTAAATATGTAAATACGAAGACAAAAAAAAGTTAAATGAAAATGAGTAATTTACTTGAAGCCCTGAGATTTTAAGTTAATAAGTTAGGTCAATATTAAAATTAAGTCAATAATACTACTAATAATAATAATTCATAATAATAATGATAAATACTTTTTTTAAAGTATTTTATTTTGATTGTTTTTATTTTCACTTGTTATTATTTAATTAGCTTTTCATTAACCTCATGAACCCCTGCAGTTCCATCGTGAACCCCAGTCTGGGAAACCCTGATGTAATGTAATATTTAAAGGTGCACTGAGCAATTTCTGAGAAACGCTGTTTATATTTGAAATCACAAGACAAAAACAAACGTGCCGTCACCCAAAAAAGATAGCTCCGCCCCCAAATTCACAAACATGCTATGCAACACAGGCCCCTCCCCTCTAATGAGTGGACATGTCCCTTACTGCTGATTGGCTACAATTGTGTTTTGGTGTTCGGTCTGATTCACTGATACAGTGTTTCTCATAAATCATCAGCGTATCATCAATCACAGCGTATTTTTTCAATTGTTTTCAATGGGAGCATTTTTAAAACTCCAGGAGTCGCTGAGCTTCTATTTTTTTTTACCAGTCGCCGCGAGTTGAAGAATGTTAAACTTTGGGTAAAACGCAACGCTCATCACTGTCACTTTTTACCCAGCCGTCCAATCACAGTGGAGGGGCGGGACAAATACCACACCGACCAACCGTCACATTCTCACACAAGCATAAAATAATCACGGAATAAAATAATTTAAAACAAGAGCCAGAGCAAATACGTTACATCTTTAAATTGTATCGACATTTTTATATAGAAACAATACAGAAACAAACTTTCTGTGAAATGAGATACTAGTAACAAGTAACTTACTGCAACTTTAACGCACTTCATGCTGTTTATAAAAAATAATGAAATATATTTTCTTTCTCTTTGTATTTTTACATCAATATGCTACAAGATTATCCTATTCAAATCAACGTGATAAACGAGTTAGGTCAAAAGTAATCTAAAAGTAATCAAAAAGTAGTCAGATTACATTACCTTATATGTGTAATGTAATTGATTACTAACTACAATTTTTGTCATGTAATTTGGAATCAGCAACCAACTACAATTTGTAAGAGACGTACCCAGCACTGCTCATGGCATTACAAACATCCCAAAACTTCTTTCCCAATCCAAAGCATTAAAGCTCAGCTTCATGCATTGGTTTCCCCTGAGAGCAATACTGTACTTTCCGAATCTGACGCAAACTTTGGCAAGATGTTCTCACGACAGCCTCAAGGCGACAATAACACGGATTGATAAGACAGAAAGAGTTTGCGCATTGTGTTAGCTGTGCCCTCATTTGAAGTGTATTTTACCTAAACACTTTGGACCCTCATTCTCAGTCTGGGCACACTGCCTGCAGCCACGCTGGATGAACTAAACGGGCCATTTGCCTGCATCCATCACGGCTTCTGAGGTGTGGAGGATGTATGTAAATTACCCTTTGATTTCATATGCTGTTCAGTGACCAGTTCAGGTGTTGTCCGTGTGACAGCTGTGGATGTGACTGGGCCGGTCTAACATCATTGGGCCAAACGAGGGCCAAATGGGATCACATTATGTGTCTAAGTTACGATTTAACAGCTTCTGATTCAGAAATATTTGTTATAAATGCTACCATCTGGTACTAAAATACTGCCAATACAAAACGCAGTTATAGATCTGATTGCCAACAACAAACCCCTAACCAGTGTATCAAACTTCAATGCCTAACTCGTCCTGTAATGTGCAACGAATTATGTGCATGGATTATTTTTTGTAGGTGATTAGACTTACGGATAAAAAAATTGGATAAAAATTAGGGGTGTAACGATACCCTCATGTCACGATTCGATACATATCACAATACTGAACTCACGATACGATATTATTGCGATATTTCAAGACATGATATTAATTTTTTTTTACTGTTGATTAAAATGATAAATTTGATTTTACATTTGGGGTGTAAATGAATAGGCTTGTACTTGGTGCTGGTAACCCAATGCACAGGACAATGGTGACACCAGAATAAAAATATTCATGATTCTGAAGCTGAAAATACAGAATTATTTTAGACGAATATGCTTGCGCTCTGTCACACTACTGGTAACATAAGACATTTGGCATTATCAGGACACCATTGCATTATTATACATTATATTCAGCATTATATATAGTAGTTTAATGCAGCATTGACACCAAAACTCAAAAAAAAAAAGAAAAAAAAAGTCTCACACAGTAATTTTTATTTTGGGTCAACTATACACAATACTGTCACTATACACAACACATATTGTTGATATATGTGACACGATATATTGTTTCACCCCTATACGTTATACAAGATTCAACTGTTTTTTTAAGTTGAAATGACTTAAACATCCAAGCTGATTGTACTTAAAAAAAGAAAGTGTGTGTTAGTAACTGTGTTAGTTACAGTGCTACAATATCATGGAGACTTGGGCTCTACTAAACAACCACCTAGTTACCCGTTCTTGGTAAAATATCGAACCGTACCGTTCTCCACCCACGGTTCGGCACACACTTGCTTTCCTAATTGTGTTGTGTTGAGTCCATCGTACAATAAAATTCAGTCACATAAGCAGACTTTTCCACATACAATCGCGTACAAGATCTCACATTAAGTGGGAACGAGGAACATAAGAAATATTGCATTTATGAAAGTCGGGTTAATGGATTAGCATGGTAACGACTGTATTGTGTGAAAGACACTCAAGCCTAACACAAAACAGCCGAACATATTGAATGATGAACACAGACAGATGGACCCCACAAATCCTTGCACTTCCAGACACACTTTTGTTTACAGTTTTTCCTGGTGTCCCAGTTTAAACGGCAAGTGTCACATGGGGTGTCAGGGAATTCGCTAATCCTGCTCTGAAAACAAAGAAACATCAGATACAATACCATCTGCTACACAACGAACACATCTAGATGTGAGATCTCAGTTACTGACATCACTTCTCCACAGATACCATTCAACAGCATCCCCTCATTGTACGTTTTTGTGCTTACAAGAGCTATTGACTGCTACTCTAAAATACTGGCTGTGAATACAAAGCAGAACTACAAATGCCTGTCATGTAATTGTTACGGAGGCCAGATGAGGTAGCGGTGCAGGTTAAACCTCACTCATCTGGCCTCAAGTGGCGCACTAGCCACAGACGCTAGTCTTTAGCATCCATGTTAGCGTACGTGGCCCATACAGGTTTGGACATGTGTAGTCTGTGTATATATTTTCTTTCCCCAGGATAATTATCCCTTTAATATCTTTATATTGCCACCTTCAATAGCTTCAGTGTATAATTTACCAACAGTTAGCTATTTTTTGTTTAGCTAACTACTTTTTTACTGACTGCATTGGACGCGTGTAGTTTATGACTAGCTTGTAGCTCCAGTATGGTGACAAATCAGGTTCTCTCTCAAAATAACGTCTCTGTTAGGACCCCAATTGATCCCATTGGCTCAAATTACTTTTAATAGGTAGCCTCTTTAGCGCCTGATTACAATTCCTACAAAACTATGTTATAATGACCATTAATGTCTGTGTTAGGTTATGTTCTACCATAGCATACATATACACGATTAGCCTGATTGCTTAGTTTATACACGCATTTACACTTACCCTACATGTATTCACAATCAACTTTAATGTTAGGCTATATGTTGGACATGTTAAATGTCCAAATATTTCAGTTATAAAAATAATATGATGATGTTCAATTATTCACTTAATAGGCTTTTATTATTATTATTATTAGGCTACTAATTAATTAACAGTTTATCATGTTAGAGAAATTACGTTTAATTTGTTTCATACACTATATAGTAAGCTATACATATTTTAAATTAATATTGTTCTTTGTACTTAGTATAATCATTAACTGATAGTTGATAGAGACAAAATTTTGAGGTAGGACCCAATTTGTCATGACACCGGGAGCTAGTTTAAAGCAGCTAGAAGCTAACACTGCTAACTAGCTAGATTTAGCTAACTATACCTAAAAAATATAAATGATTGAGCTCATATACATCAGAATGTGAAATTATTTCATACTAGCAAACACTGAGCAGAAGTGGTTTCCATGTAAACTCTTTGTAAAACTATGTTTTAATTTTTTTAACAAGAGTAGCTTGACTGCATTTATATACTAGCTTAGTGTTTGGTTTGTTTACAAGCAGTTTGAAGCTAACACAGCTAGCCAGCCAGACTTAGCTAACTATACTTGACAAAAAAATAACTGATTAAGCTTATTTACATCAAAATGTGCATATTATTTCATGGTATTAACAAACATTGAGCAGAAGGAATTTCTATAGGCTAATTGTTGGCAAACTCACTTTTTTTTAATAAGCTGCTGCATTCAATTTAAAAGTGTTTTATGAATAATGTAGGCAGTTTATTTGTAACATGCAGAGCATTTATCCACGTATACTAGCGTTCAAAAGGTGTAAATGATATTTCACAATATTACTGTTTTATTGTGTTTTTGATCAAATAAATGTAGCCTTGGTGAGCATAAGTGACATTCAAAAACATTAAAAACATATTACTGACCCTAAAGGTTTGAACGCTAATGTGTTTATTCATTTTTTTAAAAGCAACTAGGCCTACTGGAGTTCCTCAAGTTCACACATGGGAAACGACAGCAGAGCACCATCAGGCAGAAAGGGTTAACATACAGTACAATGCCAGATGAACGCAGCCTTAATCCATTCTGCTGCAAACAAAAGCCAGCGCTCCGCATTTAGTGCTGCTTTCAAATCCATCCCTAACCAGCAGAGGTACGATCTCTCAGACTTCCCCTCCATACAGCTCTAATGTACTTTCAGCCGCGCACCAGTCAGTCTGTCTCTCTCAACCTCAAAGGTGGACTGGATAGTAAAGAAACACAGCGTGCTTTCCCTTTGCCCGGGTTAACGCCATTGTGGACAGCGGGATTATGGTGGAAAGCAGTTTTGCTGGTTAGCCCAACAGCAAGGGATTTCGAAAAGAAAACTGCAATCCGTGAAGGCAGTAATCACTGTGTGTCTGCATTGAACTGGACGACTTCACTTCCTATTGTTGTGTAGCAGCGGTGGAAGCTTATAGTAGGGATCCTGTCGTTGGGATTGAGTGGACCTAAAATACCAATTTTATTTCTTATTTTTTCGGTGGAAAAACTCAATTTTTGTATTGTTTTCATAAACAGCTCTGGTGCATTTGCACTTTATTAAATTTGATTTCTGTGTGGAGGCTGTCCCAGATTTAATCAAGACATTATTTCAATTACATTTGGAGGGAGGGAAGGTGGAGGTTGGTGAGGGAGAAACAGGGATTTAGTGGGTTTGAGATGAAGAGTGGATACTATTATTCAGCTCGGCCTTATGGGTAATGGCTCTATCGCTTTTTTGGGGGGGGGAGGTGGGGTTCCTGATTTTACTAAAGCATTACTGTCTGTTAATGCAAAACAATTATAAAATGACTTGAATACAAATCTTCAGTGATGAACATTTTTTAATTCCAAAATTAAAACCGATTCTAAGATTTGTGGGCTGCATAAAGTCCAAACAAACGGCAGGCTGTCCTGGTATCATAATGACGAATACATTTCTAGAAAGAAATCCTCAAATAGTTTGACAATCTTTTCTTCAAAACCACAAATAACATTAAAATACAAAACTAATAAATAAAAAACACCAGGAAATTATATCATAGAAAGGACGCCTACAGACCCTCAAAGCTGCATGTCAAGTCCATTTAGGTTGTTAAATGTCATGTGGTGCGACTCCCCAAAAAACCTAAAGATATTTATAAATTAATAAGTCATGATATTACTAAAAAATCTAAATACATTTGGGAAAATAATGATCAAGATGTGACCTCACATAAACTCAAGATTGAATACAAGTCAGTGGAAATGCAAACAGTATCAACAGTGTTAACAATCCAAGCCTGTAAGGGATACGCTTGTACCAAACGCTCTTCAGACACAAAACCAAATTGCTAAAGCATTAACAAAACAAATCTTAGCCTGAGACGAGCCTCCAGGGCTTGTCCTGTGCCAACTGTGGATCATTGGCTGTGTGGCGACAGGGATCAGATCTCCATATGGTCGGACCACGTGACCGTCAAACCGGTTCAATCAAACTGTGATAATTCTAGTAAGCATGCAGTTCAGTTCAACTCTGACACTAATTAAATGAGATTCCAAAGTGAAGATGCCCAGCAAATGAATGTTAAAGTGAAAAATAGAAATGGCACAGCGCATTCATTGAAAAAAAAATAAAAAATCACTTTTTAACGACTGCTGATATAATTGCTAGATAGACGGCGGCGATGTTGTAAACCAGATGTTGAAGCATTTGATGGCAGGGCGCTGTTTTGTTTTTTCGCTTCTTATTTTCCTCCATCTATTCGAATTTCCCTTCAAGGGATCAAAAGCTTTGCTAATTGAGTATTTGAAATTATGCATGATTACACAAATTAAATGCTTTTTTGCTACAGCACATATGGGCCGAGCGCAGAAACAGTTGCGTCAACCCACTCGATGTTCTCTGCATATCTATCTGCAAAAATTAATGGCAAGTGCTTTTCTTAATATGGAAATTAAAAGCAGCCCCAAAGCATTTACATTAATTATTACTTCATTTATTTATTTGTGTGTGTATATATATATATATATAGATATATATATATATATATTCATGTTGGGTTTTGGTTCTTTTTTACGTCTAAAGCCAAGATCAAAAATGCTGAAATCTCAAACAAATGAAGGGGTCAAGAAGTTAACCAATGAAAGTCTCTGCTATAGTAAGACTGATTGGTTTAATTGATTTTCCTTCCCATTTCATCTGAGTGAACAGCGATGTCTTATGGCAGTACGGATCAGAACAAAAGCTGCATTATAAAGGATTATGTTGGATTAGCGAGAGGAAATTCTGATGGACAGAACATAAGATACAACTCGAACATAGCAGCCTGTGGGTTGTACAGGTAAGGAATAAAGTGCGTGTGGAGTTAAAGTGAAAGAGAGAGATAGAGAGCATGTGTGTTATATAAACACAGCACGTTTGAATGTCCAGTCGTGACTGCCTGTGAAAGGCACTAGTGTACTACACAAGCTCTTCAGTGAAAACTATAAACATTCAGCCCTGCCAAGATTAGTGTCTTTTTTTTATTTTTTATTTTTTTATAGTGTTTTTGCCTGTAGCTTTTGTATTTTCAGACATTTTGTATATTTTTTGTATATATGTAATGCATTTTGTTTAATTTATTTGAATAGATAGATAGATAGATAGATAGATAGATAGATAGATAGATAGATAGATAGATAGATAGATAGATAGATAGATAGATAGATAGATAGATAGATAGATAGATAGATAGATAGAACACTTTAGAACTAATTCACTATTAACTACGTCTTTTGCATCAATAAACTCCTAATTTAATGCTTATTAATGGTAGTAAGATAGTTGTTGTAGTGGTTAAGTTTAGGTATTGGTGGATTAGGGCATGTATAATATGGTAATGCAGAATAAGGCATTAATGTGCTTTATTCTGATAGTTAATAGCGACAATTGAACCCTAACCTAAAGTGTTAACAAAAATAAAACCATGCAGGGCTCGACATTAACGCTTGTCCGGGACAAGTGGATTTTTTGAAGGGACAAGTAAAAGAGAATTTGACTTGCCCGACCGGACAAGTAGCCTGATTACCGTATTTTCCGGACTATAAGTCGCTCCGGAGTATAAGTCGCATAAGTAAAATATCAATAAGTTGCGATCGATAGTGGACAATAAATGTATTACTGACGGTAACAAGGTTGCGCTGTTGAGGCTCACGCAGCCTCTCGAGGAGACATTTAAACAAATAAGCGCAGCACAAGAAACTCAGTTAACAACATACTGCAGTAAAATTCTAAATGTGCAGTTTTTATATTTTAACTCTATTTTCCATTATTTTAACGTATGATAGAGCTAAGCAACCTCACACGATGAGTGCTGTTTTCCTGAATACATCGCGATTGAAAATGCGACATGGATTTCATGCAACAGTTCAATAAACAGTTGAAAATAAGTCACTTACATTTCAGATTGACTGTTTTTGTTCTGTTTCAGCAACGGAAATAGTTCCAAACAAAGATAACAGCGGAACCATCGTGCATCTCACAGCAACACTCAACCGTGTTTTCATTACTGAATGATTCAGCATTTAACGAATCGGTCGAGTCAAAGATTCAATGACCCGTTCATAAACGCCTGTCTGAGAATAAATGACAGATTTACTTGACAAGCGCATGAAAAGGCTTAATGTCGAGCCCTGATAATACATTTTCAAAAGTTCACATTAAATATGTACTTATACAGTCATTTTTTGTTGCTAAATCTGAAGAAAACAGCCAGTTATGTATATTCATATAATATCTTTTATTTTGCATTTTCCACCCCATAAGGATATTGTTTTAATTACTGACAACACTCATATATAGAATAAAATGTAATTCGCTTGACAGGTGGGCCTAAAGCTTCTCTGCTATATTAGCTACCACTAGGTGCAACTCTCTGAGTGAGGTCGGGAAAACACTGCAAATTAGCAGTTTATCCGGAGGAAGCACCTTCCCTCGGGGTCCTGTTGGAATCAGTTAATCTGATCAACTTACTGACCCGGATATGCTTCGCCTGAGCTGGAGAAAACACGCATCCGCTCATGGACACGCAGCAGCAGCGACTGCATGTGCGCGTGACGTGCTGATGAATCTGTGTAGGAACTCGCTCGCAACATGCATTATGCAACTGGAAGATCTAACACAGGGTTCCTCAAAATCCGGTCCAGAGTTCAGCTCGAACCCTGATCAAACTCTCCTCCTACCTGTGGTTTTCTAGTGATCCTGGAGACATTGATTAGCTTGCTCGGGTGTGTTTGATCGGGGTTGGAGTTAAACTCTGCAGGGCATCGAGAGCTTTGAGGAACCCTGATCTAAGAGGAACTCGGGTGGGTTGGTTTTGCGTAACATTGCTCTTTATGGAAACAAAAAAAGCATTTAGCATCCATGATGTAACGGGAAGTAGGAGTTGCAGGAGAACTAGGCATTTATGGATACATTTGTGGTGAAACCAGTCAAAGTGTCCCACCTGACGCAGTGAATTCACAGAGGAATGTGCCATGCAAGCTTTCTGAACTGAGCTGTTGTTCGGTGGTGGGGGGAAGGGGGAGTGGACAAACCGATCCCACACTGCTGTCCTGAGAGCTATTGATCCCCCCCGATGAGCCACATCCCTCGAGGGCTCGACCTGTCCGGGCAGGTTTGTATTTCGGATGTGAACGTATCAGATGTTCCCCATTTGTGACAGTGATTTTGTGTTAAAATAGGGTTGGTTATTTAAGGCAACTTGTTAAAAAAAACGTGATGTTTTGACCATAGAAAAATGACAAGAAATAATGAGACCAGAAAAAGAGTTATAGAGTGCTAAAGTGATGATGTATTTTTGTAGGCCAACGAGTTAGTTAGCATGTCCATGGTTTCCTCGACAAAAAACACATTTTTCCACTGGCTTTTGAATCATTGCAGAAAATAACCTCTGTGACCAAGACAATAAATAAACACAACTTTTATGCATTTTGAAGCATAAATACAACAGATGTAAAAAGCCAAAAGTAGGTTATAAACGAACCACACTAGGTCACATGACTTCAACGCCACCACCGTTGAGCTTCCGACAACTCTGATGTCATGCGCATGTGTATTACGTGTTCAGTCTATAGACGTGTAGTGTTTCTTTACAAAGTGACTTCGCCACCTACTGGCCTGGCATGAATAATACAGTGTTTATAGACATTTTCACAGATCCATGCTAAAGGGGATCATTTTGACAACGTTGACATCTGTACACGAAAAACACAAACGAACGCCGGGTACTTTTTCCCAACTGTTTCACGAATACTATTCATGCTGTTTTTTGCCAGCTATATTGTAGGGAAGTAGGTATTCGAAGGCAGGGACTGTGTTCCAAAATATTATAGGGTGCAGTTCATTATTAGCATATTAGCATGTTAGCTTAAACTGTACTGTCAGTTTTCTTTTTCTGTCGGAGAAACAGTTTGAAGATAATGTTGCAGAGCATGTTTACAGCTAGCTACCGACAACATAATCCATCTGGTTGAATGACACATACCTTTAAAGGGAACTCTATCGCCCCCTTCAGTACGGAGGTTACCACCACAGAAAAATAAGGGTGCATGCATGTTAACGCAGAACATAGCGTAAAATTAGCACAACCATTAATTACCTGGGACAACGGTCCATTTTACAGTTTAACAGTCATTATGAAACAATATTTGACTGCTGAATGCTGCGATTGACCAATCAGAAACTGGTATTCTAGAATGCTATATAAAATCAGTGGCATTACATACTCTGAAAACTCGACTTGATCTCTTTCAAAGGGTCTTGTCGTGAAGAAAAAGGCAGCATAGGCCTTGTCGAGGACAAAGCCTGGTCTTGTAGCATCACGAGCAGCGGTAGAGTCGTGTGGCACGGTGTGGAGGAAGGGCCAGTATGTAAAAGAAGCTAGTGTGTGATTACACTGATATCTTCTTTCTTGCCTATAGTGCTAACACACTCATCCCGCAGCGTCATGATATCACCAGTCACCAGTCACAAGGGACCGAAGTCCCCATATATTCATTTCACTGCTTTTTTCTCACATTCGCATTGGACAACGACGCGCTATGAGGTGTTGTTTGAATGAAGTCGCTTCTGAATGCTAAGACAAACAGCAAGTAGGGGTAGGCGGTATGACGAAAATCTTATATCACACTATGAGTCATTTATATCACTGTACACACAACCATTCAAAACGTGCTTGTTTTTTAATGAATTATGTCCCTGTGTTCACTAAGGTAGTGAAAATATATATATATATATATATATATATATATATATATATATATATATATATATATATATATATATATATATATATATAATTAGATGAAAACAAACATTACACTAAAATTAGAAATGTTATTTTGGCAACTAACTGAAATAAACAAGTTTAAAGTACTAGGAATACGTTTTTTAAGTACTAAAAATACTAAAACTAAAACTGAAATAAAAATAAAATTTTAAACTAAAGATAAATTGAAATATTAAAATAGAATTTTAAAATTAAGTAAAACGTAACCTAAAATTAAAATGAAACCTGAAAATATAAAAGTAAAAGCTAATTTAAATATTAATAAACACTATAATAGCTAAAATAACACTGTAGGTGATATACTACATGACCAGGTGGTGCATTATCTAGTGCATTAAAATACATTATAAAAATTACATTTATGATAATAATTTCTTTCGATTTGTATAAAAACCCTAGAAGATATTTTTCTAAACAAAGTACGAATGACATATGTACTATCATTTATAAAACTAACATTATGGAACAGAGTTTAAACTTAGAATTCTTAGAATTCTGATTTTATGAGCCATTGTTGTGTAAAATAGCTCCAATTTACACAAAGCTATAATTTCATATCCTACAAATTCAACACTAATGCCGCTAGTTACGACGTTGATCGTCAATATTACACAACTGAACTTTAAACGCTACAAATAAACTAAAAACTCAACAAAAATAAAACAGACACACAATTCACAGAAAACAAATGAATCTTTCTCAGAGGATGCACTTAGCATCTGCTGACTGATTTACTGACTTATATGACTTCAGATTTGCACAACAACACCATACGCCAATTACAACATTTACTTTCTAATGACTGCGTTGTAACTCAACACGGCATAGGAATTAAGCGGAAAACTGTTAAGGTGGTGCTAGCGAACTGCATTAAAGCATAAGATGTTCTCTTCAAATAATTAGCGGGTTTTATCACATCATTCTCAGCTGCTGGGAAGCTCTGTTAATTAGTCTCTCGGTTGAAATGTATTCCCCGTTTCATCAAGTCGGAATAAAACAGAATAATTACAAGAATAACATGTCAGCAAGCCAGTTGGTTTAGCCCTCTAGACACATGCACACAGAGAGGTAATGATGTGAGTTTGGATGTGAGGGCATTCATGCGTGCGATCGCAACTGGGACAGCCGGCGAAATGTTGCAGCTCTGTCCTGCCGTGTGCACGCGACCATGCATTTGTCTAATTTTAGCATTTTTGAATGTACACACTTCAATTCCAACATATAAGAGGGATTTCGACTTGGCTTTGGGCGGCTGATGCAACAAAATGGCTGAAATAATGGGTCAGCATTGGTCTTCTAGCCCTCATCAGAATCAATGTCATGTGATATACGCCAGAATACGCACATAACACGGATGGTTAAATCGCTCTGAAATGCAATAAAAGGAAACACCGATCAAAAATGCAAACCCGTTCAGCACTGTGTCTTGAAGGCGCGTGTTGAAACAAGACGACAAAGGCAGTGCATTTTTTATAAACGTGTGCAAGGGAGGTGCATGTAAAGTGTATGTTAATGTCTGTGTGCGCAGGGGACGACTAATGCAAAACTAATGTTTCAATCCCTGCGTGGATGAATCTGATGTGACTCGTTTTGTAGAGAGGGTACAAACTTAAGCCCTGCATTCAAACTGTACCTCATCAAGTGATACGTAATGTACAAATTTAGATTTATGATATTATACACAGGTGAAACTCAAAAATTTGTAATATCGTGCAAAAGTTAATTTCAGTAATTCAACTTAAAAGGTGAAACTAATATATAGACTCATTACATGCAAAGTGAGATATTTCAAGCCTTTATTTTTTGTAACTTTGATGATTATGGCTTACAGCTTATAAAAACCTTTTCACAATATTGTAATTTTGAATTTGGGATTTTCATAAGGTGTAAGCTTTAATCATCAAAATTATAACCAATAAAGGCTTGAAATATCTCACTTTGCATGTAATGAGTCTATATAATATATTAGTTTCACCTTTTAAGTTGAATTACTGAAATGAATGAACTTTGCACGATATTCAAATTTTTCGAGTTTCACCTGTATATATCATAAATCTACTCAAATGAATGTAGTGGTACCATACTTTAATAATGGTATCAGATGTATTATCATAATCATGTTTTATCATGATTATATATCGTGGTACTATATGTGCTTCAAGATTAATATTATTGTATTTTCATGTTTTTTTCAGTGGTATATTTTTAAGGGTTAACTGTCATGAAACAAGACAAAGAACAGAACAAGTATATAAAAAAAATATTTACTTTGTTTATGACAATTTTGATTTTTGCTTTGTAAATTGCATTACATTTTTAGTTTTTTCAGACCACTTTTATTACTATGATTTTTTTTTCTTCATATTATATATATAGCTAGAATATGAAAACAGGATATAGCACCTCTGACAAACAGTAATATGAAAAAGAGAAATAGAAGAAAATGATTGACAGGCGGTCAAAATCTTAAGACGATACTGTACTAAACTCAGTTGAAACAATCGAAAGATGCTTTGCCGAGTCTTTTGCCAAAAGTTGCTCTTGCAGCCTCACAGAAACAACTTTTTATTGAGGTCAACAGTTACTGCTTTTACTCTAGGGTATATAAAAATGAATCTTGGGAACTGGGTGGTGTTGTTTTATTGTGCCTCACTAAGGAGAGATAAAAGGAGAAGACCAGCGTCCTTGAAAGTAGACATGGGGGGCATACGGAAAATCAAAAGAGCCGAAGTCCCAGTGTATTTGCAAGCAGCTTCCCCGACACGTCAGTCGGCCCCTTGCACTTTTTCTTTATCACTCGCTCTCTCTCTCTGTCTCTCTTTCAATGTGAGTGAGTTTTGGCTCTACGCTGCCTTTTCCAATCAGCCGTGAATGAAGAGCCGCGCTCCGTGGCACGGTCGGAGGACAGACTGCGCGCAATCTGTCAGCCTGATCTCAGCGGTTCCCGTGCTGCCAGGGATGCAGTTAATGAGGTCAGTGGCACTTATCTGCAGCGGCCAGGACGGCCACGCTCCTTCTGTCTGATGCCCAGGTGGCATCTCTTCATCCCCGGTGATGCCCTTTCTTTACAGGTATCTTTTCCATGGTGTCTGTTGGACCATATCTGGTACAATACTAGTGATATGCATGAAAATACAGAATAGATGTGTTTAAATGAGCACGGGCTAGAGATAATAAAACATTGTCAAAACAACTATCTCTCTAGGGTCACACAAGAGGAAGGCTCCCATATCAGAAGCAAAAATTATTTTATGTATGGCCAGTCCATTTTTGTGTGGGAATTCCTAGAAGCAGGTTTGCCATGTTCATGGAAATAGTTTTGGTTGATCGGATCACAAGTGGACGTCACTAAATGCAGGTGTAAACAGGGTCTAAGCATTTTGAGCTTGACCACATTCGATCATTTCCAGATAGAAAACGCATTCGACTGGATTGGTTTCGTAGTGTAAACGCTCATGTGGTCGTATGTGTTCGAACAGCCGCAAAAGGCCGCCTACTCTCCGTCTACTGACCTAAACATGATGGGAAGTGCGCTAGCCAGATGGGATTTAAACTCTGTCGATTGAAGACCCAAGTTTGGTTTAAAGACAAAAATTGTACCAAGCACAATGTTCTTTCACCATTCTTGATTTCTAACACACACTCACAGGTTCCTATTGTAACGATCCAAGCGCATGGTCTAAATTGTACTTAGGGCGTGTCCGAATCAACTTTTGCTAGTTTATACACTTAATGAGTAATGTGTGTGTTTTGGGCGTAAAGTGCAATAAACCAATCACAGTCTCATCTCCCATTCCCATTCCATCTCCCATCAAATGAAATACTGCGCCATTGACTTTAGACCAGGTTTTTGTTGGTCAATGGCGCAGTCTTTTTCAGTTCCCTCAAAATAGCAGCGAGCCAACAATGCGCATGAATACACCTCGTTTTGTAGCATTTGCTATTAAAACAACATGGCGCAGGACGTGTAAAGTATAATGGCGTCAGGCTGAAACTGGCAAAAAACACTTGTGTCGTGCCTGGCGCCGCATTGCACCGGGTGTATGATAGGGCCCACAGTGTTTGATCTCACAGTTATCTGAGCAGAAACGAAAGCTGCTGCTCTCTGTATGTTTTTCTGTTGTCTCCAGTTGCATCTATATGCAAATTACGTGAGCTTATTTCGTCCATTAGATCGGAAGATCTGAAAAAGCCCATACATGTATCCACCCATAGACCCTCTTCTCGAAGAAATCAGGACAGAAGCAGTCGAAAGTGGACAAAAGAGATGGATTAAAACACCAAGTGTAAACGTAAATGTGTCTCCCTCGTCTACTTGCGATCTGATCGACCAAAATCGTAATACCAGGTGTAAACAGCGCCTAAGATCCCTTCTTAGACAACTTAATTAATGGTCTAAATGGACTTCTAAAGTCTCTTAAATGCATTACATTTTAGCAAGTTAATTAAATGTCAAATTCTTGTATCATTTAGGAAATCCTCACTGTACACTGAATTTCATTAATAATTCAAAATGCATTTACCAAGATGACTGTCTAACACTGTCCTGTAATACGTTTTTTTTTTTTTTTTTTTAAGTAAAAATAACTGCAATTGTTCTGGAAGCATACAAGTGCCATCAGACTGGCTTGCATGCTTTCTCTGGCCATGCAAAGGTGCACAAAGATGCCGTTTCTATGGGATTAGGGTCCAGATGGTGAGTCTACACAGTAACTGGAGCAGTAGGCTAAGCCACCATCACACAGGCTTAAAGTCACTATAATCATTGACTTCTCTTAACGCTATGGATAATGTAACTCCAATGATCAGTAGATCATTGCATTAAGCATATAGATTTCATTAATTGAAACACATTGAGTATTGGTTTTCAAAAGAAAGCACAAAATCGGTTTAAAAAAAAAAACTAGAAATGCACTATTGTTGCACAATGGAACTGATTTCCATGGCTTTCACGTGATATAGCTAAAGAACGGCTCAATTAACTTATTATAGGCAAACCCAGGGTTAAGTTAAGGTTAGATCACTTGTGACTTGCTTAACCACTTCACTTAGAAATAAATCAAAGCAAGTCATGAAACATTTTAGAGCCATAATGTCAACTAGGACAATCCAAAAATCCTTTAAAATATCCTAAGTCATGATGTCCACTTCCTGTTGTAAGTGTCCATGAGAGCAGAGGAGCAGCTCTTTCAGCCAAGGGCGTCTCATATCGTCATGCCCAGTAAATGGATTACTTAAAGTGTGTCCGGGTGTGTGCTGAGAGCCACGCTGGGAAAACCATCCTGTCCCGAGGTGTGCAGGCACTTGGCAAGGACCGGGAGCCCTCCGCCATCCCAGTCTCCTAGAAAAACTAAAGCCAACTGCAAAACCCAAGGGGCCAACTCTGGACATCCTAACTGTCTGCTGTTGCCAGTATCCTTAGGGATTGCCTGAGAAACTCAAGAAAACTTAGAAAGTGACAACAAAAATTAAAAAATGCTAATGACAAAAGTTTACTAATTGGTGTCAAACAGTCCTCTGCTGTAAAACAATACGCCTTTCATTGCTTTACTGATTTTAGTTGAAGCCAATATATTGTAAAACGCTGTCCCTGCTTACAACCCAATCCGGACAATTCCTGAAGCTAAACCAAGGGTGTCCAATTTTGCTTTTGGATGGCCACTTTCCTACAGTGTTTACCACCAACAAACACCTGAACCAGCAAATCAGGATTACTAGAAACATACAGCCAGGTGTGTGTGTGTGTTGGAGCAAGTAAACTCTGCAGGAAGGTGGCCCTTCAGAAGCCGGATTGAACACTCTTACTAATAAGCAATTCTCCTCAAGTACAGCATTTCTGGTACAGGAAAAGATGGTGGTATCTTGAGTACCAGTATATCTGTTCCAACCAAACCCTTTCATGACAAAATGGCAGCAGAGGATTATAAAACCAATACAATGATGGTGCTGTCTTCAATTCGGAGTTGAAACAATGTTTTCATGGATGAGGAAGGAAATCGCTCTAAATCATATTAGCACAATCTTTTTATTATGCTAGGGACATGAAAGAAGTTGTGTTCGTTGCATTCTTCTTTTGTCCTGTTGTGTTTAGGGACACGTGACAATTGCAGATAACCAAAATAACTGCACCTTGCATAAAGGAAGGAAAAAAGAACAAAAGTGAAATCCACAAACAAAACGACATTGAGAGGCTAGAGAGAACAAACGAGCGACTCTAAGACAGCAGAGATGAGACGGGAAAGAGAGAGACTGATACTGGAACCATAAAAGTGAGAGCACATGGGTGGAGAGAGCAGACCGAAGCCATTGGACGAAGGCAGATAAATCCCCATGGCCAGATGGTGCTCGCACACATTCACAGATTAGCAGCGGAGCTAAAGTCTGAAACGCATACAATCACACACACACACACACACACACAAACAAACAGAAATTTACCTTAAAAGGAACAAGTAAAAGGTTGTCAGGTACTCTAAATGGCATTAGAGTACAAAATAGCATTAGCAAATAAGACTTCACACATGAAGGTTCCTCCGGTGTGTCTAGCTGCCGCTACCAATTACTACAAGCAGCAGGAAATTGGGTATGAATGGAATCGTGCTGACACAGCAGGGTGTAAAAGCTCTTCTTGACCTCTCTATCTTACACATGAATAGTGTGTCAGTGCACTGCTATCCTCAGACCATCCATGTGTCTCCTATAACCCTCTCAGGGCCATCTGTCATCTTGGGATGGGTCTGAGCATGCATATGTATGTGTATGCTCATGTTGCTGACTCTAGGCGTGTCATTTCCTGCCTGGTATTATTCAAGGAAAAGGTAACGTAAAATTACAATAATTTGAATTAGCCAGTGCCCCAAGTCCTCAAATTGTCAGCGGCATACAAAACCTCAGGTCACATTACTCAAGACCATCAAGTGCCCTCAGCATAAGCTGATCACTAGGTTCCACAGCTACTTAGTCATCTAATGTTGGCCTACATAAAAAATAAAATTTTGTTAGTCAAATGACTCTTGTCCTTGCTTAAAGTAGGAACGGGATCTGGCACAAGAAGCACCAGGGGTTGGGGATTTTGAAGGTGTGCCAAAGGGCCTTGTAGTCAAGACCAGGTTATTCAATCCAAGTCCAGGCCAAGAACTCAGTATGTTGAGTCAGAGTAACGATCGTGCTCAAGTCTAAGTCAAAACGAGTTCAAAAGATCCAATACCATGAAAATATTGTATTGGTCTCGAATACTGCAACACTACCTTGCAGGACTATCATCTGGCTCAGATTGTGATGTTGTTTTCTAAGCTGCACACCCTGTGGTTATTGTTGCTAACTCAAAAGCATTACATCATGTAGGAATAGACTGGAAATATCTGTGAGTAAAGGCTAATTCTCACTGCACCGACAGATGCCGATCAACAGCGGATCAGTGTGTTACCTCCTGTCGGCGTCTGTTGCCGTTGGTTGTCATTTGTTTTTGTCGACTGAACATGTTCAGTCTGTATTTGTCGGGAAGTGAAATGTCTGAGTAGTAGTGTTGTCACGATACTAGAATTTCTAACTTCGATACGATACCTTGAAAAATATCGATATTCGATACCATTTTCGATACCACAGAGAAAAAAACTGCCACAATATTAAGGGGGTATTTTTTTTTTTTAAAGCTAAATATAACAAGTCTAGAACATGACAATGAGATATATTTTACATGAACAAAAATGTCCTGAGTTCTATCTGTTAATATTTTTTAATTGGACCAGGGCTAACATGACCCGTTGTATTTGTATAACCTACTGTAATCAAAGATTAAAATATAGCCTACTGTAGTAGGCCAAAACTGTTTTTTTGCTTTTTACTGTAAAAAAGCACTCAACAGTATCAAATTGGAGGATAGAGTGTCAGTAATGTATAATAATAAGATTAAACATTCAATTTTCAGTTAAAGGCATTTCATTATTGAATTCAGAGATGCCATTGTCTAACTGTCTAGTTTAATTCATATCTGTGTAATCAAATTGATGATAATCGCTAATGAAGGCAAATTGCAGAATTAAATAATAATTTTCTGAATAAAGTTAAATAGGCACAAGTTAATTTACATTTGACCACAGTTAAAATATTTACTTGTCGGATTCCTCAGTCAGATTATGTTAACTTTAAGAATTACGGTGAAAAAACGAGACAACACAGACTCATATCAACAACAATACTTGGCCATCTTGGTTAATGTTTCAGAAAAGTTAAAATGAGAAGCGTTACAGTGTTTCGTTTAGGATTGTTTTTAGCAGTGGGGAAAGGTCTGTCCAAACAACAAACACCCCTGATGCTGAGCGTAGCCTATGCTTGCTAAATGGTACCCCTGGAGCCTGTTCCTTAAGTCTGTTTTCACCTATAAAATAATTTTAAAAAATGAGTGATGTGAGGGATTATTGATTGTCAAACAATCTTTTGGGTGCCCGCAGCCCGCTCGCAGTGTGAAGCGCGTGTCCGCGCTATTCTCCGACATGCCCGCTCGAGGTGTGTAGCGCGTGTCCACGCTATTCTCCGACTCCGACATGCCCGCTCGCGGTGTGTTTTTACGCGTGTCCGCGCTATTCTCCGACATGCCCGCTCGCGGTGTTCTTTATCAATCAACCAAAGCCGGTCGCGGGGGCGCCGCCCTCGCCATCTTTCCATTCACTTCACTTTTGCTATTTAACCAGAGCGAATGAGACGAGTGCGTCACGTGTGGTGTTTGTCAACGCGCCTTTGGGGAGAAGTGAAAGTGAAAGCTCGGCTAGTATCGATACTTCGGGAAATTAGTATTGGTACCGTTCAGATATTTCAGTATCGATATTTATCGAAATATCGATATTTTTGACAACACTACTGAGTAGTGACTATAATTTGGTGATTGTCAGCATTGGTCAGCGTCTGTCTTGGCAGGATGAATTGGCCTTCAAAGGGTTCAAGAATAAAAGACTGTCTGATACAATGGTAAACAACAACAGTTAAGGTAGTAATATGTTAAGGTATGAAATGTTTAAAATCAAAAGAGTTTAGCAAAAGGCCAATTAAGTTATTGCATTAAACTGGGACAGGAGAAGGTATTTTAACACTGCACACTTTTTGTAGCTTTTTTTTTCCAGAATGAAGGTAATTAAGGGAATCAAAAATGGCACAGGTTCATATCCCCAAGGCTTGAGGGTCGAGTCCCTGGGCTACTCCTGTCTATTGCCGTCACATCAATCTCAGATATCACCAGCAGGCCCACCCCAGAAAATAAGAAAAGGGAGATGAGAGAGAGAGAGAGAGAGAGAGAGGGTACACATAAAACAACATGTCACAGCTGCCGAGCAGAGACAACAGGATTAAACTGTCCCATTTTTTTTTTTTTATCTCCATTGCCTATGTTTCTCCCTATCTTTGCTTAACATAATTTCCTAACAAGACATGGAATGCTGAATCCTATCTCTTACATTTACACTTGTTTATTTGCCAGGTACCTTTATCTGAAGTGACTTACAGTGCACTCAACATACGTTCAATCAGTATGTACATTCCTGGAAAATTTAACACATGACCAAACGGATTCATGGAATCTCTTTCCTGTCAGGTTTGTGTCCTAACCACCTACAACAGAGACAAGCAATGCTAGAGAAGAGATTTTGTCAGCCACTTAATGTCTGTTTCTATCATGTCGCATTGGGTAGCCCTGTCAGAAAAATCTCATTGGTCCAAATATCTGCTCTATGTAAAATAAAGGCTGAATAAAACATTTATTTTGACAGTATTTTTGTTTTTATTTTGGCTCTAAGTAGCTACACGTTACACTTGTGGGCCGTCTTCTTCCCTCGTAAACAACACGGATGAAACAGTCGTGAATAAGATATAACATGTCCCATAATGACTGGCTTTGATGTCAACAGCATGAGCTTCATCATCAAACAGGGAAAAAATGTTGGCGAGATTTGCGCTAATGCCATTTGATGCTTGCTACTTTAGAGCATTAGCATCATTAGCATAGGTTCTCTGAACCTACGCTAGTCTCTTATCTTCTCATTTAACCTAGTTTAGATCACCTGATGGAGAGATTCAAGCTCTAAAATTTTAAGAGTGAGTGGATGGAGTGGTTTGTCATGACAAACCTCTTGATTTAATTTGACGAGTTGCTGGAAAACCAACAATGTTTAGTGCTGCACAAACAGGAAGTGAGAGCTCTCGTAGATTATAAATTAGCATTTTCAGTATTGTATAGATATTAGCTTAAATCCTGCTGGTCTACAGCCAACTATGAATTGCAAGAGAGTGCAAGTTCCTTAAACTTTTGCATTTTTTTAAATAATAGTCTAAAAGGGAACAGATTTCTAAGCTAACTGTTAAGCTATGAACGTTACCTCTGTAATGTATTCAGTCAGATGTAAAAGCCTTGACATTAGTAATGCAGCAACATCTCCCATCGCATTAGGTAAAGGGTTTGCATTAATTTAGGTTAGGAGTTCACTAGGGCCGGGGTTTTCAAAGTGGAGGCCGCGGCCAGGGGGAGCCAGGGGGCCGCAGCAAGTTGGAAGAAAAAAAAAGCAACAAAAAAAACAACAACGTAAAAACATTTATATTATAATGAGAATAGTTATGAAATAGCATTATAATAATTTGATCTTTATAATCAAATTATATCATTATAATCTTTCTGATTGGCTGGTATCAAACACCATTACATAATCTGATGTTCACAGATGTTTTATTTATTTATTTATTTATACATTTGCCGTAGTATTGTCGATGGGTTCAATAACACATCCTGCAAAAGGGGGGCCTTGGCCAGAACCTAGTGGTATTTGGGGGGCCTTGTCATGGAAAAGTTTGGGAACCCCTGTACTAGGGGAGTGTTTAGCATTTATAACGTTACAGTGTGTGTACTAAACTACACTCAAGTAAACAGCACACTTCAATGTGAGAGGGGAAAAAAACGAATTGATCACACAATGTGGCCATGTCAAATGTATAAAAAAGAGACAATCTCATATAAAAATAGATCTGTGCATTAAGTTCTGTACTGTAAATGCAGGCTAAATGACCTGCCGATTTTTATGTTATTAATATTAATAAAATACCAATACTGATACTGACTAGATAACTCAAGAAACTGTAATAAACATATACATGTACAGTAAGTACATGTAGTAACGTGTAACTATGTCCCCTTAAAATAAAGTTGTTTTGGTATTCCCACCACCTCCTTACTTTGCAAGTTTTACCTAATTCATTTAAAAACTGTAGACTTTACAGAGCATGTGACCTACACTTTAACTGTAAATGGTTTATCCACACTGTTCCCATTAGGGAACCTTGTAATAATCAATATTACCGCCTAAAGACCAGTGCTCCCACTGCTCAGGAAATTTGAAGTTCGCCCCCTTGTCGAGAAAGAGACAAATGTGCCCAGATGTACTAATAATTCTGTCCTCCTGCTAGTGTAACAATATGTTAAACACACACATTTTTAGAGCACACACACATGCTCACACATTCCTTCAGCTGATCGACTATGACAGGCCTTTCTCTCAGGACAATGCATGTGTGGGGTGAATTATTCCGTGCTGTTTACCGGTTACATTGACTGAATGCTTTGTAAGAGCGGCATGTCCGTGAATTGCATGAATAAGTTGATTTCACATTCTGGAGAATTATTATCTAGGTCATTAACATACTAACATTTAGAAGGCAACAAAGAAGCATAACCAATGAGGAATGCTTTGTGTAAAAATACAAGTTTTGGAGGTGGAAGGGAGACTTAATGTCAGTTCTGATGCTAAAAATGATTGCATTTCAACAATAGTGGCCATTACAACCAGAAGGACTTGTTTCGTTTAATATAGATGTTTGGCACATTAGACACACTAGCACTGAATCTGGAGACATTTTTGGCATTTTTTCATACTGTTGGTTTTTTTGTTTTTTTGGGGGGGGTTTTTTTTGGGGGGGGGGGGGGGGGGTATCAGTGTAATTCTGCAGGATGGTCTAATGGTCTGTTAACACAAAGCTCCTTACTGGCAGCCGTAAGCCTGAAAAATTTGTCAAAATATGAATAAACATACAAGCAAAAGGCAGAGAATGAACAGAACTAATAGGTGTTTGAAATCAGTGGAAACCTCTACTAGGCTCAAGGTCTACCCACTTCTCTCCTGTCCTTCCTCAACTTTTCCTATCAATAAAAATAGCAAAAATGTCCAAGAAGTACAATGTTATCAATGAAATATGTCTCAAGTTCATTTGAGTACTCGAACAGGTCAGCAGGAACAACTGCTTCCTCAAATCGCTGTGTGTTGAGAACTCATGTCAAAAAACACCAACTCAATGTCCTAATAAAAATGTTTAAATGCTTTTTGGAGATTCCTAAATGTAATGTAGTTATTGTTTATATTTCTTTTTGACATAGAAATTAGATATTATTCTACTATGAAACGACATACTATGTATTTATCCATCAAAACAACCAAAGATCATGTTAGAATGATAAGTTAGCAACATATTTACAACGGAGAGGGGGGAAGATATGCAAAACATGATGTTAAATCTTGGGTTTCTTAATCAACGCCATAGGCAGATTACTGTAAAAGCTGAAAAATGCAGATCATAAGTGTCCACTTTGCTGATGGAACCACTATTTTAGCTTCTGGCTAGAGAGCTAACTTAGCATAATGCTAAAGCATGCAGCTTATCATGATTAATTAATAATTTGAGCTATTTATAATACCCCACAGGACTGATCAGGCTTTCTTCAACAGAAATCTACCAAAGACATTCCTTACGCCGGGCACAGCATAAATGAACAAGTACGCTAAGTAACATCAAGCTACGTAAGCTAACATAATTTATAACAAAACATCTGTTACTTTTTCAAATAGGTGGAAGTTACTTTGCTGTCCCATTTAGTGCCTGACAGCTCTCCTGTCCCCGTGTTGAGAGAAATCGAGAGTAAGGTGAGTCAATTTTGCCCATAGATGTGTTCTGATGGAGTGGCTAGAACTAGTTATCACAAAAGCATGAATTATACATGTGCTTGAGCATCTGGATTGGATAATGCAAATATCTGATCAAAAGTTGTGTGTTGCACATCCTATCCCAAAGGGAATGGTGGACTCTGACTCTCTTGACCACAAAATGTATTTTGAACTCATTCAAACTAAAAAAAGCCATATGAACTCCATATGAACTGTAGTGCGTTTGATGCGCTGAAGTGCTGGAAGCAGAATTATAAACCATATCTGCTAGCTAGCGGAACTCATGTAGACGTGAACGAGGAACCCGCTAACCCCTACACAAGGGAAGGACGGTGTGTAGTAGGAAAATGATGTGTACACCACACTATTGTATAAACTTAATGGCACATTAGCATGTACAAGGTAAAGCAGACTTAAAAACAGTCATAGCGCAGCTCCATTAGCGTGAGGACAGCTGGGAATTGGGTCAAAGTAATTGCCCATCTGTGGAAACCTGAGAAGGGGAAAGGGACAGAGTGGGCGAGAAATAAATTAAGATTTTCTTAAATGTAGGAAATGTGAGGATGAGAGGGGAGGTAAAAAACAGGAAACAGAAAAAAAAAACTGGCAAAGAAATGATGCACATATGTGACAAGAGTCCAAAAAAAAGAGCACAGGCTAAATAAAGATGAAACTCTGCTCGTTCATAATTTAAGATAATTTGAAGGCTTAGTGGCTGACATTGCTTTTTCTGTATGTTTCTATTTATTTCATGTTGCTAAGCCTGCAAAACTCAGCCACCCACAGTCTGTTCACTGATCACTGAGCATATTGTTTGCATATGAGCTGTCAAACTGGCAAGCTCTAATCTGATTTAGTTTTGTCATTATATCTATCTATCTATCTATCTATCTATCTATCTATCTATCTATACTGTAAAAACATATTTTCATGATTTGTTATCAAAACTTTTGTCAAATCAACTTAGATAATTAATGTGGTTCAGATAACTCAATAGTTTGAGTTTCTATTTATTATTAAACCAATCTCCTTTGTTGTATTAAGTAAAATTGTTTAATTTCAATGAACTCAAAATTTTAAGTTTTAAATTTTAACCATGTAACTTATCTATCTATCTATCTATCTATCTATCTATCTATCTATCTATCTATCTATCTATCTATCTATCTATCTATCTATCTATCTATCTATCTATCTTTTAACTTAACTATTCATTTGCTCATCTTTCCCTTAACAAAGGAATATATTCATTCAGACACTCAATATAGTGAAACCCTAAAGTCTTTTTGCATTATTTGCGCTTGGGAATGATTATTGTAAAGTGAACCACTAAAATCCATTTGGCCCCAAAGTGGGAATGGAAATGCAGTTTTATGTCACCACTAAGGGCTGTTTGACTCTAGCCTCCAGCCATGTGACCACACACAGGCCAGACACAGACACACACACACACACACACGTCAGCCATAGTGAACACGCCATACACAGTCAACATTAACAAAGTCATTGAGGGCTAATCAATAGGCAGTGGGGCCTTTCAGAAGACAACAGTGTTTAGTTTTAACAGCTGACTTCACCCTTCTATTTTGGGCTTAGTGAAAAGGGCAGCCTGGCAATTTTTAGGAGAGAAAAATAAATAAATCCGCGGACTAGCCATCAGCACTTTCAGAATGTTCTACTGAGACTGATATGGTTGAGAGAACAGGTTTTTAGTAGTTTTCTAGCACTTTCCTACCTGTGAGATAATATACTGATGGTTAGAGTAAAAAAGTTTTCAAATATTAGAAATATTCTACAACTGATATCGTCATCAGAAATTATACATGAGACACGATACAATACAAATAAGTAATAAAATATCCCAATCCCTCATGCTAATCTACATTTGCTCTACAGCACAAGGTCGGCCTACATGTGATTCTCCACCTCGGCAGTGACTTGCTTACTAAACCATGCTAATTTCTGACTGTGACAACAGGGTTGTTATGGTAATGCTGGAATCCCTGTGCCAGAGTTCCGCAGGCCGGCTTCTGTTTCACAACGGTTGCCATAACATCAACGGAACTCTCAGACAGAATCCCACAATGCTTAGGGCCCTTCTGTCAGCCTTGTCTACAAGAGGAATCACGCACATCCTTATGAGGAAGAGATACTTTCAATCACAAACAAAAAAGTTGTACTTGGTTGGTTCTGAAAAAAACTAAAATTAGGGAGTCGAAAACAAAAAGCACAATTCAAAGTCCTTAAAAACATCCCAAAATGACGCTCTGCATCTATCCATCCATCCATCCATCCATCCATCCATCCAGCCATCCATCCATCCATCCATTTATCTATCTCTATCTATCTATATCCATCTATCCCATCTATCTGTATACATTTATCTATCTATCCATCCATCCATCTATCTATTGATCTATCTATCTACAGTATATGTCTGTATATCGATCTATCTATCTATCTATCTATCTATCTATCTATCTATCTATCCATATCCATCTATCCGTATCTATCTATCCATCTATCTGTATCTATCTATCTATCTATCTATCTATCTATCTATCTATCTATCTATCTATCTATCTACAGTATATGTCCGTATATCTATCTATCTATCTATCTATCTATCTATCTATCTATCTTATCTATCTATCCATATCCATCTATCCGTATCTATCCATCTATCTGTATCTATCTATCCATCTATCTGTATCCATCCATCCATCATCTATATATCTGTCCATCCATCCATCTGTATATCTATCTATCTATCTATTTATCTATCTATCTATCTATCTATCCATCCATCTATCCATCTATCTGTCTGTCTGTCTGTACATCTATGTATCTATCTATGTATCGATCATTCTGTATCCATCCATCCAGCATTTTGTTGTTCAATATATATCCATCTTGTTTACTTTCTATACACATTATATAACATATAAAAAAAAAAAACATATTCAAAGTCCTTGAAAACATCCCATAATGACGCTCTACATCAAAATCTGGATTCTTTGCACTGCTAAAACAAGCTATACATACACCTACCATAAAGAATCCTGGGAAGATAACAGCCAATTTTAGGCCTTCGCTTCCCTGGGGACGAGTGATGATCAAAGGGCGACTAAATAAACCTTCATAAAGACTCCACTGTGGGTGTCAATCCAAAACTAAAGCCACTAACGCACAGCATCAGACCAGTTCATTGTCGAAATATCGCAATCTTGTAGCACATCTCACTGATTAGCACTAGGGCAAGCTGTCGACGGAAAGAATCAATCGTTGAGGGCAATGAACAGCAAGAGAGACTGTTTGACTAGAGGGAAGTGTGTGAAGAAAAGGTGCCTGGAATTTACTTCAAATCAGGGGAATATTGATGCGAGGTAAATGTTTGATTTGAGACGTAGTGAGAGACTGAAAGAGAGCTAATCAAGTTTGTTCAGCTAGCAAAACCAGGGGATCTTATTGCAAGAGCTCCAGAATGTTTTACTAATGACCTGCCGGCTGCTCAGTCCGGATCATTCCGGAGAGTCAGGATCGGCCGGAGGAAAAGGGAAATAGGAGGATTCCGACGCGCCACTTTCACAGCGATTATGTCGCTACTGACATAAGACCTGGGATTTCGACGAGAGGACGCGTTCTGGAGGAGTATCTAACTGAGGATTTGCTGAATGCGTCTTGGGTGTTAGGAAAACGTGGTAAACCCATTTGCTGCCAGAGCGTCTCAGGTATCAATCCGTGTGTGTTGAACAATGCATCTGTGTTCAGCACCTTGGACAGCACCTCCCCTAAAACCACTCGCTCTGTTGCTTCGGTATCAGATCTTCTAATTAATTCAGAGCACTTAGCGGTAATGATTTAAATGCAATTAAAACATGCTCTAACCTCGGAAGGAGGATGTAGCCGAGATATTATCTTTATTGTTACAGTGAGGTTTAACTATAAATCCTTATCCTTGTTCCATACTCCACATTATAGAAGATTTACAGAGTGATTTAAATATTTTGCAGTTTTACACTTCTGAAATAACTCTTTTTTTCATCATCAAGGTTGCTTATTTTTTTAGATGGTCCTCACTGCAGAACACGAAATCCAGGGGGAGGAGTTGGATTCAGATCCAACTCCTCCCACCTTACATATACCTAAACCTACCCATCTCCACACCCTGATCCCTAACCCCACCCCTAAACCTACACATCTCCACCCCCTGATCCCTAACCCCACCCCTAAACCTACACATCTCCACCCCCTGATCCCTAACCCCACCCCTAAATCTACCAATCTCTACCCCCTGATCCCTAACCCCACCCCTAAACCTACCCATCTCCACCCCCTGATCCCTAAACCTACCAATCTCCACCCCCTGATCCTTAAACCCACCCCTAAACCTACCCATCTCCACCCCCTGATCCCTAACCCCACCCCTAAACCTACCAATCTCCACCCCCTGATCCTTAAACCCACCCCTAAACCTACCCATCTCCACCCCCTGATCCCTAACCCCACCCATCTCCACCCCCTGATCCCTAAACCCACCCCTAGACCTACAAATCTCCACCCCCTGATCCTTAAACCCACCCCTAAAACCTACCCATCTCCACCCCCTGATCCCTAACCCCACCCCTAAATCTACCAATCTCCACCCCCTGATCCCTAACCCCACCCCTAAACCTACCCATCTCCACCCCCAGATCCCTAAACCCACCCCTAAACCTACCCATCTCCACCCCCTGATCCTTAAACCCACCCCTAAACCTACCCATCTCCACCCCCTGATCCCTAACCCCACCCCTAAACCTACCAATCTCCACCCCCTGATCCTTAAACCCACCCCTAAACCTACCCATCTCCACCCCCTGATCCTTAAACCCACCCCTAAACCTACCCATCTCCACCCCCTGATCCCTAACCCCACCCATCTCCACCCCCTGATCCCTAAACCCACCCCTAGACCTACAAATCTCAACCCCCTGATCCCTAAACCCACCCCTAAACCTACGCATCTCCACCCCTTAGATCTGGATCCAACTCCGCCCCCTGGATCTTGTGTACTGCAGTGAGGTGCTACTGTATTTTTTAGCCCCTACCCTAGAAAAACCTGCCTCTGTTCTGGTATCGGCCACTTTTTTACGATCCCAACAATTCCTGAATAATAAAATTAAGCTCAACTTACATTTTTTATCACTGTCTAGTTTCAATCAGAAATATATCACATTAAATTGGGTTTTACGTTATCGTAAAATGAATAAAAGACCTAAAGAGTCACTTCTTTTCTTGTCTTTGACAGGTTAAATTCATAAATAATTTTCATTAATGAGAGAAAAAAATTAGGTTGGTATATTATACGCTACTGCTCAAAAAGTTTGGGGGTCAGTAAGACTTTTTTGGTTACACTCTTCTTTTCCGATGGTCCACTGCACATTCTACTAACTACAGTATAAGTGACTTTGAAACTACATGTCAACTAGGCTAACTCTCATTAGAGTATCAGTAGACTGTCTTATTAATATCTGCTAACACTTTATTTTGATGCTCCTCAACAGACATTCAACTGACTAGATAAGTACAGTAATACTCTACTAATACTCTAATGAGAGTTAGTTGACATCTAGTTGCAAATGAATGAGTTAGTTGACATATATTTGCAAAATTACTTATAGTTAGCTGTAGAACAATTATTCTAACTATATTATGAATCACATAATAGACAAAGTAATGAGGAGACACTAAAAAGCAAAAACATTAATAATATCTACGGAAACCCATTAGACCTAAGCAAGCTGCACTAAAGCCACAGGCTGACCATAAGACTTCATTAAGAATGAAGCTTTTAAATGCCCGGTCGAAGACCAAATAAGAGTAACGATCAGTTTTTAATATAATTGACATACATTGCCCCAAGCAAACATTCAGCAGGAGTGTGCGTAGAGGAAGCTCACAAACGAAAGCGTGCGTGAGTTTGTGTGGGGGCTCGAGATGACAGGTCTAGCGTGCCAATTCGACTCCCCCAGCAAGCTTCCCTTCCCAAATGTTCATGTCTGCTTGCATTGCAACAGTGACATTTGTGTGTGAACAAGCCCCCTCTGGTTAAGAATGACTGTAAACAGTTTGGTGGAGGTATCGACTGTTGACATCTCCTGTGTTTTGTGCCGTGTTATTCCCGCCTCTGTCTGCATCTTTCTCCCTGTGTTCCGCTCTTGCTGATATTCAGCACAAACAATCACACATTTTGGAGACGCACAAGGGGTGAAAAGGTTCCAGCAGTTCCACAAGAGATCTATGTTATCAACATAACAGTGCCAACAGCTAAACAAATGTATATGCTACAATAACGGCACTGAGACTAAGTTCTCCCAAATTACGTATCAGTAATTTGTGTAACTAGCCTAAACAAACCCAAATTTGGTAAGCAAATTACACTAATAAATGCTCAAGGGAGCCTAGTTTTGTTTTGCTACTTTACAAGTTAGCGTCTTTAAGCATGTTGCTATGCTAGCCACCTGCTAACCCCCAAGTCTGTGTTGTGTTACAAGCGTAACCGAAATTGGTAAGCATATTACACTAATGATCTCTCACAGAAGTAGATTTGGAGCTCATTTTGTTATGCTAGTTTACAAGTTAACATTTTTAGCATGTTTGCTTGCTAACCACCTAATACCTACTAACCTCCAAGTATTTATATTCTGGTCTCAATTAGATGTACGTCTATGTGATTGTATTGCCAATTTTATTGTCTGTCAGGCGAAAAATCCCCTCACCTCAACAAGCCGCATGATTTGACGTATCAGCCTTAGCAAACATCGCTAATAACCAACTGCAGTCTGACATGTGAGAGCCTCCCAAACAAACAAACTTTCCACCACCTAATCTTTGAATATAACAAATCAAGATGGTAGGAAATGGTAGGAATAGCAAAATAGTTTATATTCTGCAATTTATTGTTAGTTATTTGCGTTATTAGCCTAAAGAAAAAAACTAAAATCGATAACAATCTCTCACATACGTTGATTTGGAGCTAATTTGTTTTGCTAGATTACAAGTTAGCATGTTTTAGCATGTTGATGTTCATTTGCTAGCCACCTAACAAGTAATCTCCAAGTATTGATAGTCTGGTCTGTGATTTTATCGCCAATTTTATTGTCAATCAGGTGACATTTTTAAGTCTGGTTACTTAGAAAAATAATAGCACACCTCAACAAGCTGCATAAGTTGAGGTATCAGCCTTAGCAAACATTGCTAATAACTAACTGCAGTGAGTCTGCAATGTGACAGTCTCGCAAACAAACAAACTTTCCACCACCTACTTTTTCAATAAAAGTTCTCACAGTGCCTCCATCAACACTTCTGAAATCCCGAGCATTCATAACTGCATTTAATGATCTCCTGAACAACAATGGACACCCTCCTTCTCACCCCGTCTCTTTGACAGCCCACAATCACATCCTTCTGTAATATTCTAATTGAGCGCAGCCTCTTCATTAGGCAAAGATGAATATTCAATGGCAAATATCCAAAGTGTCCCCGGGCTCAGCGTGAGGCTGGGCCTCAATAGCCGTCCATCCAGATTAAATTAGGGGACATAATAGTTCCCACATCTGCCTGTTAACTCCTTCCTTTAAGCAGAGTTACTGATGACAAACAAATCTCATGTCATGTTTAAAACTTTCTACTTCCGAATGTACCGAACTTCTGAACTCTGATCTTAGATATCTATAAAGCAGGGTGTTGATTAATCAGCCTGGTTGATACATCACTATGTTGCTAATGATAAACATTCACATTTAATAGAGCGCTCAGTCATTTTTCCCTCATTATTAATGAAGTTTTACATGAACAACTGAGTAGTATTTTTTTTTTTTATCATGTACACTATGAGATGAAGACAGCAGTTATATCAGCGGCCCAAAAAGCAGTTATGTTTAAGAAGGAGCTGGTCGCCTCATGGGGGCAGCCATGTTGAAATCACATGACCAGCTGAATACAACTCACTTCATCTTGGTAATTTCCTAAAATTTGACACGTTTGCTCAGAATAAATGGATAATGTCCCACTGCCAATATCACATTTATGCAATGGCATCTGTAACTGTAAACTTTTGTGTGATTTTACATCCACACCACTAGGTGTCAGTATGAGTTCAAGATGACTAACCAGCACCGTTGGTGCGACACTACCTAAAAATTACCTTTAAGCCAATAAAAAAAAATAAGTTCATGATAAAACCTGTCTAGCTAACATTTAGCAAACGTTTAACCAACAAAAACATTCAATTATCTATTATGGTGATAAATAAAATGCTAGCACAACCATTTTTTCTTTACACATTGGCTGCGTCCAAAATCGCATACTCTCTTGAGTAGGTACTTATTTTAAATAAGTACTAACTTTTTGAGCGCTAAAAAAGTATGTTCTATATAGTATGCATGTGTGTAGTATGTATATATTCGGGACGTACTACATCCGCCTTGTTGTCACTGTCATGTGACTTACCAGTGTCACTTACGGCAATTCATAATTTCTCTCCCAGTGGCCTCATGGGACATTAAAGTGTCCATCATATGCACACTTCAGTATCTCAACAGAAGTAGTAGGTCATCTGGGTATGTTTTGCCAGTACTGTGAATTTCAACATACTTCTTTTGTAACATATTGTTTTTTGCCTACTATATATAGTAGGGCGGTATGCGATTTCGGATGCAACCATTATCTTCCAAACATCAAACATTATGAGATAAATAACCCAGTAGAAATATCTAACTTTGAATGAAATGCAAGATGAGTGCTGCCACTCGCGAATGCCCCAAGGATATAACATTACGCAATGCCAGATCAAAATAGGATGTAATTGTGCACATTAGTAAATTATACATCACCTCTAGGCATTAGAGGAAATTTGGCTCTTTAACCATAAAATTGGGCAGTCTGGCCCTCTCACTGAAGATTATCCATCTTATTATCTCCATTATATCAACAACGTCGCCTATGACTTATGTAGAGGAAGCAGTGCTGAATAGTGTAGTTACTAAAATGAGGCCGTACTTTAGTAGCCTTGTCCTCATCATCAAAATAAGAGGTGGAATTTGTAATATGTGCTGGCAATCATCATCTCAAATATGAAAATTTCCTTTACAACCTCAAAATGTTCTGTTTCGACACTAACTTCACCTGTTCTGGTACCAAAAAATGGTATTAAAAGTCAGTGGCAGTGATGGTTAATGTAAAATACCTTTAAAAATAAGCAGAATTAATATCAAACCACTGTTGATTCAACATGTTTTCTACAGTAAAAGTAGAGATGGGGATAAAATGGCCTTCATTGATGTGAACTGTGTGGTGCATTAGCAGGCTGTGAGGTTAGCATCACATTCAACACGGCCATTGCATCACAAAGACCCATTCACACAGAGCCAGCGTGAATAGCTGTTTTTTCAATGGCGTGCCAGAATCTGTGGGGGGGTTAGGGGGGTCGGTCTTTTGGAGAACATCCACGAGTTTCCATCTTCTGCCGCCTCAGAATCTAAAACTCCCATCCGCTTGACAGATCTGCTTTTCTAGATGACAAATAGTTGCTCTGTTCCTATAGGTTTATAATTCTGTAGCTCTTAAAAATATAGTCATTAAAACTAAAGCAGATGTCGGATGACAGCTCTGACAAATGGGCCGTATCTGAGGTTATATGTATCCCTGAGGAGAGATTTTAAAGTTCAAACTTGCTCGTATTTACTTTGACTGCTTTGCTGTTCCCTGCAAACAAGATGCAGCATCAGAGAAGAAGAAGAAAAATTACTTTAAAAAAATTAAATAAAAAATAAAATAAACAAAATGGCACTCTGAATATCGCCTCATCATATCACATCATATATGATATATATATATGATATATATATATATATATATATATATATATATGTTGTATATATGTTGTGTGTGTGTGTGTGTGTATGTATATATATATATATATATATATATATATAATTTATATACATACATATACATACATATAGCCTACATATACATACATAGAAAACCTAAGAGCTAATATGTTACGTCTTCAAATCTGATCAACCAGAAGTGTATTTTTGGTATATTGTAGTGATACTAGTGTTAATTTAATATTAGTTGTATACTATTCAAATATGTATTAATATTTTGACTTATTATTTATTTATTTATTTTACTTTTTGGTAATTTTATTATGTGCTCATATTATTTTTATAAAAATTATTTTCAATAATTGTAGTTTAGTAATTGTAGTACTTCAACTTAATCTTTTTTTAGAAAAGCGTATTTTTAATTATTTTAAAGGGTAAGTTCGGTATTTTGTACTTAAAGCCCTGTTTACAGATCGTATCTGATGAAATAGAACGGTTAAGATTAAAATTTGGACACATGCTCCTGTCCCGAGAATTTTAGGTTTAGCTCGCTTCCCCCCCACACCCCCACAATGGTTGTCTATGTGCACTGGAAGATTCCTTCCTAAAACACATTAAACTTTCGTTTACAAAGACGTGAAACTCACCGAGTGGTCAGGGGTGTTCACTGGTATGTGCACTCAAAAATCGCTGAAAAAGATGCATTCCAACAGGTTTTATCGTAGTTTTTGTCCAACTCCATTAAGTTGTATTGGATTCGCTGTGTGAGGTAACGTTACGGTATTACTCCGCCGCGGGAAACGGAAATGGGGTTGTTTGTATGCTTTTTGTAGTCTTATGCAGTCGCGGACGCGGTATCGTAGGCTAAGCTATCTAAACATTTTTACAAGATCGAAGCTATCTGTGTCAACTTAGAAATGGATTCCGAGACATTTATATGGGAGGATGACGGTTTTGAGATCGATTTTGATGGACAGGGTTATAGGTTTGAGCCTGAATATTCAGAGGAGGAATTTCTGCAAAGAAAGGCAGAGTTTGAACGGCAGTTGACAACGGAGTCCAGTGTTACGCCTGTTGCCGAAGCTGCTGCTGTCTCAAGGCTTACAGGCACTTGGTGGTGTTCCTTTTGCCACGAATCTTCCCGCAATTCGGAACTGCACAAATTCGCTACATTATTAGCTGTCTGTTTGTAATGCTTTCAATGAAGACAGCGATCTTCTGCTTCTTCTGTGTATATGCCCGTGGTTTGCTTGCAATTGGCAAAGGTGCATCGCCACCAACTGGGCTGGGCTCTATTATTCAAGCTCTCAACGGAAGAATCACGGGTGTGACGCGTTTGGCAAAATAGGTCCACAAAAGCTAAATAAACCTACAATTCTCAGGACAGCAGCATGTGTCCAAATTTTTATCTTAACCGTTCTATTTCATCAGATACGATCTGTAAACAGGGCTTTAAGTGTAAAATACCGAACTTGTCCTTTAAGTGTTTGCGTATTTGTTTTTGTTTTATTTTGTTTTTATTTATATTTTTATTCATGTAGCACTTTGAGATTTGATGTCAAATGTATAGTGCATTATAAATAAAATTCATGATGATTATCTTATTTTATTTCAGTTAGTTGCCAAAACAACATTTCTTATTTTCATTTAAGTTTTTAAAGTTTTCAACTAATATTTATATTTTATTTCAGCTGATTTTCTTAACAAAAACGATTTTGAATAGTTTTAGCTAATGATAACAACACTGTGGGGAAGGGATTTTTGATACTCCGTGTGACGGTAAAGAAATGTAAAAAAAATTTGGAGCAAAAATGTTATGGCTTGGGGTTTACACAACAATGATGAACAAAAAAATCCTTCGCGTTTTTCGCGTACAGACGACAATGTTGTCAAAACGATCCCGTTCACACGGATCCGTGAAAACAACCAAAAACGCTGTATTATTCATGCCAGGCCAGTAGGTGGCGATGTCACTTTGTAAAGAAATGCGCGCCTATAGACTGAACACGTAACACACATGCGCATGACGTCACCGTTTCACAGATTTACGTTTTTTGTATAGTTTACACAGAGATGATAATATTATCGTTTTCAAAAACATGTAGGCCTACTTTATTTTAAAAAGTTTGGGTTTCCAGACCTCCAAACCGCCGTTGTCGTGTGAATTAACAGCAAAAACGCTTAAAACGGCCCCTCGGTCTGGCTAAAACAACAAGCTAGGAGGCAGTCAAGTAACTTTGAACACAAAGAAAAAAGGTAAAAAATTACAAGATTAAAATTTTCAGACATTACAATTATGAAATATTTAAGCAATAACCAACTGACTGATTCGGTAATGACATGTAGCCTATATTTTTAATGATTGTAAAACTATAAATAGGCAACCAGATAAAGTGTATGTCCTCTCAATGGTATTTTTTAAGTATAATATTTGAAATTACATTTTAATAGTAACCAAATACAAGAAAAAAATCAAATGTTATGCCAGTTTACAAGTAAAATAATTACACATTTAAATTTGTAGGAAAAAGTCTGAAACAGAATTGCCCTGATTTAGCCAATTTAGTTTTGCACAGTCTTAAAAAATAGGAAAAAGTCGAAGAGAGTCCTTTATAAAATTGGTAGTACTTTATTTTACAGTCTGTTCCCCATGTAGGCCTACATACTATATACTTATTATAGTGATTACAATAACAAGGTAATAACTACGCACTAACCCTGAACCTAACCTTAACCCATGTAGTTACCTTATTACCCAGTACTTTCTCAGGTAAGCACACTGTAAGTGCACCTACTGTAAAATAAAATGCAACCAAAAATGTTAAGGCAATCATGATAGGCTCAAAAAAGTATTTTTTCTTTAAAATCATCCTTGGAGACAAGAAAATTGCCCTAATTGCCCATATTGAATAATTAAAGTTTGAGGCGACTAAAAAGGCTTGTTGAAAATAGGAGAAATTTACTCAAACCACTAAGACCACAACAAAACCGCCAACACATATCATCAAGCAAAGATAAAGTAGTGAATGCTGCCATTTTGTGTTGTGACTCACACGAGCACAGAAAGTGAACCAACGGGAGTCTACACAACAATGCATCTTATTAATCTGCATTCATCTGACCGATATGACAACTAGATTGTACATGACCACTCATACACCCACCCTTAATGCTGTTCTCCCTGAAAATGGTGACTCATCAGGTCCTTATGAGAATAATAAGTCAAGTTCCCTGTATTTACTGCAGCAATGATATGATACCCCCCCCCTGTATGATTCATTCTTTTGAAGGTATACTAATGACCTCTGCGTTTGAATTTGCTTCTGTTTGTAGACGAAGCTTGTGTGATTCTGTCAGGAACAGTAGGGGAGGTGCAAACTGCACTGGCATTTCACGCACTGACACGAAGCTTTCGGATAAACGGTGACCACCACTGCAACATGCTGGCGGCGCATCTCAACAATAAAGACGGTGTCCTTTTGTTTAGGAAGCTGAGATGAGTGTGATGATGATGAGGATGATGATGATGGTGGTGATGTGGATGATGAGTGATGGACCTAAATGTTAGATGTTTTCCACCATATGCACCTGTTGGAAACGCACCGCTCATATCGCCCCCTGTCGGTCAGTCGGGCATCTTCAACATCAGCAGTGTGTGTGTGTGTGTGTGTGTGTGTGTGTGTGTGTGTGTGTGTGTGTGTGTGTGTGTGTGTGTGTGTGTGTGTGTGTGTGTGTGTGTGTGTGTGTGTACTACTGTAACATCACCTTAATATTCAACAGTCGTGCTGACAAATTTACACGAGGAATTCAATCAAATTCGGAGTAATACCCATGGTGAAAGTACCAGTATTACATATAAAAAGGGATACGAATTTCTCCAAACTCAACATGGCCTTTTTATCAATTTTATATGGCATCTAGTTTCATATGACAAGCCACATATGTAACAAGCCACATAAAACACTTGAAATCAGTCGCTGACTAATAGTCTAACGTGTATGTTTACATCAAGAATGATAAATAACATATTTTCAACTCACCCACTCCGATTTTCTCGTCCTCGGTCGGTGTCCACATGATCCCGGTAAAATAACCAAGATATCAGAAGAGTTTCGGTTAAATGTCATGTACGGTGACACGTTAAAGTTCAAGCTGAAGCTCAGACGTGTTTATCTCACAGCAGTGTGTTTCATAAAACAAACGACATATTTCACACGTCAGCTCAGGTTTCCCACCCGCGCGCCTGGATCTCCCGTTATGGATGCGACGGCAGCAACATCTGAGGATGGAGACGATCATTTATTTATTTCATTGACTCGGTCAGTCGTGATTTAGCGCTGGAATCCGACAAAACAGCGCGAGGACAAACTAACCTTGGGGGTTTCTCGAGTCGTGCGCGCGCGTGGTGTTCTTCTACGCCTAATCGATACGTTTTCCGTGATTTTCCTGTGTGAACGAGGAGATACTCTTCATCGCCGGTGCTGCGCCATCTTCATCTCTCCGTCCGTCCGTCCGTTCGCCGTCACATGACGCAGATTGTCGCTCTTTAACGGGACACGCGCTTTACAGTAGCAGTAAACGCTCGACAGAGCGCGCGCTGGATTATCATTGACTCATGTTTGAGTTTTTAGGATGGTCGATATTTTAAACACTTGACAGGCACTTCACATTAGTTTTCTTGTTACAGTTAGGCACAATACTAAACAATGTGTGTAGGCTGTCACAAAAATGTAGATGGTACACAGTCTTTCACTAAAATAGGCTGTTAGGCTAGTCTTCTGTGGAATTATACCCTAAAAAAATTAATATGCGACTTTCAACTGTGTAAGACGGTTTCACAATATTTCTAGCGTTTTAGTTTTGTTGTTTAATTTAATTATTATGGTTTTTACCTCAGTTGTATTTTGAATGACTCACACAGCAGCTGAACGATTATTTTCAACCGCGCGTGAGTTCGGATGACGTGTTCTGTATGAACGGAAGTTGTACCACAGAAATGTCAATAACTATTGAAACTACCAACCGCTCTTTTGTTGTGAAAAATATGGCACGATTGGGGATGTTGTGCAGTCAGCTAGAGACAAAACACCTGTCATGCGTTGGGGCGTTGAGGGAAAAACTAAATTGGACAAGACTGAATATTTGACCTCATATTTGAGAGGATTAAAGCAGCGGGAGTGACCTAAAATATTTTGGAATACAAATTAAATCCCTTAAAACACAATACAAAGTCTTTATACTGTCGTTATCCATATTGCCACGCCTTCGCAAAATAGGGAAGGCGATTGACTTCGGTTTACTGCACTGAAGGTTTGTCAGTGTGAATACAGCCAAAATCTTTAATCACTTTTGGATTGGTATGTAAATTATTATTTAATTACCCTGGAAAAGAGAGAAAAAACTAAGCTAGTTGGCTGGCTTAAGATGGATTTATAGTTTAAGATGGTCAGACCAGCATGCCATGTTGCTAATACCCCAAAACCAACCTGCTAATCCAGAAATGACCAGCTTAGACTGGTTTTAGCATTTTTTATTTGTTTTGTTTTTTTTCTCAGCAGGGTGACTGATAAGACCTATGATATTAAAATGCCATGTTTGAATGTGGGTTAACCAGCCATCGTCCAAACATGTTATAATTCTTAATCTGACTACACTTATAATCACGTTGCCAGGCCATATTGTCTTTTTGTTACGGCAAGTGTGCCAGGGATGTTTTTGCACCACTCATTTACTACAATTTCAGTACCTGTTGATGTATAATAGGTACCAGAGACTGTATAAAAACTGCTCAAGACAGCAGATATACACTCTTCCTTTAAACCCCCAGTGGCTATATTAGAAAACAAGCCTCTCGCTTTACTTATTTTTGTGTCGTTTTTCTTCATTTCTCCGCAGACTTGCACACTGGCTCCAGAAGGGTTCAAACCCAGCAACTATCTTGCAGAAAGAAAACAATGATGAGACTGCAGAGGAATATTATCATGACAAGAGCAGGTGAAGGGGGGGATCAGGCGGGGGTGGGAGTCGCTCTCTCTGCCCTTCCCATCTCATTTACTCAAGCTTTCATTTACAAATGACAGGGTCCATTAGTGTGTGTGTGTTTAGATTATAGGCACGTTCTCTTTTGCAAGTCTTTTGAGCATCAGGAAAATGAAAAAATGTAGTGGTTTTTTTTACAATAATAATACATTTAAAAAATATTATTTTTTAAATATGTATTACTATAATTACAGTTAATATTGATCATATTACATATAATGATCATTTTAAATATTAATAATAAATTATAAATGCTAAAAGATCAAAAAAGCGCATGCAACTCGGATTGTTCCACGAGCCACTTAAAAACATTTTATTTCTTTTTTCTCCCGAGCCACTGATGCATAAACTCCGTTTCATTGTTTATTTTTAGATGTAAAGGTGATTGTCTGCTAACACCCAGATCCTGCGAGAACTGAATAAACATTCCGGACATGAGGTAACCATGGTGATGCGAACGGCAACCTGCCGCATTTCCGAGGCGTCTTAATGGTCATTGTGGGTGTTGTGGATCCTCCTGACCCGCTGAGCAAGTCGTCCATGCATTGCCTTAATCAGATTCATAATCTCACCTATTCATCCCAAGTCCGCATTTATTGCAGTCGGAAATATCTTACTGCAGTTCCAGTGCAGGCTTGTAGTCACGACAACTTAAATTCTTGTGTTTTTGCAATCCATTCGCTGGCATTTCATTCCTGTCTACTATGCAGCAACACGTATCAGCCAGATAGGTCTGTATATGTCGATGCTGTGAGGGCAAAGCAAACCAAAATATTCCGTCTTTAATAGTTGTGTTTTCAGCCTCCAGTGTGATGTATAAAACAGCATATGGAGGGAAGGGAGTTTCTATTTGTTACTCTTGCTGGCTGTGATTCAAAAGACTTGAGAGAGGCCCTGCAACACGAACGGCACTGAGTCATCGCGATTCAGAGGAGAATTCTCCAGATGAAAGATGTTTAGCTCAGTCTGAGAGTTAAAACTATCAAACGCATCCTTCCCTTCGCTGTGTCATGAGGAGCATGTCTGTGGCTGCACACGGGCCCGTATGTGTGTTTATTTCTCTGGTGAATCTTTAAAGACTGCATTAGATTTGATATGAGCGTGAGACTTCAGATTCGAGGGGTGTTTAGTCGAAGAGATTTGTACATGGATTCGAGATGTAATCCAGTAACGCAACAGTCATTCAGATAAGAATACATGGGTAAATATTCACCAAATGTGAATGAACGATCCTTAGGCTGTTTAAATATACATTGAATGAATAAAACCTGGATGAAACCTGGATGAATCAATGAAACCTGACAGATAAACAAACAAATAAATGAATTTGGATTGACTGATCTTTCACAGTATTAGGCCGTCCTGGACATATTTCAGGCAAATGCCTCTTTTACAAAAGTGTACAGGGACATCGTGTGGTAGAGATATGAATTGCAATGCAAATTTATAAATGGAATTGATCATTAAAATGTAGGACTGACAAAAGCAATGTTCACTATTAATATAAGCAAACCTCACAATATATTTAAATTCAACTAAATTCTGAAACAACATTCTTGCATTATTTAAAAGTAGAAAGTCCACACGTGTTTGTTTTGCCACTAAACATCTGAACAAACAGCCGGTCAGACATGCACATTTATTGATTTGTTCATCAAGATATCATCAGATGTTTTTCTTTAAGCATGAGCCTATGCAATGGCATTTTAGTCAAATGTCAATCTGATGTCACCTGGTATTTTATATGATTATGTGTTTTTTTTGAGGAGCAAATCAAAATTCACACATCTATTTAAATAAAACTCACTGGCATATTTACACATATATATCTTCTGATTACTTGTTGATTTAAACACTAAGAATGATGATGTTCTCAGAGAAGCCCAGGACTTCCTCTTGTCTGTGTGGTCGAGGTTTGTGTTTCCGCTCTCAGTACGAGATGTTTGAATGATCGCAGTATAGCAGATATTATTCTTCTGATCAGATCATGAAGATCATACAGCTGCAGATCTGTGAGTTTCTCATGTCACATTTGATTGAGTCACTTTTCTTTTGATTTTATATCTTAATAAATGTGTTTTTCTTTCTGTCATAGATCTGTTCATGTTGTATCAAGCCACAGAGAGTCTAACAAACACACCAGTAACTTTAGGATCTGATGTGATTATAACCTGTGATCTTGATATAGAGGACATTTACTGGTATAAACTGAAATTACCGGATCCTCCAGTGTTCATCTTACGCTCTTTCAGCAACACATATGAAGGACCTAAAAATGAAAACAGCAACTTCACTCACAAATACTCAGTGAAAAATAACAGTCGTCTGTTCATCAAAAATATCACCATTGATGAATTAGGAGTTTATTATTGTGTGAAAACTAGTGAACCACTAAAATTCAGCAACGGCACCAAAATCTACATCAGCGGTAAGATATTATTATTTCATGTCTTCATAAACCACATGATGGATTCCATATTGAATATAAATAACTAATACTAGTTTAATTGTTCTGTTAAAGACTGAAACTGAATAAAGATTGAACTTCAAACCTTTTACAGATTTTGTCCATAAGAATATCACAGACTCCGTCCACAGGAATCAGACAGATGACGCTCCACAACACCAGATATGGAGAAATATGACCATCATATCCATCCTGCTGAATGTGCTTCTGACCATTGCATTAATAGGTTTGTTCTTGTTTTACTACAGTAAAAGTGTCAGTGAACTACAAGAAGACATACACAAAATTTTACAGAACGTGTTTTCTATTCCGCTGTGCTACTTTTGCATTTTATTTTTTATGTAAACATTCTTTGCTGTCCCAAATTAATTGATATAAGTACCAGTGTAGAACACTATATAGAAACTGTGTCTATTCCTCGTTTAGTGAGGCCAAACAATAAATCTACTGCAGGATCTAAGAAAAATCTAATTGTGATTAAACCAGAAAATCTCAATATTAGTGAACAAAAACAATTTCTAAAGCTAGGTCTTCTAAACATTAGATCACTCACACCTAAGGCGGTTATTGTAAATGAAATGGTCACAGATAATAGCTTCGATGTACTTTGCCTTACTGAAACCTGGCTTAAACCAAATGATTATTTCGGTCTTAATGAGTCCACTCCACCAGGATACGGTTATAAGCATGAGCCCCGTCTGATTGGTCGTGGCGGCGGTGTTGCAACAATCTATAGAGATATTCTTAATGTTACTCAGAAAACAGGCCACAGGTTTAATTCGTTTGAAGTACTTGTTCTAAATGTTACGCTCCTAGATGTAAGAAAGAAATCCCTATTATCTCTAGCCTTGGCTACTGTATAGACCGCCAGGGCCTTACGCTGATTTCCTAAAAGAGTTTGCAGATTTTCTCTCAGATCTATTGGTCAATGCCGATAAGGCAATAATTGTTGGAGATTTCAACATACACGTTGATAACACAAATGATGCGTTAGGAGCTGCGTTTACAGATTTATTAAACTCCTTTGGGGTCAAGCAAAACGTTAGTGGTCCCACTCATCGTCTTAATCATACTCTAGATTTAATTATATCATATGGAACCGATCCAACCGATATAGATATTATACCGCAAAGTGATGATATCACTGATCATTACATGGTAACTTGCATACTACGTACGGCTGAAATGTGTCATGTTGCGCCACGTTATCGACCAGGCAGAACAATCCTTCCAACCACTATAGATAGATTCTTGAATAGCTTACCTGATCTATCTCCGCTCCTCAGTGAACCCAAACAAACAGAGGAACTAGAGGAAATGACTAGCAGTATGAGCACCATTTTCTCTAGTACATTAGAAACTGTTGCACCAATTAGATTAAAAAAGGTTAGAGAGAAAACTAAAGCACCATGGTACAACAGTGCTACGCATGTTATCAAGAGAGAAACTCGTAACTTAGAGCGCAAATGGAAACAAACTAATTTAGAGGTCTTTAGAATCGCGTGGAAAGACAGTATGTCACGTTATAAAAAGGCTCTAAAAGCAGCCAGGGCTGAGCATCTACGCAAACTAATAGAAAATAACCAAAACAATCCAAGGTTTTTATTTAACACCGTGGCTAGATTAACAAATAAACAGACATCACCTGAACAAAATATTCCGTTACATTTTAATAGTAATGATTTCATGAATTTCTTCACTGAGAAAATAGAAAGCATCAGAAACACAATTGTAAATGTACAATCTTTGACAGCGTCTTATGATTCAGCCTCAATTATCGCCCCTCAAGAACAACTACAGCGCTTTACAACTATAGGACAGGAAGAGCTAAATAAACTTATCACTGCATCTAAACCAACAACATGTTTATTAGATCCAATACCCACTAAACTACTGAAAGAAGTGTTACCTGTAGTGGAAGAGCCTCTTCTCAATATTATTAACTCGTCTCTATCTTTAGGACATGTTCCAAAAACATTCAAGCTGGCAGTTATAAAACCTCTTATTAAGAAACCACAATTAGATCCAAATAACCTAGCAAATTACAGACCCATTTCAAATCTTCCATTTATGTCTAAAATACTAGAAAAAGTTGTGTCCGCTCAATTGTGCTCTTTCTTGCAAGAAAACGATATCTATGAAAAGTTTCAGTCTGGATTCAGGCCGCACCATAGCACAGAAACTGCACTCGTTAAAATACAAATGATTTACTTTTAGCTTCTGACCAAGGCTGTATCTCAATACTAGTTTTACTCGATCTTAGTGCTGCGTTTGACACTATAGATCATAAAATACTCTTAGATCGACTTCAAAATTACACTGGTGTTCAGGGACAGGCATTAAGCTGGTTTAGATCGTACCTATCAGACCGTTACCATTTTGTCCATTTAAATGGGGAAAAATCAAAGATAACGTCAGTAAATTATGGAGTGCCACAGGGATCTGTATTAGGCCCCCTGCTATTCTCAATTTATATGCTGCCACTTGGTAATATTATAAGAAAACATGGAATAAGTTTCCACTGTTATGCTGATGACACTCAATTATATATTTCATCTAGACCAGATGATAACACTAAATTATCTAAAATGACAGAGTGTGTTAAAGATATAAAATATTGGATGACGTGTAATTTTCTTCTATTAAATTCAGATAAAACGGAGGTATTACTGATTGGTCCAAAAAACTGCCCACAAAACCTCTTACAATACAACCTTAATCTAGATGGACGTCCTGTTACTTTATCCTCTACAGTAAAAGACCTGGGTGTTATACTAGACCGCAACTTGTCTTTTGAAAATCATATTTCAAATGTCACAAGAACAGCCTTTTTCCACCTTAGAAACATTGCTAAGCTACGTAATATGCTATCAGTTTCTGATGCAGAAAAGTTAGTTCATGCATTCATGACCTCGAGACTAGATTACTGTAATGCTCTATTAGCTGGTTGTCCTGCATCCTCAGTAAACAAGCTACAGTTAGTCCAAAATGCAGCTGCTAGAGTTCTTACTAGGTCAAGAAAATATGATCATATAACACCAATTTTATCATCTCTACACTGGTTACCTATTAAGTTCCGTATCAATTACAAAGTATTGTTACTGACCTATAAAGCCCTAAATGGTTTAGCTCCTGTGTATTTAAGAGATCTTCTATCGCCATATATTCCATCGCGCTCTTTAAGATCGCTAAATTCGAGGCTTCTGGTCGTACCTAGGATATCTAAGTCCACTAAAGGAGGGAGGGCGTTTTCACATCTAGCTCCTAAACTCTGGAATAGCCTTCCTGATACTGTCCGAGGCTCAGACTCGCTCTCCCAGTTTAAAACTAGATTAAAGACGCATCTCTTTAGCCAAGCATTCACATGATGCATCTCATACCTTTTATACTACAGTTAAATCAGATCAAATGCATTCATATTAAGAACAGCAGCTACGCTAATTATTTCCCATCTGCCTTTTTTGTTGTTATCTCGGGACGCCTGTCCCGAGATAAGTCAAATAGAGTTTGTCAGCTCCAGTTAGTATCCAGCCTCTCATGGAGACTTCAGATGCCCCAACGCCTGTGATGAGACGACTCGACGCCTGTGAAGAGACGACCCAACGCCGGCGATATGTTATGCCCTAAATTTCATGATTAACTAACTGTATTTTTGTATGTATATTTTTGAAATGCATTTTCTGTAAAGCTGCTTTGAAACAATGTGTATTGTGAAAAGCGCTATACAAATAAACTTGAATTGAATTGAATTGAATGTAAACACACTAAACGGCATTCTAAAAATGCCTAAAAAAAAGTTATACCTTTAAAAAACGCATTTCTCTAGACACTTTTTTCATTCCCCTGAATCTCACATGTTTCACAGTAAAACACATTCTCTGTGAATCAGCTCTTGGACTGTTACAATGTGTGAATGCAGTGATGTTTCATATTCAGTGTTGTTTCAGGGATGGTGAAGAGCTTCATTGATGCAAAATCTGCTGCTCAAAACTCAAATTATCCACAGGTAAAATCTTCAATATTAATATATGTTATATTTTTGTGTCCTCTATTACCCTGGTGATTCTTACAGTTCAACTTCAAGCTGCATGCACAAGATTCATTAAATCTGAAATGTTTATGACCAGCTGACTGTACATTATGTCTTGAATACTGTATATGTCCATTGATATATAATATGGTCCTCTTCCAGTGTGCTGAAGTTGATTTCTCCATGTGCTCCAGTAACACCAGGAGTCAGGAGCAGAGCACTACTGTCTACAGCCAATGCATGATGTGATACACATTATTAATAAGTGTACCTAAATAAAATGTATTGTTATTATGTTTTATATGTGTGATTTTTAATTTCCATTTATAATTTTCAAATATACTTTCCGTTTGCTGCTTTGTATGTAAATATGCAGTGTGTATGATAGTAACATGTTTTGCTGATACTGTTTTGAGTGGAGATCTTGCTTATATATAGTAATATAATCGTTTTCTTCTCTCTCTATTATAAGTGCGCTGACATGCTCAGCAGTGAAAGTTGTAAACCTCATGGCAAATGAGCTTTCTTGGGGCTGCAGCTTTTTTATTCTTGATTTTAAATTACACATGATGTTTTACAGAGATTTGACAAAGCTTGAAGTCAAGAAAACAAACGTCAATAAATCTAAAGATTTTTTTTGGGGCATGCATATTATTATTTTACATTTTTTTGCACATATTTAAAAACATGTAACTTTTGCACAGTTTTCTTTTTTTGTGTGTGGTTAACACAAGCATGGTTTCGTGCAAATTAAGTGTTCCACTGGTTTGGTCACTTGATGAACAACACGATCACACACACTCGCATTTATCAAGTGGTTTAAACTTTTACCAAGTGAACGTCATAAAACATCATGATAACACTTTACAATGATGTTCCATTTGTTAACACAAGTTAACTTCACTAGTTAACATGAACTAACAACGAACAAATACTTCTAGAGCATTTATTAATAGTTAACTGGGCTTTTCTCTGTGTCTTGGGTCATTTTGTTGCCAGTGAATTAGAGCTAAAAAAAATAAAGACAAGAGATTATATATATAGGCCAATGGTTGAGTTTTGAACAAATAGACCAAACATTTTTTTTTTAAAACTAGTGTGGCCAGAGCAAACCTGCCTTTAACTTCCTCTTAACTGTGTTTAAAACCACCCTGTGCGTTTGAAAGCTCTGAGGTAAAGTTTAATCTCTACAGTCATGTGAAAGAAACAAGTGTTTTAACATCATGAAGATTGTCCAGCTTCACTATTCTGCCCTCGTGAAAGAGTTCCCCTTCTCCAACTCGGCAGACAGATAACTCCTTCCACAAGAAAGTTGAACTGAAGCATGGATTTATTAGCACCACCACTTCAAATACAAGTGGAACAGAGTAAAGTACAGAAAAAGGGAAGAACACGATTCTAAAGAGATTGTAACAGTTTGCTAGTTGACCAATTACATGGAAACAAGCTTCTTGTAAATCTAACACTTACAGACTAAGAAAGAAGGCATACATCTCCAACTATCACCCACCCAAGGGCCAACCTCTGTGCAAAGGGAGCATGTTGTGGTCCGCTGCATTGCTCCAGCACCTTGTGTGCCTGAATGAGGTCTCTTCTGAGAAGAACCAGAATTTTGGCCTTGGGATGTAGACATGGAATCTTGGAGGTTACTGATCTTAAGTGGTTGTAGTATTGTGCTGCCTCTGGAGTGGGAATCTCTGCCCGGGTATTTTTGGTATTTTACACATAATAATCAATGATGATCACATTACACAAAACTGAAATTGCACGTCAAAATAACACATTAGCAATATTTTTTGAGACCCCCCAAAATTTCACAAATCACGTTTTCAGGGTGATAGGATTTTTTGACAGGTTTTTTTTTTTTAGTTCACACCCTGCATTTACCAGGCTGATCTTTGAGCTGGACTTTCCACTGTTGTGATTTCCAATCGAATAAGGAGCTGGTGAAAAAGGAGCTGGAGTCAGCCTCGTGGAGACCGGTTATTTCCACGATCTCGACACCTCGGTGTGGGAAAGAATGGCAGGCCCCGACGCGGAGGACATGCTCGTGAGGATCAGAAAACTTTCATCCAGTTTGGATTTGGGACGAACGTCCTGCTTGTCTGCTGGCCAGTCAATGTTTAGTTCGGCAACAGCACCGGACACAACCTCCACCAGTTCCTCATAAGCAGGAGAGTGAGATGAGGAGTCATCACCCTCTGCTTCAATGCTTTCTACATCCAACTCCTCAGAGCTGGATATATGAAGCACTGGTGTGGAAGGAACCGCAACGCATGCTTCCTGACACTGGGAAAAGGCAATAGATCTATCAGGTGAGGGCTGAGATAAGGCAGGGCTCGTCTCAAACCCCTCTGATAATGTAACATGGGCAGGGGTGCACACACAATTTAAAGTGCTGTTTGCTTGCCATTAATTATATATATGATAGACAGACAACACCAAATAAGACACACGATTTAGAGCACTTGCTGAAGACCCTAGCGTTACACTGTTTGGGCAGGCTTTATAGTTTCCTGGTTGGTGACGTCACCCTCCTTTGGCGTATTGTCGCACCATTGGACTGATTTCACTCGTGCTTCACTACGCAACAGTGTCAATCGACGCAGCCTTTGAAAGGAACTCACATTTCTGAATAATTTTTCATTGCTTTCACGCAAAATGACCACATTTTGCAAAATCCATAAACCCTTTTGTCATTCAACCTTCACCATGTGCAAAAAACGATATATTTGCAGCACATTTTTTGAATGCGAACATATGCTTTCACAACTAATAAAAGCACATTCAAATCAGAATTATGATAAACTCTGTGCATTTTTGCAGGAATGATTTTAAAAAATAAAATCTTAGCAGAATATTTACAATGAAATTAACCTTTGACTGTAGCCTGGCTAACGCCAGACCCAATTCTCGTTGAGACTTGGGTCTGGGAACCACATGCGCATTTTCTCGTATTTGAGGCGTGGTTTACGAATGCCCGGCGCCGTTTATTGGGTGCTAAGAATGTCTATCAAATGCGCCTGTACATAGCTCATAACCAATCGTTTCCATTATACCAGATGACGTATGTAGAGACGCCAAAAGCTGATGCCAAAAACTGTTATTTTTTCTAAATAAACTTGCGTTCTAAACTACTTAGAACAATATCTAAGGCTGCATCAAAAGGTAGCTTCGCGTCTGCTGCCATGTTGAATCCATAAACAAACTGCTTAGTTGTGTCGCATAGATGTCGTCATCGTCTTGCTGCTCCCTCCCCGTTCTGTGATTGGTTCCCTAAACGAGGCGAAAATCAGGTCCATGGTTTCCAGACTGCCTTTCAGCGAGAATAAAATCGCGCTGCGCAAAGGCAGTATGGGGAAACCCAGGCTACTTTGACTGTACACTTGTCACGGAACGACCTCTATCGCCTCCCTCTGGCGGCATCAGATCACTTTCCCCTGAGTACTAGGACTGCACTTCCCATCTTCCATCTCCTCACACTCATCATCTACCAGCACTGTCCCATCCCACCATCAGCGCACCTGTTCTCACTCTGACTCTCTCAGCTCCCTTTATATGCACGCTCCCAACTCACCTTCATTGCGAAGTCTTGTTTCTGTCACGGCGTTCATTTCCAAGCGATCTCTACATCTTCCCAAGTATTCCTGGTTCTCCGACCCCAGCCTGTATTTCCAAGGATCCTTCACGAACGTTCTCTGCCTGCCCTGACCCACGCCTGGTAACCACTCTGATTCCTGGATCTCCCTTGCCTGTTCCTAGTCTGCCTTGTCTCTTTACTACATTGTGTCTTTCAATAAAATTACTGCAAATGGATCCGAATGTCTCAGACTCTCCATCACAGAAGACTTCGCCAACACTGGATCCAGCAGCCCTGCATCAGTTTTCCACAGAACTCTCCAATCAAGGTTCAGTACTGGTGGTTCATCAGCGACAGCTGGAGAAATTAACTTCGCTCACCGAGGAACTGGAGAGATCCATGCAATCACTTTCTCCTCAATCTGCCGCGGCCACACAGGCCGTTGCACCCCCAGCTCAACCCATGCCCAGTGTGAGTACATCCAATATTCTCCGTTTATCCCTCCCTGAGAAATACGATGGATCTTCAGCTACGTGCAAGGGGTTCCTGTTACAATGCACACTGTATATTAATCAACAACCTCACCTCTTCACTAGCGACAACGGCCATGTGTCCTTCATATGCTCGTTGCTGACTGGAAAAGCCCTGGAATGGGTGACGGCGCTTTGGTCAGGAGGTAATCTCGCCTTTCCATCTTATGACGATTTTCTCATCCAATTCAGAGAGGTGTTCGAACATCCCGCCGACGGAAAGAACCCGGGTGAGCTGTTGCTGTCTCTTCGTCAGGGAGGATCCTCCGCGGCGAACTACACTCTCACCTTCCGCACTCTCGCTGCTCAGACGGGCTGGGAGGAGAATCCATTACGTCTACTCTACCGTAAGGGACTCAATTCTGATCTACAGGGAGAGCTCGCATGCCGAGATGACGGAAAAACCCTCTCTCAACTCATGGACCTTACCATTCGTCTAGATAACCTCATGCGCGCCCGCCGCACGTCACTCAAACCTCGCATCGCCGAATATTCCTCCGCCAATGCTGAACCAGAACCCATGCAAATCGGCTTCACACGCCTAACCACTGAGGAGCGCGACCGGAGAATGCGCCGGAACCTCTGCCTGTATTGTGCCAAAGCCGGCCACCTGAGGGCGACATGCCCCGTGAGACCCAGCTCGAGTATCTCTCCTGCGGTGAGTCCCAGTCTCCTCACTATTCATTCTCTCACTGTAAATGTATCTATCAGCACAAATAAGGAGACTGTTAACACCATTGCATTGATTGATTCTGGGGCAGCGGGAAATTTCATTGATATCACTTTTGCTAGAGCTCATAATTTCCCTCTCGTTTCATGTGAACCTCAAGTGGTAGTAGCAGCTTTGGATGGGCGCCCCCTGGGGTCCGGCAAGATTCAATATATCACTCAACAGTTAACCCTCGATACCGGTGTTCAACATTCTGAGTTAATTCAACTGCTCGCCATGAATTCACCTCAACATCCTGTTGTTCTAGGATTCCCCTGGCTGGAGAAGCACGACCCCCATATCTCGTGGTTCAAGAGAAAAATAATTCAGTGGTCCCCTTTCTGCTCCGCGAACTGCCAGTCCGCTGTCCATGGTCCTGAAGCTGATCTCGGTCAGTCAGAGAATCCCGATCTCAAGGGCGTTCCCTCTGCCTATCACGACCTCGCTTTGGCTTTCAGCGAAAAGGAAGCATCTCAACTACCACCTCACAGACCAGGGGATTGCGCCATCGAGTTTCTTCCAGGAGCTGTAGCACCCCGTGGGAGAGTCTATCCTTTATCTCAACCAGAGACCGACGCCATGAAGGCCTACATAGACGAACATCTCGCCAAGGGTTTCATCACACCTTCCACTTCTCCAGCTTCCGCGGGGTTTTTCTTCGTCAAAAAGAAGGACAGAGGTCTCCGCCCCTGCATAGACTACCGCAATCTTAACGAGGTGACAGTCAAATATCGTTATCCCCTGCCGCTGGTCCCAGCCGCCCTGGAGATGCTCCGCACCGCCAAGTTTTTCACCAAACTAGACTTGAGAAATGCCTACAACCTTATCCGCATTCGAGAGGGGGATGAGTGGAAGACGGCCTTCTCCACGACGACTGGGCACTATGAGTACCGGGTTATGCCGTTCGGCTTGTCCAACAGTCCCTCTGTCTTCCAGGCCTTCGTCAATGACATCTTCCGGGACATGTTGAATCACAAGGTCATAGTCTACATTGACGACATCATGATTTATTCCGAGACTCTTGCTGAACATGTCAAGGATGTGCGCGCCGTGCTCCAGCGTCTTATTGACAATCAACTATACGCCAAGGTCCAGAAGTGCGAGTTCCACCAGACCCGTATTTCATTCCTGGCGTACGTCATTAGTTCCGAGGGCGTCATGATGGATGACCACAAAGTGAAGGCTGTGGTCGACTGGCCTCGACCCACCACTGTGAAGGAGCTTCAGCGTTTCTTGGGCTTTGCAAACTTCTACCGGAGGTTCATCCGGAACTTCAGCATTACGACAGCTCCTCTCACGTCCCTCCTTCAGGGGGGGGGGGGGCAACGTTTAAGGTGGTCTCCTGAATGTACGTCCGCCTTCGAGAAGCTCAAGGAGAGATTTACCACAGCTCCCATTCTCCATCACCCAGATCCTGAGAGCGAGTTCATTGTGGAGGTGGACGCATCAAACTCAGGAGTAGGTGCCATCCTCTCGCAGCGTCATGGGAATCCTGCCAAAATGTTCCCTTGCGCCTTCCACTTTTGTAAACTCACCTCTGCCGAGCGCAACTACGATGTTGGCGACAGAGAACTTCTGGCCATGAAGGCTGCCTTCGAGGAGTGGAGACATTGGCTAGAGGGCGCACGTCTACCCTTCACGGTCCTCACTGATCATCGCAACCTCGAGTACATCAAGTCAGCGAAGCGACTGAATTCCCGGCAGGCTAGGTGGTCACTATTCTTTTCAAGATTTAACTTCAAGATCACGTATCGCCCAGGATCCAAGAATGGGAAGGCCGACGCTCTGTCTCGTCAGTTTGACGGAGCTACTGATATCTCACAGCCAGACCCCATCCTGCCTCCGACCCTCATCGTAGCCCCAGTCCTTTGGGATATCATGTCAGAGATTTCGGCGGCACAGAACAATCTCCCTGCTCCTTCAGAATGTCCTCCTGACCGGGTTTTTGTACCACTTGTAACATGGTGAAGGCCTCTCACTTGAAGCCAGCAGGTCTTCTACAACCACTTCCGATCCCCCGACGACCCTGGTCCCACATTGCAGTGGATTTCGTCACCGACCTGCCATCTTCCCAGGGCTTCACCACCATCCTCTCCGTGGTGGACCGCTTCTCCAAAGCATGCCGCTTCATACCCATGGCCGGCCTGCCTACAGCCCTCCAAACTGCTGAGTCTCTCCTCAACACGTCTTCCGTTTATATGGCCTACCCAAGGACGTGGTGTCCGACAGGGGGACCCAGTTCACATCTCGGGTATGGAGAGCACTCTGCAGCAAACTTAACATTAATGTCAGACTCACCTCTGGTTATCACCCGCAGGCCAACGGACAGGTGGAGAGACTTAACCAGGACCTCACACGTTTCCTCAGCACCTACTGCCATCAGAATCAACAGGATTGGAGCAGGTTCCTCGTCTGGGCTGAGTACGCCCAGAACTCCCTCCGCAAGCCCTCGACCGGTCTCACTCCTTTCCAGTACATGCTGGGGTTCCAACCTCCCTTGTTCCCCTGGTCCGGTGAACCCACAGATCTCCCTGCGGTGGACACTTGGTTAAGGAGGAGTGAGGAGACTTGGAACACTGCCCACATCCATCTTCAGGGTGCTGTGCATCAGTTCAGATGACAGGCAGATCGACGCAGAAGAGGCGGTCCTCTCTTTAGGCCGGGCCAGTGGGCATGGCTGTCCACTCAGAACCTTCGTCTCCGACTTCCTTGCAAAAAACTCTCTCCCCGCTTCATTGGACCTTTTCGTATCCTTAGACGAATCACCCCCGTTTCGTACAGGTTAGCACTCCCTGCCTCATACCGCATCTCACCCACTTTCCATGTCTCTCTTCTCAGACCCGCCACTACACCCAGGAGTGAGAGCAACCCAGAGGACGCTACCAGGAGTGCTCCCCCCATCGACGTCGGGAGCGAGGAGATCTACCAAGTTCGGGAGGTTCTGGACTCCAGGCGGCGCGGCGGGGTTCTTCAGTACCTCATCGACTGGGAGGGGTGCGGTCCTGAGGAGCGCTCGTGGGTGAGGTCCCAGAACATCTTGGACCCTGCGCTTCTGACCACTTTCCATCAGGACCACCTTGACCGTCCAGCTCCTAGACCCCGAGGGAGACCCCGTTGTCGTCCAGGCCCTCGCTTCCGGAGCCGCTCGCCGGGGGGTGGGGGGGGTGGGGGGCTCTGTCACGGAACGACCTCTATCGCTTCCCTCTGGCGGCATCAGATCACTTTCCCCTGAGTACTAGGACTGCATTTCCCATCTTCCATCTCCTCACACTCATCATCTACCAGCCCTGTCCCATCCCATCATCAGCGCATCTGTTCTCTCTCAGCTCCCTTTATATGCACACTCCCAACTCACCTTCATTGCGAAGTCTTGTTTCTGCCACGGCGTTCATTTCCAAGCGATCTCTATATCTTCCCAAGTATTCCTGGTTCTCCGACCCCAGCCTGTATTTCCAAGGATCCTTCACGAACATTCTCTGCCTGCCCTGACCCACGCCTGGTAACCACTCTGATTCCTGGATCTCCCTTGCCTGTTCCTAGTCTGCCTTGTCTCTTTACTACATTGTGTCTTTCAATAAAATTACTGCAAATGGATCCGAATGTCTCAGACTCTCCATCACAACACTCTACTAGGAGTATGGCTGCTTCCAAACCATTACTGTCAGGATGTTTGTGATGTGGCAGGCTGATTCTCACCGAACACATTTGTGAGGTTCTATGACCTTGACCTCGGCTCCAGTCCAGGGGAGCAGGCGCTCTCGTCTGAATGTGCGCATTGATTTCACACAGACGGACACTTGCTCTTATAGCGGCGTGGGTATTAGTGTTCCCACAGCGTTTTGACGCAGCGCGAGTTCCCTTGAGAGAGAATGTCTCGGTTACGTATGTAGCCTAACCTTAGTTCCCTTAAAAGGGGACGAGGCGCTGTGTCACCCTGCCATACTCCCGCCATGCCCGTGATCGACTTGCTTCAGAAGCTGACATTGTTTTGTTCACGTTTGTTTAGTTTCCTGGTCGATGATGTCCCGTTCCGTCACACCATTGGACTGATTCCATACTTGATAAACGTCCCACAGCGTTTCAACGCTGGTCTCGTTTCCTTTTTAAGGGAACTAAGGTTACATACGTAACCGAGACTTTCCCTACATGTTGAAATTTTATTTTCACAAATGTTATTTGAAATATTAAAGTAGACACTTTTTTTTAATGTATATACAATGATTTTTATAAATTTAGTTTGATGCAGACACCAAAATGGTGTCGTCTCATCTTTGACCGACCTATAGGTGTACCAAATGATTAATTGATTAGGTTTGATTGGATTAAATAATAGACAATTGTATTAAACTGAACGAGAAGAGATGCAAATAAAAAAATATATAGTAAGAGCTTTATGAAAGGCAGTTATTGTGAATGAAACATTTAGATTAAACACTTATTTTGTGTTGTGAAAATATACTTTGTGATATTGTGTATTGTACTAACACAATTGAAAATATGCTGAAATGTTTGGAAAAAGTGCACTTTTGATGATCAGTTGTGATATTAGTAATAAGAGTTTTGAAAATGTACCAATAGCTTGTGAAAATTACGCCAAAGCAATGTAAAAATCTAATATAAAAAGAAATATAAAAGTGAAAATGCAGATATTTTTCATTAACAAATAAGGTGTTCATGAGCTTTTTTTTTTTACTTGATCACTTCATAATATACTGAGCTACTGAAACCCGAAATACAAAATACATGAAGACAGGAGCAGGGCTTATCTCACCAACCAAACCAATTACACCTACTCCTGTACAAACTTTTAGCAATGACCGTTTAGGTTAAATTACTTGATTTACATGGATTGTAGACACAGCATGCAAATATGCAAAGATATGCAATGTGCAAAGATCCGTTTAGGCTATAATGAAAAACCTGAAGATGGGAGCAGTGCTTACACCCTGACCATAAAAAGACTTTCAACATTCATGCAGGACAACAGTTTTCTTATAGGTGCTGTCATTCCATAGTGAAGTCTCCTCGAAAGTCTCCTCAGGTATGGGTTTGCTTTCTTCAGTGTCTATTTTATTTTGAAATGTTGTAACACTGGTTATATATATATAAATGTAAATATAAAAATAATGATTTGGTTGAAATTAATTAAATTATTTGGCAGTTGCTTGTTATATTAGGTAATGTTAATTTTCTTTTTTTTTAATCTGTTTAAAAATTCTGCACTGTTGCATCTGGTCATGGTGTATAACTTATACAGTATAACATGGTCTCTGCTCATACCACAGATAGATAATAAACTGGTTACACTTTATTTTAATAGTCCACATTCTACTAACTATAAGAAACATTGCAACTACATGTCAACTAACTCTCATTAGATTATTGGTAGACTGTTAGGTTGGGGTTAGTAGAATAAGCTGACAGAAAGTCCACTAATACTCCAACGAGTGGTAGTTGACATGTAATTGCAAAGTTACTTTTCACTAACTTTTTAAAGCATAGAGAATACGCTCTTTGGAAGTTCATTGACATTTTCATTGAAAAGAAGTTCCCTTTCGAGGGAACTCTCACTGCGTGGATGACAACACTTTGGGGAATTGACATAAAACTATGATTTGACTATTCATAAATATATTTTAGATAGTTACAATTGTATTTCAACGAGTCATAATTATAATTTGACAAGTCAGAATCACTGATCTATATAAATTACTGGATTGCCTCCATATTGGCATTCCCTAATATTCCCTCACATTAGGAAATCATCTGATTTTACCTACAGGTATTACCTAATGAGTCAGCATTTTTATCTGAAGTCTCCCTGTACATTCTTACAATGCAAACTTCCTAAACATTTAAATTATTATTTGTTTAAAGTCAGGAATTTCCCCTGCTTATTAAAATATATTTTCATCTTACAGTAGCAAATATCAGATCAGCTGACAGACGAGACACCTCAGCATTTATATTACAAATGATACAATTATTTTTCTTAAATTTTTTTTACTTTGTAAAGCATTTGAGCTGACCTCTGGCTTTTGTAAAGTTTCTAAGATCTCCAAGAGTCTCTGTGGATGTTGGTCAACAAAAAAACAAAAACATCAGGAAATAATACACACGGTTCAAAACTTATTCAGGGAAAAGATGCTGACTGCGTATGTATTTAAAGACATGAAGCTTTATTTCCAAGCATGTTGTCGCTCAAAGCAAGATGATGCATGATAAACCTTTTTAATATAGTAAGCTAAAGTGCAATTTAGTAATAGGGGATGGTATGTATTGTACAATTTAATGTATATTCAAATCAAATTCGGCAAATAATCCCAGATACATGTTCTTGCTTAATATTTCCTGCATAAATTCCTGCATAAAGAAAACTAATTTGTGCAGTAGACACGCATCTTAACGGTTTCTATATATCGCTTATCCTGCCTGAAAAGACCATAAACATTACAGATAACTTTCGAAGTATCAATTAATGTACATACATATATCTCAAAAACTATTCATGTGCAACTGAAACGCTGCAATTCGTGTGATTTTAGGTCAATGTTTTGGCTGCAAGTCAATGATTCCCTCTGTCGGTAGGGAATAGTAAGATGGCCGCTCAAACACTTGCGGTGTTCCTGCTGGCCGTTCAGAATGCTATGAGCAATCCAGTCATTAATATAGATCAGTGGTCAGAATGATAGTTAAAGATATCTGCAATTATAGTTGCAATAGTAGGAAATTTTATTTGAGATATCTCTAATACATTTTGACTAGTCAAAACTCCATTAAAGATATAATCGCGTCATTGATATCTTCAATTGACGCATCATATACGCCAAGGTAATTAAAGATCCCTAATTTAGTTTCAACTAGTCATAATTATATTTTAAGATATCTGAATTTACTTAGCTCTTACTTTTATATATCTTGAAAAGACATGAGTGAAGAACAATGCAATTAAACACCAAAAACGTGAAAAAATAGTACAAATAAACGTGTGACAGACAAGAACAATGCTTCAGAACCAAGGCAGACCCAGTCAAAAATGGTGAAGGCTGATTTTTAAAAAGTTTAACTGGCATTGATGACATTGATTAGTGCATTAAAGGAACACTCCACTTTTTTTGGAAATAGGCTCATTTTCCAACTCCCCCAGAGTTAAACAGTTTTACCGTTTTCTAATCCATTCAGCCTATCTCCGGGTCTGGCGGTGGCACTTTTAGCATAGCTTAGCATAGATCATTGAATCTGATTAGACCGTTAGCATCTCTCTCAAAATAATTACCAAAGAGTTTTGATATTTTTCCTATTTAAAACTTGACTCTTCTGTAGTTACATCGTGTACTAAGACCGACAGAAAATGTAAAGTTGCGATTTTCCAGGCCAATATGACTAGGAACTATACTCTCATTCCTGCGTAATAATCCAGGAACTGCTGCCTTACCCACAGCACAATGATATTACGCAGCGCCTGAAAATAGTCCACAGCTCGGAAACTTCCAACGTGACCGGCACTAAATTTGTAATATCATTGCGCCTGCTGGTACGGGACCAGCCCCTTGGTCACCAAGATAACGAGATAAATTGATTACTAAACATACTAAATTAAAATGTGCAATTTGTGAACATAAAGCAGGATAGAGTACAAGGGAAAGGAAACAGTCAATGACTGTGTAACATCAAATTGATCGGAGATGCATCAGTAGAAGGGAGACAGATGACATCAAATACAGCATTTTACAATACAGTATGCCATGTGATACTGTAAACAGATTAACATGGTAGAGACTGCCACATTACTGTAACTGACCCTTATAAAGGTCAACTACAGTATATATTCAGTCGTATGGTACAGTGAGAACATTTACTGTATTTCCAGCAAACGCTGTTCTAGAACAAAACCTCATGGTAGTATCATAACGTCATCAACTTTTGATAACACACAATATAGATACTATTACAAATATTATGGATTACATTTTCTAATGTGACATCTGTAGCCTGTTAAACTGTAATTGTACTGTCCTCAACATCATTTTAGTGTATTGACAGTCAGATAAACTCCCTTCCCTCACATGACTCTGAAGACAGTATGTTTGTTTGCCCACAGGTTTAATGGTCTTGGGTATGTAGTGAAACTAAATAAAACAAAATAAACATATTTCAATAATATTAATAATAATGTAAAGGAATTAACAACAATTGCAACATCCAGATGTATATATACACAGATAATATACTGTGATGCTTACAATGAAACATGACATTTTGTAATGCAAATAATGAATACAAGTACAATATGGCTATGGAAAATTATTAATAACTCAACACTTCACATTTATATGCAAGTATTATAAACATCCATGCAAATCAATAAATACTTACAAGCGATGATGTTGCAAGGTTTAAGATTACAGAGATAAGTGGCGATTAACGAGAGCCATTGTTACCGCTGCCAGCATGGAGCACTCACTACTTCCTGATTCACGTGAAGAATGGAATTCGCAGAATTAAAGCAATTTAAAACTTGCCACTAGGTGGAGCTCTAAACTATAAATAAAGTGAACAGGAGAATTAAAGCCATGAATAACATTAAATAAAAACATACATTAAACAAATCTGTTATCAAATTAAACAAAATATGAGATCTTTTACAACAAACTTGTTCCAGCACAGTAATTATTTCAGAAATAAGGATGATGAATATTACATTGTTTGCTATTAAATGAACTTATTGTTAAGTACTAAATTGAAAGAAGATCATACTGTTGTGTTTCGGTGATTAGACCGAATGTTCTCATTACATATTACAATAATCTTGTGTTTGAAACAATGATTATGTAGACTGAAATGTGTATAACTAATGCAAATGTGAGATCGGGTTTTGAAAGAATGATTATCTGCGTTAAAAGTGGGATCAGTTTGGATTTTTGCACAAAAGAGTTTCGAAAAATGTACACCTTACTTGGGAAAATAGTACCAAAGCGAATGGTTCCACTTTATTTCGATAGTCCACTTTTGATACTTTCTACTTTCTACTAACTATAAGTAACTTTGCAACTAGGCTAACTCTCATTAGATTATTAGTAGACTGTAGTAGACTGTCACAGGACCGTTTTTTCTGTTGGTCTTTCCCCCTTCATGCTTAAGATTTACATGGCGCCCAGCTGACTTCCATTCACGCACCACTAAGCTATGGGTGTTTGGGGAGACACCACTTGGTTATTAGTTTCCTGCGTGGCATTTTGAGGACAAGGCCTGCAGTTTATGAGAATGTCCCGGTCTGGGATTTGACCATGTGTTGTATCTTACATTAATATTAATAATAAAAATAAAAAATGCAGTAGTAACAAGCGTTCAGTAGCTCAACACTCCATCTTTTTATTCTACTCCTTTTTCCTCAACACTCCAGGATAGTAGCGACCCCTAGTGGGCAGAGCATATTAACCCAGCATGACATTTTAAGCCAACACAACATTATGGTTCTGGAAGGGTGGTCACTGGCTCCTTTCAAACCAATCGACTTTCGCTCTGATAAATTGGTAACGCTCAAAATGGCATTCCTTTTGGCTATTACCCTCCCTAAAGGCCCTGTCAGTTGCCTTCTCCTGCTTAGAGTTTGCCCCAGGTGGGGTCAAATCCTTCTTACACCTGAGACTGTGGTATGTACCTAAAGTACCAACTAATGTAGCTATAGTTTTACAGGCTTTCCCTCCTCAACATGTGTCGGCAGACCAAGAGAGGCTTGCCTTACTTTGCCCTGTGAGGGCTCTTGAGATGTATGTCCTCAGATCTTCCTAGTGGAGGAAGTCTGACCAGCTGCTGGTATGCTTCGGGTCACCCAAAAAGGGGTCCCCAGCTTCCAAACATATGATCAGTAGGTGGATTGTCGAAGCAATCTCTACAGCATATAAGGTGCATGGGTTGCCTTTAGCTCTGCTGGTTAGAGCTCACTCTTCGAGGGGTATGGCGACCTCTAAGGCCTTACTAGTGGAAGCCTCTCTCCAAGAGCTGTGTGATGCTGTGGGCTGGGCCTCCCCGCACACATTTATACGTTTTTTTTTTTTAGTTTAGACTTGCCTTCCACCCCTAGAGCTCACTGAGACCGAGGGTGCTTTCACACTGGCAGTTTAGTTCGAAACAGGGAACAGTTTGCATGAAAAAAGTGCTGATGTGAAAGCTGTCATGCAGACCCGGGTGAACACTGGGGTACCGCACCCGAGACTACCTGAGGCACAATTCACATGAATGTGAAAGCCGGGAACAATCACGCTCAGACTCGGACCGCAGCAAATGTGGCCAGTGTGAAAGCCCTCTGAAAAGGTGGTTTATATAAGGTGGGAAACATTTAAATATGCCCCTAGGGTTAAGAAAAGGGTTACACATATATCAAGAAAGGTCAAATGTAGTTAGATGCTATTTGACTTTGATAGTTGTTAGATGCTATTTAGTGCAAATAGTGGCAGACACTATTTGCATCCTCAGTTTATTGTAATATATTATACAACAGTATGCAATAATAACAACATATCCAGTGTATTTTATTATATTTATTAAAATCATAAACGGGTGCTGCTTTTTGGGACAATACTTGTAGGCTACCTCCCCTACACCTACTCCATATCCTACTCGTTAAACACTTTATTCCCACTATTAAATGCCCATTATGCACTTTATTTCCACTTTTCAAATATTTGATCAATTTCTATTTACAATAATCGCTACTCCGAGCTGATCATTTTTTCTCTGCAACTTTTGACAACAAATTTTTCACCATTGTCTTGTCCCCACATCGAAACAATGTTACATGGTGGAATGCAAAGAACAAGTCAGCAGATGATTTCAAGAGAAAACAGTTAGACTGAGAAATATTACTTATGTTTTGTATCCTGTCAAAGGAAAAAAAAATTTTTTTTTTGACCAAATACCAATGTGTCTCTCTTATAGGTCTGTGAGGATGTTCTATTGGTGTACTATAGTGCTGGTGACTCTGGTCCCAGTGGCTACAGGTGAAAATTCTGGAGTTAAAGTCAAACTAACCCAGAGGGGACTTGATATAGGTAAGTGTGAGTGAAAATATAACTGTTGTCCATTGATTTTTCAAATAAATCTGAAAGATTTTGGCAGAGGGCTATGTCACTGTGTTCTTATAATTTAATTAGAACAATGTAACTGTGGCGAGCACGAAGAGGTCGAGGGGAGGGAAGCGGACGGAAGCGAGGGGAAGCTGACGACTGCTGGCTTATACTTTCATTTTTGGTTTATTTATTTATTTAAAGTCTTTGAATGTTCGCCGGTTCCCGCCTCCTTCTTCCCATAACAACAAACCTCGTTACACTGGTGCCGAAACCCGGGAGGAAGGAGGGACACGCTGTCGGAGTGCCCTCGCTGCTGAGGGGGATCGCGGTGCTTAGGAGGTCGGGCAGCACGAGGGAGCAATGGCCACCCATTGCTGCCCGAGGCGATGGTGCCGGAGCGATGGAAGATCAGGTGGGACGGAGAGCTCGCTGCCATGCTCCTGGGTCGAGGAGGGGTAGCTGCCGTCCGGGAGGGAGCGGAGGAGTCGCTCCTGTTCACTGTGGGTCGGAGCCTGTTGCCGTTGGCCATGATGGGGGCGGAGCAGGGAACTGGAGACTCACTGCCGGTTGCCCTCGACCGGAGGAGCCATCGCCGTCCGCCAGGAGGCGGAGGAGCGTCGAGCCGCCCCCCAACGTGGGTACGCGCGGCCTGCGAGGGGCGATGGGGGTATGTGGTGAGCAAGATGAGGTCGAGGGCCGTGGGAGGACGGCGCGAGGCCGGTGGCGTGATTGATAATAACCGAGACGTGTCTCGTATCTCTCACGGAGGAGAGGAAGCATAAAAGGAGGAGCATCAACAGTGGTGATCGAGAGAGGAACAGGCCTGATTTTATGTTGCATTTTATTTGTTTTGGGTGGCCAGCAGTCGTCCGCGAAGGGCTGCTGGCTTATACGTAAATTTTTGTATTGGTTTATTTATTTAATTAAAGTTTTTTTTTCAGTTTTAGTTATTTTAGTACTAAACTAAATGAAATGAGAAATGTTGCCTTGACAACCAGGTTAAATAATTGTTCAAAGTTTTGTTTTGTTATACTGGTTGAAAATGTATTGGTTTGCAATCATTAAGGGGTTTTTTTCTACACTTTAACAGCTTCTTTGCATTTGTCATCAAACCATGGAAGCTGTCTGCATTTTCAATTTGAAGACGTTCTTGCAACTGTATTAGCTATTGATATAAGCAAGTTTTTAATTGCATATGAATTATCCTCTGTTTTTAATTGACCTTTTTTGGTATGCTTGATTCTTCTCCTCTACTTTAATGGTTATAATAATTGGAAAATGGTCATTTCAACTGCGGTCATGCCATGAAAGGTCTAAGAATATCTAAGGTTGAGAGATTGTTAAATCAGTTGTTTGGTATGTCCCCTCGGTGTAAATAAGAATTTGACACATCAATTAGTAGACATGGAGCATCATTTACTATAACATCTTCGATTCTTATTCATTTAGTGTTGCCGTGGATACTACCCCATATGATGGACAATAAATGACTATTAAAATCTCCCATGAGTAAATAGAGAAGGGAGTAGCTCTGCCATGTTATATGGGTCCATATGCGTTTTTTTTTTTTTTTTTTTTTACTGTAAATAAAAACGTTTGGACTTTTATTCTATTTTGTGACTGACCATCATTTACTGACTTTTGACCTGTGACTGACTAACATGTGACTAAAATCTTTATAATATGTGACCCTGGACCACAAAACCAGTCACATGGGTAAAATTATTTAAATTGAGATTTATACATCAACTGAAAGATGAATAAATAAGCTTTCCATTGATGTATGGTTTTGTTAGGATAGGACAATTTAACTATTTGAAAATCTGGAATGTGAGGGTGCAAAAAATATAGACAAATTGCCTTTAAATTTGTCCATTAATGTTCACGATTGTGCTGCATTCACTCACAAAAATAAATGTTTTATATATTTACAGTATACATTTACAAAATATCTTTATGGAACATGATCTTTACTTCATATCCGAATGATTTTTGGCACAAAAGAAAAATCGATCATTTTGACACATACAATGCATCGTTGGCTTTTGCCACAAATATACCCGTGCGACTGGTTTTGTGATCCAGGGTCACATATATGGTTCAAAAATCAAATCAAATCACTACATGGACATGGAGATCACATGTAGGCTACACATTTTCATTGAATATAGATCCCTGATGGGTTTGCATCTTTCATGTCATAAAAAAAAGAAAGGAACAGATCCAAAACCCTCCTCTTTAAGTATAAGCAGTACAAACGTTTGTTTGTTTTGACAGTTGCAGGTAAGGCTATTGAGAAGTTCAAACAGCTTATCCACAACAATGTTATTCCAGACCAAACTCTTCCAGTGCTCTTCAATCCGTCTGTTACAAGGTGAGACCAGTGTTCCAACAATGTCCTCCTGCTAAATAAAATGTATATTTTATATTACTTCATTGAATTTTATACTGTATAAATGTATATTTTATATTAAAATGTATATATTTTCTTGACAGACTGCAGATTCATATCAATGAACTTAACTCAGTGCAGAAGTTTCTTCCTGCTGGAGTCGATTTAGCAATTAAGAGTGCCAACATTCAAGTGACTGGAAACCTGGGAACAGGGTTAGTAATATGTTAATATCACAAATTTCCATCAAAGAAATCAATAGAAAAAATAATAGTATTAACAAAATTATTCACACAATTCTTCACACAATTCTATTTTTAATAAAAACATAAACAGACAAAGGGGATACAAATCACTTTTGGATGACGCAAAACTAAATAATGTGCAAATATTTGTTTGCTTAGTTAAACAGATGGAAAAAAAGAAAATGGTAAATATGGCAGGTGCAACAGTTTTTGAATGTCTCCCTCACTGTAAAAAAAAAAATACATCCCCAAGTCAAAATTTTCTAGTGACTGATAACATCTACATTTTTCAATTAGTCTGACATATTATTTCTCATTGAGCCAATGTTAACAGACTATTGCAACAATTAATTCAATTTATTTTACAGAATTTCACTTGGGCCAATTTAAAAATGTTGATGTGACCAGTCACTAGAATATTTTGACTTGGAGAGGTTACATTTTTTTTACAGTGTTATTTGCAGGGTTTTAGCACTCCCAGTGTAATACGTTTTAATACCCTTAAAAAATAACTGCATGCCATTTTGGTTATGTGCAGGATACATCAACTACAAAATATACTAGTATTAAACTTACTTCTGAACCTGGTGGTTCAGAGACTATATACAACTTATTTGCATTGATCTTTACAATGAAAAAGTGGCTTTAATGTGAATATGTCTTTTCAAGTATCTGGAGCCAACACAGTGCCTGTTCAGAGCAGCCTCAACAAGTCTGTGGAAAGACACATATAGAGGATAATACACAGTGAGTTAAATGAGGCTTCTGAAGAGGAAATAATGCCCTGAACTCTATTCCACAGAATATTCATGATATCGTTTAACGTGGAGGTGGATACACTGGCCATTAGTGCCACTGTTGCACTCGATGTTGATGGAGCTGGCAACCTAAAACTCAACATAAAAAAATGTAAAACAGAAATTGGACGTTTCAGATTCGACCCTCTCAGGTAATTTTGTTCACATCACAAATAGCAGCTGGCTAATAACTGGCTAAATCAGGATTTGTATGTTCAATAATCAAATATATGTTTATCCATTGGGTTGTATGTTTTGCAAATATCACATAACATTTAAAAGGAAACCCATTTTTTACTGGATTAGGTTCCCAGAGTGTGTGTCATAGAATTTTAAACAAACTACAGCTCATGAGAACTAAACACTTTAAAATATTGTATTTACAGACTGGTGTCTGCTCTACTTTCTGGGCTTAATTCACGTTTCCCCAGCTATCTTGACAATTATGTGAGACAATCACTGAACATTCACTGTTCACAACTTACAGAAACCAAGAGTCTCATCCCATGTCAATATTAACTATCTGCTGTTTCAGATCTGCTCCATGATGACAACCAGTCTTGCTGATTTGAACCCCCGGCTGGCAACATTACATGGTGCTATGAATAAACACTATTAACCACTGACTGCGATGATTACAAAAATCAATTCATGACAGCATTCATGACATTCAAAATAATTTTTCTTTCTGTTGTGACCGTTTAATTTTAGACGATATACGTACACTTTCTGGATTTGACTTCTCCATGGAGCCTGCTGTCATCTCTAGTGACAGCATTGAGCTAAGTTTGGTAAGCCTGGAAGGATGGACTCAACGACGATATTAAAATATCTCAGCTCGACTGGTACAACGGGCTCATCCCCACAGAAGCAAAGCAAAAGCTCATAAAGCTTTTAGGAGTTTAGAGATGCAAATTAAATCCTGCCCACAAAAGGTGTAAACTCGAAAGACTGTGATTAATGCAAATTCCCATTGTTAGCACATGTTTCCATTTGAAAGAGGTTTCTGTCTTGGGCTGATTATTTAAAGAGATGTTGCAAGAGGCTCAGTGTGATTTTGTAGTCGGATCAGTCAGTAACTGGACGCTCATGTATTTGATCTAATGTCAGGAATGCATCTTTTACTCTTTATCTCTGAGCATTGGATTTTATTGTATTGATTATCTTTGACCTGATTATGTAATTGGCATGATACATTTACCTGACTAATAATAAATTGTTACATTTGGATTTATTCTGACTTACTCTGAAATTAATAACTTGGTTTATGAATCAATTGTTACCGCAAAGCTGTGTCCAGGGTTAACTACATACTAGCAGTGTTGGGCATGTTACTTTAAAAAAGTAATTAGTTATAGTTACTAGTTACTTCTCACAAATATTAACTGAGTTAGAAACTGAATTACATCATTATAAAAGTAACTAATTATCTGTGAAATCAACTATTGAGTTACTTAAAAATCAAATATGTCAAATAACTTGCCCCCAATATTAAATATGTTAAATTAATGAAATGGACACTTGATAAAATACATTATCATTATAACACATTGTACACTAATCTACACTATTTTAATGTTGCTGTGGGACAATGTAAGAGACAGCTATTCAATTCAATATATATTGTTAATATTATCATTACTATACAATAAAACTCAATATATGGTTTAGAACTTTTTATATTTATTGCACAGACCACAACTGGCCAACAAATAAGTCTAAAAATAAATCATGCTTCTTAAGAAATGTGCCAAAAATGAATAAATTATAATAATAAAAATATACATACACTCTTTGTAGTGCATAAAACTGTCACACAACTTCACAACTGGTAGACATCCTGTAGCCTACTTGAAGTATTTTCTTCCTCACAAAAGTAAACAGTTTAACAAGAAGTGCTCTCAATATAATACTGCAATGTACCAAAAACAAACAAAAAAAGAATAAAATATAATATTTTGGGTTTTTGTTTTTATAACCTACAGAGAACGTCATCATTAGAGATTATTTAAGCCAAATTCTAGGCGTGTTTGCCGCATATGTGTTTGCAACCGGTCAAACAAAGATGTTTTCTGGGAATGTTCCCTGCAGATTATTTTCGGGTTTTATTTTATAAGTAAACTAATTCAAACGTTGCAGATGATACCAATATGCTACAGAGATTATTCTAATGCTGAAATGTGTAATTTATTGATAAAAACTATATAATGCTCGGACACACTTTGTCTCTCTCGCGCAATGTTGCTCGCTCTCGGACACACTCGGGGCCCTATTTTATTGTTTTAAGCACACTGTCTAAAGCCCAAGGCACAAGTGCACTTAAACTAGTGTTTTTGCATGTATATGATACGCACTGTAAACCCCTTGGGTAGGATTAGGGGTGTGGAGTGCGTGCGTATTACACGCCATAAAGTGTGTATCACTTGACAGGCCAGATGACAGTTATAAACGGCACAATAAATACAATTTGTGCTATAGATATGCACTTTCATGAGATCGTGGCAGGCTTTAACGAAGAGCAGTGGGTCCTAAATTTTAGGATGAGCAAGCCAACCTTTGATATGTTGTGTCAACGTTTGTCCACATTCCCTTTTGCAGATGCACGTCGAGATTGCTCTTGTCATTAAACCTCGGAGACTTAGCCTATTGCCTCAGAAAATCCGATCTGGCTGTTTACATGACAGTCGCATTGGCACAATGAGTCCCCAGGACTGGAGTTGAGAACCACTGGTGTAAACATACCTACTGTCATTCAAGGGATACTTCACCTCTGTAAAGATGAATGTGTAATTAAAATGGGTCATTCATGTAAAAGAAATGTGAAATTATTTTTGAATTTGAAGCCTTCTAGACTGAGATAAGCCAGAATTTTTTTTTTGTCTCATGTGGATGAAAGACAACAACTCCCAGAATGCACTTGCTTCACTGCCCTACAAGGCCACTCTCAAGCCACGCCTATCGGTAAGAGCGCAGTTAAACAACTAGGCTAGGCTACTAGTTGACTCAAAACTTAAAAGACGCCGTTTTATCGTGAGTCTCCGTGACAAGTCTGCCCGGGATTGTCCGGCATTGGTCCAAAATATCCGGGATTCGGCTTTTGCGTTCTACAGTCGCCATTCATTATGTTTACTGTGGCGAGCAGGACAAGGCTAAGGGGCCGGGGGAGAACGACGCGAGGCCGGTAGCGTGATTACTGATGAGCGACACCTGTGAGACGCACCGGTCTCATAGGCTTTCTCTCACGGAGGAGCGGGAATTTTCTTAGCAATGCTAAAACGCACATCAACCGATCACTTGTTTAGCGTTCATGTAAACACTACATTCAGATTCACCAATCGGAATAAATTCAGTTAGATTGAAACAAAAGGACATTTTGGACGATCTCGACGGCCGGACATGTCCGGGAAAAAGGATGTATGGTAACCCCTACTACTCAGCTTTCTTTACAGAATAAGAGCCTGTTAGCTTAGCTTCCAAAAAAAGATGGCTGACACTATTTGTACATTCTGTGAGTGAGATCCCACCCTCTATGGGCGGGTTGAAAACATGCGGAACTAGCTACTATTTCCCAACTTCAAGCATAACAATTACAATGGTGGACTACATCGACTTTCTGCAAATGTTTCTCCTGGCGATTCTTTTCTTCAATCCTTGTACTATCTTTCTACTAGTGCTGTGTTTTTAGCAATGACAGTCACAACCTTTCCCGTCGTGTTGTTGGTCACAATAACCCCGCCCCCAGCCCCCGACATAACATGACGTGGTAAAAGAATGGTTCTAGTCCAGCAAAGAGTTGGTGCCGCTTTGGAACCAATTTTCCTGACTGACAACCGGTTCTTTGGCTGTCGAAACACAAAGAACTGGTTCGTGAGTAGGCATCGAATCAATGAACAGCACTAATCTTACAGATCATTAACACACAAAAAAAATTGTTTTAGGGTTTAGTTACCCTTGAAAGCCAATCACATTTGAGTTCAAAAGACAAGAAAGTGAGTGGAGAGAAACGTGAAGAAGCATTGAGCGTGACAGTCACTCATTTCAGTCTTTTAGTCACTCTTGCCTGTCTTCAAAACTTGAGAGCCCTGCGTATGAAACGAGGGAGTTGAGAGAGAGCGACGAACGAATAAGAAGAAAAAAAAATTTAATGAAAGTGTTCAACCAGGACTCTGAATCTTATACTGAATCTTATACTGTTTTAATGGTGATAGTTCTGTCTGTTTGAGTGGACTACTCAGCACAAGAAGACAGAAATATGTTTAAAGGGCACCTATTATGACATTTAAAATGTTCCTAATATTGTTGTGGGAGTCCCCAACAACAGTTTTACATGCATGCAATGACAAAAAACACTTTTGTTTTCGTATAATATGCATTTATTTTTACCTGATTTGCTCACCGACTCCCAAATGATTCGTTCAACGACTCGTTTTTTCAAACCCCTCCTTTGCGCGACGCTAATCTGCGTTGATTGGTCAGATGACCCAGCAGTGTTTACATAGATAATACTTATTTTTAACACGGAGTACAAATGATGCTTTTATCAATTAAATTGTGTTATAATAATGATTATAGTCCACTGCTTTATAGTTTGTAGTAAAAAACGAAAAATAAGATAAATAGGGGAGAGTGGGGTAAAATGAGCCAGTGGGTAAGTTGACCCACCCCCTGTTTCTAGGCAACTATGCACATTTGGTGTCATGGGACCATACATTTTGAAAGGCTCCATCATTTATATGTTGCTGTGAAGATGTGAAGCACATGGGACAAAAGGGAAGTTGTCTTTTCCACAAAAACACCTTTTTTGCTTGATAAAGTAAATTTTCTGCATTTCAGGTATATTAGCCGTTTTGCCACAGCAAATTGATCTAGGTCTAAAGTTGTGTATGGTACATGTTAGTGATTTGACAACATTTAAAACCATGTGAATCATTAAGCTAAAGGTTATCCTGAATTGCTAAGCTAGGTCGTTTTTACCAAAAATGGTGACTATGGGGCAAAGTGAGCCAGATGATGTGGGGTAAATTGAACCAGTGGTTCAACCTTTTTGAAATGGAGAAAATCGACTGAAATGTGTTGAAATAAAATGTCTTTGTATAAGCAACATATTAAACTGCAATTAACATTTATATGCCCTAATATTTCATAAAAACGATAGCCTACAGTCGGCCGAAATATGAAAGACAATATTTTGTTGACTAGTTTTGGATAAATTATAAAGTTTTTTAAAAATAGACTACTGCTACATCAAATAAGGTTAGCAATTTCTGCTCATATGCCTATATATACAATATATATAGCCTATATTATATATATATATATATATATATATATATATATATATATATATATATATATATATATATATATACACACACAGTATTTTTTTTTTGTCAAAATAAAGTCATCAACTAAGATGTTACTATAGTAGCCTATTTGTTCCAATGTAGGCTATATTCAAATAAATTAATACATATACTAAAATGTAGGCCTATAATTTATTTTTTACAAAGAAAGAGTACACTTGAAATATTGTTGAAATTGTAACTGTTGTTGTAATTGTAATCTTTTTAATAAAATAGCAAAACATATATTTACAAGGTAGATGTAAGCTAAATCTTAAAAGGTCAATATAAGCCTTCTCTTTAAATTATTTGCTTTATATGAGTGACACATTTGGGGAGAAGATTTTATTTTTTTAATAACCATGCATAAACATTATTCTCTCAAAAATACAAACATGTACATACATGTTGCTCACATATTATGGTAGCCCTGTTTTGTGCTAAATAGTGCATTTCCACCTTTGCCATTAATATGTGTATAAGCAACTGAAAAAAGCACAAATGTCAGGGCATTTCAAAACATCCCAAGGGCCCCAAAAACACCTCAGACCCCAGAGGGTTAACATTGTTTAGAAAGGTAAGTGTGTTATTAAATTATTATTTTAAAGAGGCAAGTCTTTTTTATTATTATGCTTGCATAAAAAAGTGAAAGATAGGATGGTCAATTTACCCCCAGACGGCTCAATTTACCCACTGACTGGAATCAACTTACCCCTAACCTGGGGTAAGTTGATTCACATGTACACTTTTTTTTCTGAGGTCATATTTTCAAGGCTCTTTGTCATAGGTGCATTTTTTAATTTTCAGTTTATAGGCAACATCCCAAATTAACAGTGGATGTCTTCATTGTACTTCTGTCTCAATTTCCCTTGCCTTGAGATCCACATAAGTAAAAACTGGCTCATCTTACCCCACTCTCCCCTAATTTAATGTTATGTTAGCGATAGCCCAGAGTTCATATTGTAAAAGCACAATCAGTCTTTGTTTGCGTTAGCCCGATGCATAAACATAACGTTTTACACACAAAAAATGCAGATTTACGTTACTACGAGGTATTACTCTATTCTTTAGACAACTCCGAAAACAACGACAAACACTTCACATCTCAATACAATTGCCATTGGAGACCTAGAAGCTAAACGGTGCTTAGCCTACACAACAAACAAAATAATTATTAAGCATGCTACATAAAATATAAAAGCAAAAATGATTAATAACACTTACAGGTTGTGTTGTGATACGGAGGAGGAAGCTGATGCAAATACACTTGGAACTGAACCTTCCTTCAATATTCCTTCCTTCGAATCCAAGTTTGATTGCATTTAAAAAGCAATCGTCTTCAAAATGGCGCGAACAAAGCACAAGGCTCGGACTATACTTCTGTGGTATAGTGAATTGTAGCCACTTAGTCTTCAAATGCTCCTCCTTGGGCAGATTAAAAAAGTTGTCTTTTGTGTCGCACTTCAGAACACAGTGTCTCGTCGCCCTGATGTTTTCAAGTTTTCCCTGGCCTTGGAGAGCAATAAGTGGGCGTATCGTATTCAAATAACTTGACAAGTTGACGTCATCTAGTCAGAGAAAAAGCTTCGGTCTTCTAACGATTCATAAAAATGACTCAGAGTCGACTCTTACTTTTGAAAGACAATAACTTTATATACGGTGCACTTTCATATTTCAAACTTTGCAGGATGTTTTTGTTCACTTAGATCTATGTTACACACTACATGAAAGGTAAATTTCAAAATTCCATAATAGGTGCCCTTTAAGTTAACTGCTGACTTAGTGGCTCGTGCTTTTGCATGGACTTTGCTAACAAGCTAGCGGCCAGCAACCTCGACTAGTTAAAGGAACACTCCACTTTTTGAGTTTTACCATTTTTTAATCCATTCAGCCGATCTCCGGGTCTGGAGGTAGCACTTTTAGCATAGCTTAGCATAGGCCGACAGAAAATGAAAAGTTGCGATTTTCTAGGCCGGAGGAAAATTATATTATATTATATAAATTCTAGGGGGAAAATTATATTATATATATATATAATATGGGCTAGGGCGCATCTCATCGTAAATGAATGAAACTATGCCTATGCCTCATGCATTAGCGATAAATATCTTTGCTACATCCTTTCTAGGCAGGTGCGGCTTTGAAATTTGGTCAAAAAACGTTGGTGCGGATGATGAGTTTTGTTATGCGGTTGCGGATGAAATAATACCCCATCTGCATATCTCTATCGATAACAACATTGAACACTACACAAATATGAATTTAAAAAAAAGTTTAAGCGATTAATTCCCCATAGTGACAGGATGTGCCGGATCCAATAAAAAAGGTTCCGGATCCAACGTCGGAGGTGACGAAACCATGTTCCGGCTCAAATTAAAACTTCGTGAAGTAAGGTAGCTAAAACCGATGGATCTCGTTGCGAAACAAAATGTTACATCGCCTATATGGGCACATTTCGGGTTTAAACCAGATGGCAACGGAAAACCAGAAAATCTTGATGAGCCTGTGAGCCATTTCAAGCTTTCTATAATAGATATAGTTATATTTCTCAAATCTGTGAGCCACAAGCTGAGTTTCGGCGCCCTTCAGTTCACTGCAATGCAAGTGATTGTGCCGCCGCCTTACATTGTCTGCTATAGGCCTATATTTGCTTCTTATTCATTAAATACAGGTAATTGGTTGATAAAAACATTGATCAAAATTAAGATACAATTTATACAAAACGAAAATCTTTTAAAAAGAGTCTTTCTAAAAAAAAAAAAAAAAAAAAAACTCAATGAAGTGGTCAAAATCATGTCTACCCACTCCATGTCATATCTTTCTCGGCGAACAGCGCCGTTGCTAGGGTGCCAGCGCCTCTGCCTCGCGAGTGGATAATAGCCCTGAAGACGCCTAGCAATGGTATACCTTTAGTTAAGTTAGGCTATATCTTGTGTCTTCGTAGCGCACTTTTAAGAGACAACGCCAGCAAGATGCGTATGATGCGTAGGGAGATTCCAAAGCGCTATTCTTTGGTCAGAACCATGGAGAGCGATCGTGGATCGGTCCGTTCTATGCACCGAAACTTTTTACAATGCAACAACGCATCAAGCTATTAAAATCTATATTATCTATACTCACAGATAATATAACAGTATATTCATACACACACACACACACACACACACACACACACACACACACACACACACACACACACACACACACACACACACACACACACACACACACACACACACACACACACAAACATTCACAGATTTGAATGATCCTTTGCTATAATGATGATCCGTGCTGAATTGGTCTGGTCTGACTCAGTTCATCATTGATTGGGAGATTAGTTCAAACTTAGTGGCTGTGGAAATCAGTGGGCGTGGCTCATTATAATACAAGCAAAACGCCGTAAAATAACGCGCGCTCTGTGCAACCAAAATGGCGTTTTTTACGGCGTCATATGGTGAGATGAGCGGCGTAAAAAGCGGCGCTTTCCATGTACACTAAAACGCCGTCAAATACGGCGTCATTGACGTATTTCGCGCGTCTTTTACGGCGTTTGTAATTACAACGCCGTATTTTACGGCGTCCGATACGGTTTAAAACGCCGTATTTGACGGAGTTTGGCTTTAAACGCGATTAATCTATGGCGTATTTCTGACCCTCATGGCTTGCCATAATACTCACTCTATATCGCGCGCTCTCAAAGTCAAAGTCAGCTTTATTGTCGATTCTTCACATGTTCCAGACATACAAAGCAATCGAAATTACGTTTCCCTCCATCCCACGGTGAAGACAAAAACATGTAGTTAAAAACTAGACTAAAGTAAAAAAAACTAGACATAGCTAAAAACTATATAACTATCGCTATATATAGACATCAATAAAATAGACATTTAAATTAAGTCTGCAAGAGACATGATAGTGGAAAGACAGTTTCGGTCATAGAAGTGTGCAAATGGCATTTTAGTGCAAAAACAGTTCAGTCATAGCAGCATCAAAAGTATGCAAGTATCTCGGACACACTCGGTCTCTCTTGCGCGTGCAGACACACTCGCGTGCAAACACACGTGTCTCAAGCGCAGTGTCGCTCGCGGAGTTCGCTTCGCTTTTGTCCAGTCCGGACTCCGGCGCCTCATAGCTCTTTTTTTTAACATCTCCGCGTCGCGCGACAATGAATTGATAATGAAATTCGTTGCCAACTATTTTGATAATCGATTTTTATAGATTTTATCGATTCGTTGTTGCAGCCCTATATGGCAGAGACATTTTCCAAGGCGACGAAATATAAAAAAGACAGCGACAAATGGAGAGTACTAACAGATAGTGTGACTCGATGTTTGGTGTTAGGAATGGTACCCTTTTGGACAGTGGAAAAAAGTTCATTTAAAAAAATGTTGAATACTTTCGACAAACACTACGAGTTGCCTGGGAGAAAGTACTTCTCACAAACAGCTGTTCCGGCCTTGTATAATAAGGTAAAGGATGACTGGCAAAGAGAACTCCAGGAAATCAGTCATTTTGCGCTGACAACAGATATGTGGTCAAGCGTGAATATGACCCCATAGATGAGCCTGACCGTTCACTACCTCGCAAAAGACTGGTCACTGAAATCCAGGTGTTTGGAAACCAGCCACACGCCTGAAAGCCACACAGCAGAACACCTGTCCGAACGCCTGCAGGTAGGGCTGCACGACTGGGGTCTGGAGGAAAAGAAGCTGTCGTGTATCACTACCGATAATGAACATTGTTGCTGCAGTAAGGCAATTAGGATGGCCGTGGCTAGATTGTTTTGGACATAATTTGCATCGGCTGTTACCAGCGGTGTAAACAGTGACGCTGCCCGAACCGGCCGAGCTCTTGGTCTATGTTGGACCATAGTGAGCGCTTTCTCTCAGAGCTGGAAGAAAAAGAAAGAGCTGATAAATGCACAAACAGAACTTCAAATCCCACAGCACAGCCTTACTCTGGTAAGAATAGTTTTAGCCGATATAGTTAACTCTATATTATACTGTTCTATTAATATGCATGCTAAATTAACAGTCATTTTAAGCAATGCTGATATGGGTCTTGCAGATAAGGTTATAATATAGACTAGACTGTTTACTCATTAGATTTTCATTATAATATTCTATTAGTTTTAAATTTAATTTAGTATTAGTTTTTTATTAGTAAATCAATAAAGGCAGCCATATAGGCTAGTCTATCCCATTATCCTAAAACTGTGTTATTTTAGTGATAAATGTTAAGTGGTACATGTTGGTTTACTGAATCATGTTTGCTGTAATGGTAAATGTATTGTTAGAACCATGTACATGGTAAATGTACAGTATTGTTAGAACCATGACGATCATGACGACAGTAGATAAGTGAATGCCTGGGTGATTTAGCTGAAGTTCATAAAGTTACATCCGCATACATTTCCAGAACCCCGGCAAAGTAGGTATGTTTGTAGCCAGTGAGCTAGCGCTTGCTAAGTTATTTTTTAGGGATATGTTTGCTGGAAATGTGACATTAGAATCATGTGTGAGCGCTCTGAAACCAATGCCCTTCAATTACGTATCCTGTAATATGTTTTTTAGTTAATGTTAGGTGGATAACATTAGTGAGCTAACCCTGTACTGTCTGAACGATATATATTTGCACATACACACATTCAACAAATATGTGCAAACAAATGTAGAACAATGTAGAGGTCAAACTGGGGCTAGGCCTATACCTTAAGAACTACAGATCCCATGAAACTGTCGACCAATTTAGTGTGTGTTTTGCCAGAATACGGCGTGTACAAATAAAATGTATGCACAACATGGTGTTAATTTTGTTTGTACAGTAAGAAACTCTGTGTAGCCAAATGCCTTACATCACCAAACAATTTTACATGTGCTTACAGGTACCAGCCACATCAATTAGAGGAAGAAGAGTGATGTTTTTTAAGCCTATCAAGGAACAGCAGGTTAGTCTTTCCTTGTAGCACCAACTTGTGCCATAGCCATGATTGCATATGAGTGCGTATTACTACATATATTTACGCTACGCTATACGCTAGCCAAGCACAACAAGCTCTAACAATTGTTGCTCTTGGCTTTGTGAGCCTACTTTGCCGGGAGTTTCTATGGTTTATATAGCAACATGGTGACAGTTCCCTTGCTGAAATATGCTGATTTGGTTTCAGATTGTAAATGCATTGTCTTATAAATGTATTGGTTTTAAAAATTAAGAAAAAATGTCATAAAATATAATGTTAGCCTATCCAAAATCTTATGTATTTAAATGCAATATTTCCATCACATACCAACAATTCAGGAAATAATCTAATGAAATACGATTTTCAAACCCTCACTCCCCATTGGGCTGTACCATTTCTCTGGTATGTTCAGACTGTGTTCTTTGCTATGGTTATTTGATATCACTAGCTGTCAAAACGTACTACCGGGTACAGGCACAGGTGCTGGTGTGTCAGCGAAAAATTAAGAGTAAAATGGCTGAATCAACTTGAATCTCTGCCTATGGTTTTGACTTTCATGTATATCATCATGCATTGTGGTAAATGTTATGAGCAGCTCGTCATCTAAACAGGTTTTCAGAACTGTCTTAATTTGGTTGTTCATAGTGTTTCTCTCATCTATAATGAAGTCATAGTCTAGCTGGCTAGCTAGCTAAAAGCTCACGCAGTTCCTGAAGCTCTGTGTCACCAGTCGAAATAGCTGTACCCCCGAAGCTCATGGTATAATTTGAGCACTGCTTCCTAGGAAAAGAAACCTCATCAATAAAGATTCCCACCTTAACCATGGACGTCAAACCCTTCAGGAAGTGAAGACCTCAAGACCTCAGTGACCAAAATGTCATATATGATGTAGCAATACTGACTTTGAGTATAAATTGGGGAAATTAGCACTCAAATGGGAAATTAAATAATCATGGTTTTGATGAATATTATTTGCATACGCTCTAAAATGGTTCCCAAATATGGGCTTATACCGTTTTGACCATAAGAATATGTATCCGGATCACTCCGGACAATATTCATACAGAGAAAATGAATGATCTTAATCAGTCGTACTTGGAAATACAACTCTTAAGCACTAAGGCGTATACATATAATATTTACCTCAACACTTCGATCCGTCTAGCTCTTGGCAAGCAAAATCACATCCATCTGGCCATAATGGAGAGAATTTACCTCCCAAGTGATCGGATCGGAAATATTTAAACTATGCAATGTTTAAAAGTATGGTAGAGCGTTTTTAAGAAGGTAGCATAGAAGATCTGATTTTCAGGGATTTCAGATTATGGATTCATAGAACACAAATTCAGACGAAGATTAAAATGAAGTTTAATAAGAGACACTTTAAAAGTACGTAGGTTACACGATCAGGAGTATAACAATATGCATAAACAAAACAAATGATTATAAAACGATTACGTAGCGTGTATATATATAGTAACACGAGATTAACCAAGAGATGGAGAGAGAGAGAGAGAGATATGAGCGAGATGAGAGAGAGAGAGAGAGAGAGATTACACGGTTTAAGGAATACTTTCAATAATCAAGAGACCAGAGGATGCTCAGACAACCTTAACTAGCTTTGTTTCAAAGATCAGATCAGAATTAGCCTACTGTGTTGTCGTTGGAAAAGTCGTCTGGTGCTCGTGTTGTTTCTTTTTGGAACCTCGCGGGCTTCCGGGTGGCGTCACGTGGTCGTTTTGACGCAGGGTGGAAACGCTAAGCTTTCGTTCGTTAAAACGCTGGATCAAGGAAGTAGCTTTAAACTTGTATAAAAATAAAGACTTAGTCTTAGAAACGGAAAGTAAACGGAGAGCAAGGCTCTCTTGAAGTTGAGTTAAAGCTAAGAGTTAGAGAGACTAGAGTGGTAAACTAGAATTGAAGAGCGGAAGACGAAGAAGCTGGAACGATGAGGAACAAACTTCTTGGCTTGCGTCTCGAAATATGAATGAAACCGGAGCACGCCCATTCTGAGTCTGGGAGCCAATCACGAGTGGGACCCTGTTGGCGCCAAGATCTCTTTGTCTGTGATGGTATACCCATTCCGCGCGTGGGGAGGGGCCGGAGTTTTATTCTGACATTATTCTACACTTCAATAAATGTTTCATAATGCATAATAATTTGTTTCTCAAAACAGATTCGAATTCGTCTAATTTCCTGATTTAAAACCATACCAAATTCGCTATTGTTTAGCTAATGTTAAAATAACTATATTGATTTTTTGACCTCACACGGTGTAAAACATATGTCTGTGTTTGTGCGTTTGGCTTTAGAACAATACATGAAAGGAAATTTCACTGCGGGGCGTCCCCGTGAAATAAAACAGACGCGGGGTGTACGTCCTCACCCCACGATAAATTAAATTAAAGCCCCCGGATACTTCACTTTATCTAAGCACAGAATCAGCTAAAAGCATTCAGCAAACGTTAATGTTTCTGGCAAAAGGTGAGAAGACAATTTGGAATGCATTAAATCACACAGTCTGTGTTTGTCTGAGTTTAGCAAAATGTCAAGAAACCTTTTAGTCCTGCAATAAGTCAACAAAATAGAACATGTATGCTTTATCTATCAACATCTGGCGATGGTGCTACAATGAGCAAGGTAAGAAGTACTTGAAAGCGTAATACCATGTTGTTATTTATTTCTTTTTTTATAGTTAATATATATTTCCTTTCATCGAGCGTGTTTGCTGCCCATTACACAACCTGACAAAATTTGTGATTGTCACCCTCAAAACCTGTCTGTTGTAGCTGGACGATCAGTTGTACTCATCTGTAAATGGTATGACTTGCAATGTTTTGCATTGTATTTGTCTGTTGGCTTAACCTGCAAACAGGTGTCTGAAGAGTATCTATCAATGTGTGTTTACCATTTATTTATTTTCCATTGAAATCTGTGCAGGTCGCTATGACATCTTCCTGACAGTTATAAATTGAAGAACATGTCTTGCATCATGGACACCTGAGGTGGTGGACCTGTAGTGGTTACTGGCCAGGCACTGTCGGGTTTCAAACCATATACCAGGTTGACCTTTTCACATTGTTTGAGGACCTGAAGATCACTGCACCTCCTTTCAAGACAAGCATTTGTGAAAATGTTACAACAGCGCTCACAACAATTTGGAAGGGTAAGACTTGGAAAGTCATTTGCTTTCAGCATTTATGCAAGTCTTACTGGCATGTCACTGTATTCAAATTTTCATAATTCCAGAGTGGTAACATTTGTGGCAACGTCGTCCTAAAAGCTTTCCTTGAATGGACATATTGTCGTCATGAAAGAGAATATCTCTGCGGCATTGATCACTTCTCTAGCCCGGCTTGCACCGCAGATACAGTTGCTGTGTCTGCAGATGGAAACAGAAAATTATATTGATTTAACAAAACAAAGGGGTATATTATTACATTTACATTTAATCATTTAGCAGACGCTTTTATCCAAAGAGACTTACAAATGAGAAGAACAATAGTTCTACCAGAAAGACTCAGGAGAATAAATACTGTGACAATTAAACATTTATTAAAAGCCCAGCAAGCAATCAAGTTCTTTGGTGTAGGCAGGCCCCGTCCGTAGCTTACAATCCGAGGGTCCGGACTCTGCATATCTTGCCTGAAGACGAAGGCAGGGGCGCAGCCGACCCCCTGTGAGGTATGGGAAGAGACCATCCTGGTGGTGGTGGGGTGGATGGAGGGAAGAGACCATCCTGGTGGTGGTGGGGTGGATGGAGGGAAGAGACCGTCCTGGTGGTGGTGGGGTGGATGGAGGGAAGAGACCGTCCTGGTGGTGGTGGGGTGGATGGAGGGAAGAGACCGTCCTGGTGGTGGTGGTGGGGTGGGTGGATGGAGGGAAGAGACCGTCCTGGTGGTGGTGGGGTGGATGGAGGGAAGAGACCGTCCTGGTGGTGGTGGGGTGGATGGAGGGAAGAGACCGTCCTGGTGGTGGTGGGGTGGATGGAGGGAAGAGACCGTCCTGGTGGTGGTGGGGTGGATGGAGGGAAGAGACCGTCCTGGTGGTGGTGGGGTGGATGGAGGGAAGAGACCGTCCTGGTGGTGGTGGGGTGGATGGAGGGAAGAGACCGTCTTGGTGTTGGTGGGGAGGGTGGAGGTGAATGGAGCGTCTGCATCTGCAAACTCAGACCTGTGTAAGTACCAATCTTTTATACCACGAGTATAAGAATATGATTGGATAGATGAGAATATGATAAGTGACGTAACAATTGAGTCTTCCTGGCAGAACTTATGCTAAAGCTTTCATAAGCAATCAGACCAACAAGAGGGCAACAGTATACAAGTGCTGTAACAAGTCTCAGTTAGTCTAGCACAGTACACATAGCAAGTTATTATTTTTGTATTTTTTTAATCAGGAAAAACAAACATGTGATTTTTTTTATTTTTTATTAATATATTTTATTTATGTAGGGCAGAGGAACAACCATTTTTTGATTGAGTTTTTCTGGCCAATGACAAAGATGTAGCAACATTTGATTGTGTTTGTGAGAAGACCAATCCAGTAAGATGTTTGTCAAAAGACTTGGGATACAAAAGTACACAGTGAATCAGGATTTAGTTTGTATATATTTTATACACTGAGACACTGTGTTACAGGTGAAACACTGTGAAAAGGCATCTGTGGAACATCAACATTGGCTGCAGCCAGGGAGACCTCTAAAATGACAAACACCAAATGTGATAAAGAGGGCCTAGAGGTGGCAGTTTGCAGACAATGCATATTGCTTAGAGGTCTGAACATGTTTAGGGGGGAGATATTTGCATACCCTCTGTTTCTGCAATATGAACTGGCCACAAAAGCAAACTGCAAGTTCTTCTGCACTGACATAATGTGTCGATATTGGCCTTATCTGCAAAAGGTGGCTCAAGCATTACCAGAAATGCAAAACTTAACTCAGATGAAGCCATTTCTCCGAGTTTTGCATGCAAATGGGCACTCTACAAAATGTGAGGTAAATGTATATTCTCTATCAATATGGTTAGTCCTTTACCATTTTGACGTCCTTGAACTTAATTTTTTTATTTTGGACATCTGGTGTGTATGCTGTAGGTGCAGTGGGGTGGCAAAAACCAAACAGGGGCAGGCACAACAATTGGTGAAGAAGTTGAACAAGTAAACAGCTTTTTGTCCCGTGTGGCTCTAACTACAAAATACACGAGTAAGGCTGGCGAGTGGTCCTTTTTTTACAGTTCTCATGTATTGTGCTTTGGTAGCATTATAATTGTTAAAACCGCTTGCTTTTTTATTGTTTTCTTTCATTCATCATACTTGGTGACTAACCACTAGAAAAGCACATTTAATCCTTTCATCATTACAGCACGAGTAGATATGATCCCATTGCATGCCAGAGGATGGAATGAGCGAAATAAAAGAAACCTGCACAAGTACTTGTCTACACGGTACTTGAAGGTAAGTAAAAAGAACGATTTCATCAATCAAGGTTAAATTTCAAAGTCCAATGATAAGTTGTACATACTTAGTTTCTAATACTTTCAGTATTGCCGAAGGTTTGTGTGACTTTCCATTAATTATATTTTTGAGACTATCCAAAAGACAAAGGATGTCAAAGAGGACATTGAGGCTATAAAGAAGTGCATACAAAGGTCTGACCCCCCCTGACAGTTCTGATGAGGAACTGCAAAAGTGGGTCACTGATGTGAGACAGTGGGCAGTTGACAGTAAGTATGTACTTGTTGCTGTCTCCTATCGATAGAAAATTATAATAAATTTAAAAATTTTTCCTTGCTGGTTTGTGTTTTAACACCTGACCTCTGATGGTCTGCGGGGTCTTTTTGACCCGCAAATGACTTTTGCTCAAAAAAAAAAAAAAAAAAATCCCTTTGTCCAAATGGTATGAAACCTTCTATGGCTTTCAACACTTTCTAGATCTACAAATTTTTTTTTACAAAAAATTGGAATGATATCTGTTTTTATGTTAGCGTGACAAAATTTGAGACACTCGTGGTTTATATTGAGTGAACAGTCCTGCCTTCCTATATGTCCAATGTTACCATCACCCAACTCCCTGCATTACTTGAACATTGGCCACATTCCAGATTATTTATTATGGTTAAATTACCAGAGGTGTTGTCAAAATAATCTACAATTGCATTTTTAATCGCTGATGTTATGTGAGCTTTATGCGCCTTTTGGATGTCCATTAGCACAATGACCAACTTTATGCGTATCCTCCTTAAACATCTTTTTGCTGTGTTTTTTTTGCGGCAGACCGTATAACAAACAGCAACACAAGACCCGAAGACGGATTAGAGAGGTCAAGAAAAAGCTGTTTAATGCAATATCCCAAAACAATGATCTTCCAACCACCACAGAATCTGTAGATTCAACGGAAGACCTTCTGGCAACAGAAAGCCTGGCCTTGGGATTCTGGTATTTGTTAAGTTTGACATTAACCATTTTAGTGAATCCTTATTTAAACACTTAGGCTACTTCATTAAACTCCGACTTTCAAAGGAAAGAGGCCCATGTGCTTTTCATTTGTTTCAGAACATCGAAGACAGACAATACTTTTGTTTTGTTTTTTTGCCCACTCAAACTACACTCTAAAGGAAGTGAGTAAATGTCTGATTCCTCAGATTAACGTGTCAAGGCGGTTCGCCCCTTTTCTTTTCCCACACTGTAAATTCAACACCAATCACTTGTTGCCTATGTTGTAGGGACAGATAATTGTACCACTATTGGATTTTACTCCCAAAAGGCATTAAGAGGTAGTATTGTAATATGGTGGCTAATTCAATTGGTCATTTGTCTTCAAAGAACCTGACACTTCCTTAGGCATGAAGAAGAAGGTTTTTGACAAGGTGATGCAGCTGGAGAGACTGATTGAGGAAGAATCTATACTTAATATAAGAAATGAAACAACATTGGACCCATCTTACAAGAACCTGCAGGGCCTTGAAGGACCAGGCTAGTGTACAGGCTAGTGTATCAGATGACCTGGCCACACAGAGTGAGTACTAATTTATTAATGTTTAAAGTTTACTTCATATAGTTATATTAAACTGCTTTAGAGATGATAATTCATAGAAACTGCCATATTGATGTATTGGTAAAATACTTTTTTATTGTATATCCCAATTTGATTTTTAGGCTACTCTTCAGGACTTTCTGGTCAAGCTTACCATGGCCTGTACAGTGCTGTCTTCCAAAAACTTGAGGAGCTCAAGACAGACCAGGGGCCTGTACCATGAAGGTAGCACAAACTCGGAGTTACAGGATTAGTTAGAAGTCTCCGGGTCGGATTTGCCGCGAAATCCAGTGACGAACCTGAGCTTTACGTCAGCCTCGACGAGTTAAGTGCCGAGTCAAGTACGTCCAGAAGTGAATTTAGCCAAGTGAGTGAGTCAAGCCCAGTGAAGCGCCGTCGCAGAAGGAAGAAGAGGACTCGTTTGGCTCACCAGGCTCCGGAGGGCGTTCCCAGGCACATCGCCCTTCCGGCCCCGCCTCTGCGCCTCGCCCTTCCGGCCCCGCCTCTGCGCCTCGCCCTTCCGGCCCCGCCTCTGCGCCTCGCCCTGCCGGCCCCGCCTCTGCGCCTCGCCCTGCCGGCCCCGCCTCTGCGCCTCACCCTGCCGGCCACCCGCCTCTGCGCCTCGCCCTACCTGCGGCCTTCAAGTTCCGGGAGGCTTCTGTTGAACCCGGTTACAGCCCAGAGGTTCCTCCCGTAAATTTCCCCAAGTATTTTTTTGGGGGGGGCAGGAGGTACCCTGAGAGGGCCATGGAGGCGGCGCCTACATGGATCCTTGCACGGCTTAACATGCCTGAGCTTCCTGTACCACCTGAATTTCCTATGCTGCTGGTTCCGTCCAGTTCTGTGCTTCATACACCCTGGTCCCCGTCTAAGTCTGCTCCACCCTGGTCCCCGTCTAAGTCTGCTCCACCCTGGTCCCCGTCTAAGTCTGCTCCACCCTGGTCCCCGTGTCCACCCTGGTCCCTGTCTAAGTCTGCTCCACCCTGGTCCCCGTCTAAGTCTGCTCCACCCTGGTCCCCGTCTAAGTCTGCTCAGCCCTGGTCCCCGTCTAAGTCTGCTCCACCCTGGTCCCCGTCTAAGTCTGCTCCACCCTGGTCCCCGTCTAAGTCTGCTCCACCCTGGTCCCCGTCTAAGTCTGCTCCGCCCTGGTCCCCGTCTAAGTCTGCTCCGCCGTGGCCACCCGCACGACCTGCTCCGCCGTGGCCACCCGCACGACCTGCTCCGCCGTGGCCACCGGCTCCGAGGCCGTCCTGGAATTCATGGTCCCTAGCTACCCTGTCTGGGACTCCACAACCTGCTCCCCCCCCCCCCCCAGGTCATCGCCTTGATCTTGAACGGCGTGAGGTCACGCCTTTCGGAAGGGGGGAATTATGTGATGACCAGGTTCTGTTTTTGTCATGTTTCTGTGTGTTTGAACTTTGTTTCATTTCATTCATGTTTCTGTGTGTTTGATCCCTGTTCCCCTCTGTGTATTTAAACCCTGTGTTCTCTCTTGTTCCTTGTCAGTTATTGTATGTACGTTCCATGTGAGTGTTCCGGTTCCTTGTTATAAGTTTATCCTGTTCTGAGTGATTAAAGTCTACTACTTGCATTTAGATCCGACTACCGTCTTTGCTTCCACGCAATTCATGACAATAGCGTTCGTATCTGCCAGTACATACAAAGATAGATCAAAGTGACATTACGTTAACCAACCATTCAGTCATGAAACAACCATTCACATGGTGTCAAAACGCCCCACAGAACAGAGGGGCGGGGTGAGCAAAGCTCATTATCATTTAAAGACCCATGCACTTGTTTTTGGCCAGGTAAAATTAGTGTTTTTTTACAATACTAATGAGAATTCAAGTATATTACAAACTACTTTTCATTTAGACCCTAATGAATCATATCTTTAAACAGAAGTTTGGTCATTCAAAAAAATATTTGCAACCTGAAAAAAGCACTTGCAAACAAATAACAGCTCCTGTGGTGAGAGCATATTTTTACAATGTTACATGTTACCAGTGTATTGTTCTCAAACGTATCATTATAACAAGTGACAATATACAAACATTTAAATGATTTGCTTGCCTAGAATTTAGAAATAATATTCTACCTGATTGTTTTTTTCTGTGCACAAGGACATGGATGTTGTTGGGGAGGATGCTATCTCAATAGAGGGACATGTGAAAGTCCTACAGGACCAATATCGAAAGACACAGCCAGATACTCGCATTGTTGAAGAGCAAATGACGAGGACCTTTGCCTGAAGGAGGAAGGAGATTACTGGTGGGATGACTGTTGAAGATGCTATCAACAAATATCCGTTCTTGAAGAGTCCATCAGGGGTTAGTGTTCAAATGATAAAAGTACACAAATAACATGTAGGACACAGAAACTGTATAAAACCATGATTTTCCCTATGCTTGTGTTTAAAAAAAAAAAAAAAAAACTAATTTCAGCTTTATCAAGAAATTGGTTTCCTGTGTAAGTCTGTCAATCTCCCGGCACTTTCATGAACATTTTGGAAACATTGCATCCAGTGTGCTACAACTTGCTCAAGGGAAATCTCTTTTAGCAAAGCCCCACAAACACAATGATTATTCACCCTCATGTCGTTCCCAACCTGTACGACTTTTGTTCATCTTTGTAGCACAAATTAAGATATTTTTTAATGAAGTCTGAGAGCTTTCTGTCCCTCCATTGACCGCTACTGAACTACCACTTTCAAGGCCCGAGAGGTAGTAATATGTCAATATCATTTGATCTCTTTTGTTTCAGGAATTGATTTCAAAGCAGCACTTCTCATGTTGCCAGCCTTGTTCAGAGAGAAGCTTGAACACTTAATTGTGCTTGGGGAGGTGTGCATATGTTTCTCTGTCTTTGACTTGAATGTCTATCATAAATGCATTTTATGATTATTTTAATATATTTACTGCTAACATACAAGGCTGGAAGAATGTGCTTATAAGAAGAGTCCCTGCAGTCGTCAGAGTTGATGGGATAGAGATCTGTCGGGCTAGCGGTGTGGATGAAGGGGCTCTTGCTGCATTTTGTGTCTTTTTTGTCTTCAATTTGACATATCCATCTCACTTTAAGAACACCCTGGTGTTTCTTCATCGGTATGTTTTGAAACTTACTCATCGTCGTGCAACACAGACGCGCTGCGCAAAAACACTACGTGAACTAACTCGAGGCCCAGAGAGAAGGAAATGAATAGTGGAATAAAGTCGTTATTTTTGTTGTTTTTCCGCATATAAAGTATTGACGTCGCATGATAAACTTAATGCAGAGCCACTATAGTCACTTGGACTATTGTAACGATGTTTTAATAACTATTCTGGGCCGGCGAGTTTGGGTCCCTCTGAAAGCCTATGGAGGAGTGAGACTGCCTTCAGATTTCATCAAAAATATCTTAATTTGTGATCCGAAGATGAACGAAAGACTTACATGGTTGGAACAACATGAGGGTGAGTAATTACTGACAGAATTTTCACTTTTGGGTGAACTAACCCTTAAACATGGACACAGAATGGTTATTGTGTGGCAAGCTGTTCATTCCTGAATCCTTTTGTCGTCATTATTATTCATACTGTGTGAAATATGAGAATGAATGGACTGTCCTCTCACCAGGTGAGGAGGTTGATTACCAGGCACTAGATGCCTACGGTGTTGATGACAAAATATGTATTAGCACTAGGTATTCTTGCTGAAGAACAACTGCCCTATGTGCAGCACATGATAGCCTGTGTTTAATTAGCTGGATATCAATTTATAACAGTACTTTTAATTATAACAATTCCTGATTTGTAAGGATTCTACAGTATTGACAATTTCTTATATTCCTGTTACTTTGTTTGAAGGCGTTACTGTTTTAAATGACTTTTTCATAACTGATTATATTTTGCTGAGTAATGTCTGGTGAGCTTTTATGTGCGATTAACAATTAATTGTGTCGACTCACACCTGATGCTTATGAGATGATGTAATAATTATCTTTGTAAAATAAAGTTTATAAATTAAATCTGTATATCTGTATGCCAGTTTATTTAAAGGGCACCTATTACGACATTTAAAATGTTCCTAATGTTGTTTAGGGAGTCCCCAACAACAGTTTTACGTGCATGCAATGACAAAAAACACTTTTGTTGTCGTATAATATGCATTTATTTTTACCTGATTTGCTCACCGACTCCCAAATGATTCGTTCAACGACTCGTTTTTCCAAACCCCTCCTTTGCGCGACGCTAATCTGCGTTGATTGGTCAGATGACCCAGCAGTGTTTACAGAGATAATACTTATTGATTAACACTGAGTACAAATGCTTTTATCAATTAAATTGTGTTATAATAATGATTATAGTCCACTGCTTTGTAGTTTGTAGTAAAAAATTAAAAATAAGATAAAGAATTTAATGTTATGTTAGCGAGCATAGCCCAGAGTTCATATTGTAAAAGCACAATCAGTCTTTGTTTGCGTTAGCCCGATGCATAAACATAACGTAAAAAAAAAAAAAAAAAAATGCAGTTACGTTACTACGAGGTATTACTCTATTCTTTAAGACAACTCCGAAAACAACGACAAAAACTTCACATATCTCAATACAATTGTCATTGAAGACCTAGAAGCTAAACGGTGCTTACACAACAAACAAAATCATTATTAAGCATATTACATAAAACATAAAAGCAACAATTATTAATAACACTTACAGGTTGTGATACGGAGGAGGAAGCTGATGCAAATACACTTGGAACTGAACCTTCCTTCAATATCAGCCAGCTCGCGAATCCAAGTTTGATTGCATTTAAGTTGGTAAAGCAATCGTCTTCAAAATGGCGCGAACAAAGCACAAGGCTCGGACTATACTTCTGTGGTATAGTTGTATATATGAATTGTAGCCACTTAGTCTTCAAATGCTCCTCCTTGGGCAGATGAAAAAAGTTCAGAACACAGCGTCTCGTCGCCATGATGTTTCCCTGGCCTTGGAGCGCAATAAGTGGGCGTATCGTATTCAAATAACTTGACAAGTTGACGTCATCTAGTGAGAGAAAAAGCTTCGGTCTTCTACCGATTCATAAAAATGACTCCGAGTCGACTCTTACTTTTGAAAGACTATAACTTTATATACGGTGCACTTTCATATTTCAAACTTTGCAGGATGTTTTTGTTCACTTAGATCTATGTTACACACTACATGAAAGGTACATTTCAAAATTCCATAATAGGTGCCCTTTAAGATACTTTTTGCTAGGATCAAAACTTCTTTGTCATTGGGGCGTACCCTGGGAATTATTTTAAAAGGTACAATTTTGTACTTTTATTGCAGTATGCACAATAGTTCCTTGGGGTACAAAATTGCCCCTTAAATGGTTCAAAGTTATAAGGTACAAGTTTGTACCTCGCATTAAAGGTACAAAAGGGTACCCTTCAGGATACCACCCCAGTGACGGCCACTTGTACCCTAAAAGGTACAGTTTTGTACTTTTTTTTCTGACAGTGCAGACTATGAGCCCTATTTCTAGAGAGAAGAGCAGCACCATCCCAGGAGGAATGAATACCGTTCCCTTTCAAAAGCTACAATCGATGCTGCGCTGCTTAGCGCATTGGGAACGTCTTTAATCGTGACCTGCTGTGAATATAGTGTGTAAACACGTCGATGGAATCGACCGGAAGTAATATAGCCTCGGTCGGTGACGTCATCGGCGCGCACCCGCGACGCGAGGCTATAATTAGATGAGCCGCAGGTGCATCGTCAGGTCTTTTGTCTTCAGAGATCTCTCTGTGTTTGGTGTGCAAGCATTTATCTCCTCTCTATCTACTACAGATCTTTGTTAGGAGTTATTTAGTTTAACACTGACAGTGTGCAGATTTTCTCTTTCTCATCTCTCTACGATCTAAAAAGGAGTTTAGAAAAAGTAAAGGAGAAAGAGAAATGTGTCAAGGGAGTAAGCGCTGTGTCCCTCCATGTTTTCGTCCTATTCAGAACTGGATACACACGCTTACTGCTTTGTTTGTTTGGGAAAGAGCATGCTGCCCTTGCGTTTGAGCATGGTGAATTCGAGCACAGTGGAATGTTCACAGTTAAAGTGCTTCGCGTTCGCTTTGCTTATTTCAAAGGGGTGGCACCTACAATGCGATTGTGGGGCTCGCGTGTCGATCTGGCTGAGGAGCGAGAGACGGGTGCGTCCTTTTCGCTTCCTCTCTCTCCAGATCGCGATGTCCTTTTTGCCTGACTACCGAAGCGTGCCTCGGCGCTTCTTCGGCTCGGGCAGAGGACATTTAATCTCGTGAGTTTGCCGCCTACGAGCGTTCCTCCCGTGATAATAAAAGGAGAACTGCTCGGGGCGATCGTTCGTGCAGTGGCCAGACTACACTGATCACAACAAAAAGACACTCAACGATTATAAATAAATATGTAAATATAATATATATATTTATACATGACGTGTCTTTGTGCCCTCGACGTCGATCAATTCGACTATCGCGGGTGCAAAGGCACGCGATTATATGATGCTGTCTCAGATTGGAGAGACGCGCGCGAGCTTTCTCTCCCCTGGGATCGTATTATCACATGCATTTTCAGCGGGTCAGGCTACTGCGCTGTACACTACAGGCATACCAGGCTGATCCTATGAAGGATTTAAATACAGCCTGTCATCCAGACCGTGTCTGATTGATATTTGGCTGTATTTATTGCTGATGAATTGAATGATGATGAGAAATCAGATATTCAATGCAATATATCAAATGCTTGTAATAATTTATTGTCTGGCTGTTCTTTGGCCACATTTAATTCTGAGGGATTAAATATTGTAAAAGCCATCTAAAAAAATGTATATATATATTATGATGGACTTTGAGAGTACTGACTCCGAGCACTTCTCTCGTTATGATAAGCGTGTGAGAGGTTACTCGAGTTGGTGACTCGTGCAGTGGCCAGATTACAGCTAGACTGTCCTCCTTGAGGATCTCCATGACGTTAACTCGTGCATGGGGAAAACCTTATTCTTTGTGCCCTTGACGTCAATTTATTAGACTATCATGGGGGCATGTGCATACGATGATGCGCCAGTCCGAAGAGACGCTCGCTGGCTATCTCTTCTCTGTGGCTCATCGTCATTTAAGGAGTCAGCACTCCCCACCATGCTGTGTATAAGGACATCCACGCTGGTGGGGGTCAGACTGGTGCTGCTCTGCACACTATGGCAGTGTTGCAGGCGTACCAGGCTGATCTGATTTAAAAAAAAAGAGGGCTCAAAAGCAGAGTGTGGCGAGTTGCGTTCCCCCTCGTAATGACTGGGGACCGGTTTGTCGCGCTCAGCAGCCTCATATATACCAGAGACAGAAATCCTGAGTTTTTTGTCCCAGGTCTGTGGGGGTGTGCCCCTTCGGGATAGGGCATGTAAAATACATCAATCAGCTCCTACCTGACACCCTCACGAAACCACTGTTACATCCCTGCCACCTTTGGTGATTCAGGGGGTAGCGGTTTCCAGCGAAATGTTGAAGGTTCTGTTGTTTCCTGTTATCGCCCAGGACACAGAACAGTTAACATTCCCCCAATTCGAAGTATTAAATTTGGTACCCTTTAAAGAGACTTTGGCAGCGTGAAAGCTACTGCCGAGTATCTCTTTTTGTGTCCTAAAGACAGTAAAAGGAATATGTTGCCCTCCTCGTTTTAACGGTGTGTTCCCACTACCATAAAACAGAAGTAGGCGCATCTGCTGTCACAAGAAGAAATGGGGGACTGCGTCCGTTTTTAGATCTTTGAGGCTTGAACCGTTCCGTCAGAACGCTCAAGTTCAAGATGCTAACTATCAAATAGATCGTGTTGCAAATTCAACATCATGATTGGATCTTCACGGTCGATCTTAAAGACGCATGTTTTCACAGAAATATTGCCACAACACAGGAAGTTCCCGAGGTTTGCTTTTGGGGGCGAAGCCTACCAATATCGGGTTCTTCCATTCGACCTAGCCATGTTACATAGACGATTGACTGATACTGGCACAGTTCAGGAGCTTGCGCTTTCGACATTAATATCGATCCACGCTTCTCTCTATGGGGTTGAGTTGCAACGCTAAGAAGAGCGTTCACTCTCCAACGTGCTTGGGGTTTAAATGGGACTCTGTCACCATCGGGGGCACAACTGTCCCCCGCTTGTCAAGACCATTTTTAAACACCCTAAAGCAACATCTGGCTAGGTCAGGATAGGTCTCATGGCAGCTGCGTCCACAGGGATCCCTCTGGGCCTTTTGCACATGAGACCACTTCATTTGTGGCTCAAATTCCCCAAGGGCAAATAGAGGCAAGAGCACGCATTGGGTGCTTTGTGTCCTTTCTAAAAATCCATGTTTATGGTAAGGGTTACGCGCTGTAGCTTCGTTCCCTTTCTACGTGGTTCAGACCCCGGTTCCTCACCTTGGGTCCCACTCTTGGTGCGTCTTCTCGTCGCATAATGCTAACGACAGACGCCTGCCTGTCGGGCTGGGTAGCGGTCTTAAGTGATCGTCCAGCCCAAGGGTTTGGGGAGGCATCATCTTGACTAGCAAATCAATTGCCTCAAGTTGATGGAATATGTATTTCTGGCCCTGAAACACTTTCTCCCTCAGTTGAGAGGCTGTCATGTTCTAGTGCTAGAGCGGCAGCCTCTTACTTAAATCACCAGGGAGGTCTACGCTCACGCAATCTGTACAGAATAGTGAGGCAGATTTTCTCTGGGGCCCGGAAAAGTTCCTGTCACTCAGGGCAGTGTACATTTCCAGGGCATCTGAATGTGGGAGCAAATTTACTGTCCGGACAGAAATTACCAATGGGGGAGTGGAAATTCCACCCAGATGTAGTAAAACAGATCTGGACCAGATTTTATGAAGCGGAGGTGGACTTCTTCGCCGCCCAGCGGACAGCGCAATGTCTCCTCTTCTCTCTGAGTCACCCAGCCCCCTGGGTCTGGATGCGATTGCGCACACATGGCCCAAAATGCGCCTGTATGCGTTTCCTCCAGTGGCTCTGCTCCCAGGAGTTCTAGCCAGAGTTCGCCAGCAAGGGTCTTGCCTCTTACTGATAGCGCTGCGTTGGCCGAACAGAGTATGGTTCTTGGAGATATTTCTCTCCTCAACGGCTCGCCATGGGCGATTCCGGAGAGGAGGGATCTTCTCAGGCGGAGGGTACGATATTCCATCCCAAGCCCAACCTGTGGAATCTTCATGTTTGGCCCCTGATGGGTACCAACTGAGGGACACTGGGCTTTTGCCTGCCGTTATTAAGACCATTCTAAGTGTTAGGACTCCCTCCACTAGAAAGAGTTATGCCAACAAATGGGGTGTCTTTGAAAGGTGGTGTGTTGTACATAATGCAGATCCGGTCAACTGCCAGATTGCTTCAGTTCTGGATTTCCTGTAGGAAAAATTATCAACAGGTACATGCCCCGCCACTCTCAAGGTTTATGTGGTCGCTCTTTGGCTTGCCACGCCTTGGTTGACGGGGTGCCACTCGGGAGACATCCTCTGCTCGCTCGCTTCAATATTGGGGCCAGATGACTGAGGCTTCCCGTAAGAACCAAAGATCCCTTCGTGGGACTTAGCAATAGTCCTAGAGGGTCTGGTTGAGACCCCCTTTTGAACCTCTAGAGTCAGCGTCTGATAAACTTCTGACCATAAAGATGTTTTTTCTTATGGCTATAACCTCTCTAAAAAGAATCGGGCACATGCAGGCTCTGTCAATATCGTCATCCTGCTTAGACTTTGCCCCAGGAATGGTGAAAGTGATTTTGCATCCTCATCCTGATTACCTGCCTAAGGTACCATTCTCGGCTGTACATCCGGTCACTCTAGAGGCCTTCTGCCCTCCACCGTTCATAATGCCGGAGCAGGAGAGATCTCACAGACTGTGTCCAGTCCGTGCTCTTCAGGCCTACGTCCACCGCACTAGCCAGTGACGTAAGTCAGAGCAACTATTCGTTTGTTATGGGGGCAGCAACAGGGGTGCTGCCACCGCCACTAAACAGACCATGTCACATTGGGTCAGGGATGCTATTGCTCTTGCCTATGAGGCGCGCGGCCAAGCTTCGCCAACGGGTCTAAGGGCTCACTCCACCAGAGGGGTCGCCTCCTCTGCTGCCTTGGCAAGAGGTGCCCCCTTGCAGTTTGTTTGTGATGCGGCAGGCTGGTCCTCTCCGCACACATTCATAAGATTTTATAGTTTGGATGTTCATACCACTCCGGGCTCTCACGTCCTTGAGCCGACATCGCAAGCTAATGTCTAGGGCTTTCCTGCGTTTCTTGTGAGCACACCTACACAGCCGTAGGGAGTCCAGACACCTTCAAGCACGGCGGCGTGGGTATTCTCGTTCCCAATGCGCTAAGCAGCGCAGCATCGATTGTAGCTTTTGAAAGGGAACGTTCCGGGTTACTTGACTGTAACCCTGTTCCCTGAAAAAGCGGAACGAGATGCTGCGCTACTTTGCCGTGCTGATGATGTCCCAGGACTGCTCTTCAGACAAAATATCCTGACGATGCACCTGCGGCTCATCTAATTATAGCCTCGCGTCGCGGGTGCGCGCCGATGACGTCACCGACCGAGGCTATATTACTTCCGGTCGATTCCATCGACGTGTTTACACACTATATTCACAGCAGGTCACGATTAAAGACGTTCCCAATGCGCTAAGCAGCGCAGCATCTCGTTCCGCTTTTTCAGGGAACAGGGTTACAGTCAAGTAACCCGGAACGTCTCTCTTCAACAGGTCAGGTCTGCCCCAAAAACTTTTCCAATTGTCTATGAATTCTATATTGTTTTACACTGGGAATTATTTTAAAAGGTACAATTTTGTACTTTTATTGCAATATGCACAATCATTCCTTGAGGTACAAAATTGCCCCTTAAATGGTACAAAGTTTTACGCATTAAAGGTACAAAAGGGTACCTTTCAGGATACCACCCCAGTGACGGCCACTTGTACCATAAAAGGTACAGTTTTGTACTTTTTTTCATATTGGTTCCATATTTTGAACCATATTGTTGGCTTTTGCCACAAATATACCTGTGCTACTTGTGACTGGTTTTGTGATCCAGGGTCACAAATGTTATTTGAAATATTAAAGTAGACACTTTACTCGTATGTTTTTTTGTGTATATACAATTTTTGTTGTAAATTTAATTTGACACCAAAATGGTGTCGTCTCATCTTTGACCGGCCTATAGGTGTACAAAATGATGAATTGATTAAGTTTAATTGGATTAAACAATATACAAATGTATTAAACTTAACGAGAAGAGATGCAAATTAAAAAACTTATAGTAAGAGCTTTATGAAAGGCAGTTATTGTGAATGAAGCATTTAGATTAAACACTTATTTTGTGTTGTGAAAAGATACTTTGTGATTTTGTGTATTGTACTAAAACAAGAAAATATGCTGAAACGTTTGGAAAAAAGTGCACTTTTGATGATCAGTATTGATATTAGTAATAAGAGTTTTGAAAAATTGCTTGTGAACATGCAGATATTTTTCATTAACAAATAAGGTGTTCATGAGCTTTTTTTTAACTTGATCACTTCATATTATACTGAGCTACTGAAACCCGAAATACAAAATACATGAAGACAGGAGCAGGGCTTATTTTACCAACCAAACCAATTAAAACTTAAACTATTCCTGTACAAACTTTTGGCAATGACCGTTTAGGTTAAATTACTTGATTTACATGGACTGTAGACACAGCATGCAAATATGCAAAGATATACAATGTGCAAAGATCCATTTGGGCTATAATGAAAAACCTGAAGATGGGAGCAGTGCTTATCTTAACATCCTGACCTATAATAAAACTTCCAACATTCATGCAGGACAGCAGTTTTCTTATAGGTGCTGTCATTCCAGTGCAAGTCTCCTCAGGTATGGGTTTGCTTTCTTCAGTGTCTATTTTATTTTGAAATGTTGTAGCATTGATATATATATATATATATATATATATATATATATATATATATATATATATATAAGTTAAACATAATGATTTAGTTAAAATTAATACAATTATTTGGCAGTTGCTTGTTATTTTAGATAATGTTTAAAACTTTTTGAAATCTGTTTAAAACCTTTTAAAACTTCTGCACTGTTGCTTCTGGCCACGGTGTATAACTTATACAGTATAACATTGTATTTTAATAGTCCACATTCTACTAACTATAAGTAACGTTGCAACTACATGTCAACTAACTCTCATTACATTATTGGTAGATTGTTAGGTTGTGGTTAGTAGAATAAGCTGACATATAAAGTACTCAGAGGTGGGTAGTAACGATCGTACATTTACTTCGTTACATTTACTTGAGTTAATTAACAAATAAAATTAAAAAAAAAAAAATTTTAGGAGTAGATCTAAATGTGGTTACTTTTACTTTACCTCGAGTACATTTCTAATGAAAAAAACTGTACTTTTACTTAGTTATGGGCAACGTTCCTCTCGGTACTTTATTTTAATGCAATACATGTAGTTAAATGCGTAGTTTAGCCTATTCCATGTATTTTTTTTCTGGGGCATGACCTGAGCGATGCTTAATTCACAAATGAATCACTCTTTTGAGTCGATTCTGTAAGACTTCATCAAATAATTTGGGAGAACCATAGATATCCATATAAGGCTACATGTCTTAAGGCGGATTCTCGAACGGCATCACCGGTGGCCATCTTGCCACAGAGAAGCTTTCTGGCGAGCTCTGTGGTATTTGAAGTAAGGTGAGTGATCTGCACGAACACAAATCCTCTTATCTTGCTGAAATCTTGACGGATTTACAAACGGTTTGGTTTCTTACAAACATTATTAACGTGGCTATAATTCTGGATGCTTAAACATGTTGAAATATATAATATTATAATTATTCATAAGTATGAATGCAGTATCATAACTACATCTCTGACGTTTATAACAAACCAACCCGTTTGAAAATCAGTAGAAAATTGATAAAGTTATGGCTATTTAAAAAGTACATGCACCATTAAAACACAATGTTACTATGGGCAGAACTGTCTAAATCGTTTCACGAATCAGTTTGAATGATTTTGTTCGGTCCGCCATCCCGCGGTAATGTGTGTTTTGCCCTCGTTTTTTTCTGTGGTGAATTTGATTTTCTTCTTAATTTTTCTTGTAAATTTATAATCGAAATGTTTTTTTTTTTCAAACATTAATACTATTGTAACCCTTGAAGGACAAGACAAGGGAGTCTCCGTTTCTGAATTTATAATCGGAACGCAAGGAACACTAACACAAGCCGAACTCACTCGCTCGTATCTCTACCCTGCCTTTTCCGAATTCCCCACATTAACCTATTAACTGCTGGTGCAAAATAAAACATACATTTCACAACAATTATAGAGAGTCCGTGCGCTGCTACACTATTAAAAGTTATTAATTCAGGTTGGACACCACTGAAGGCCTAGGTGTGAAATGCACGGCCCGCCACATATTATATACACACACACACACATACATACATAGGCCTATCCAAAGTAACTAGTAACTAGCTACTTGAGTCGTTTTTTTCATTGGATACTTTTTACTCTTACTCAAGTAACTATTAAGATTATTACTTTTACTTTGAGTAAATATTTCTATAAGTACTTGTACTTTTACTTGAGTACAGTTTTTGGATACTCTACCCACCTCTGAAAGTACTTGAAAAGTTACTTATAAATAATTCCCAAGAGAGAAAATAAAGTGTTAGCAGATATTAAGCAGAAAGTCTACTAATACTCCAATTAGTGGTAGTTGACATGTAATTGCAAAGTTTATTATTTCTAACTCTTTAAAGCATAAAGAATACGCTCTTTGGAAGTTCATTGAAAAAAAGTTCCCTTTCAAGGGAACTCTCACTGCGTGGATGACGACACTTTGGAGAATTGACATATAACTATGATTGGACTATGCATAAATATTTTTTAGATAGTTGCAATTGTATTTCAACGAGTTATAATTTGACAAGTCAGAATCACTGATCAATATAAATGACTGGATTGCCGCCATATTGGTATTCCCTAGTATTCCCACACATTCTATTGAATTAATACAAAATCATCTGATTTTAATGAGAAAACATTACCTAACGAGTCAGTGTTTTTATCTGAAGTCTCCCTGTATATTCTTACAATGCAAACTTCCTAAACATTTTACATTTTTATTTGTTTAAAGTCAATAAATTCCCCTGCTTATTAAAATATATTTTCATCTTCATAACAGTAGCAAATATCAGATCAGCTGACAGACGAAACACCTCCTAATTTACATTGCAAATTATACGATTTATGAATGCAGATGTATGCTTTGTAAAGCATTTGACCTGACCTCTGGCTTTGTAACAGTTTCCAAGAACTCCAAGAGTCTGTGTGGATGTTGGTCAACAAAAAAACATACACTATTCAATATCGCGATTAGAACAAAGCATATAAGAATAAAAAAAACATACTACTAATCCTCAACTGGATCCATTGCTCCTCGAAGTAAAACCAGCACTTCTGAGGTAAGTTTCCAAGGATTATTCCTCGCAAGATGAAAGTACATTCATCTGATTAAACTTGGTGTGTTTTATCGAGCTGATGTGGCCGGTTTGAATGTTTGCATGTATTGCCTCAGATAATTTGCGTTTTGAATAGCGCGCGCTCTCCGTGGGCGTGGTCACATTAAAAGATAACTAGCTATAATGAGCTGAAATGAGAACTCGCTCTTTTTATATAGATTATATAAACAGAGAATATTTGTTTTAGTTTTGAATTAGATAATTTAAAAGTACACACTTAAATGATTATAAAGATATAGGAGGCAGAAAGCACACCCTGTTTATTTTCTTTATTTTACAAAAGCACAACGTTTTATTTCGATTGTAAGTGGACATGTAAAAAAGTAGACATTTAACAGCTTATTTTTTCATATTTCTTAAGTCTTTTAAATATTTTAAATCTATTTTGCTGCTATGTAAAAAAAAAAACAGCAAAACGCGTCGGCGCGTTTGCCGTCCCCAGAGGGTTAAGTAAGTAAAAGTTTGTATTAGATCTTTAATTCTCCTTCGTCTCCTTCTGCCTGCACTACACCGTGACAGAAGAACGGACCTAAAGATGAGCAAACTCCTCATCCCTGCAGACCCACTTTTCACTCTCTTTCAAGATGGCCACCCGATTGAGGACTATGTAGAAGAGTACCTTGAGCTCTCATATCAAAGACCCTGGAAGGAGGACACACTAAAAAACATTTGTTGGTGTGGTTTGGACAATTACATCTATCAGAAAGTTCCTGCGGCTGCTACCACATGTTCCCTGGCCCATTATATGGATTATGTGCTATGGTTGAGTGGTTTTTCCTCACTGTTGGTGAGGTTCAAGTAGGGCTGGGCGATAAAACGATAACGATAATTATCGCGATATAATTTTTCTCGATAAAACGATATCAAGAGTTCGATAAATGTTCGATAAGGTTTTTGCGCCAAAAGCGGAACGAATCTCATTTGAACCGCGCGCCACACGGACCGTTTATCCGCTCGGCTCAAAGTCCAAACGGCAGCGCAGCGCGAGTTCACTAGAGCAGATGCGTTTACTCTGATCGGCCTCGGTCACGAGATCCAGTGAGAAGCGCTTGAATTCAGCGAGGAACACAAATGTCCCAGTGATTTAAACCAGTTTAAAGGCAGATGAAACCGCACCGACGAACAGGAGAAGCACTGTGCCCAACGATACAGTCAGAAGCTTCTCCGTCGACACATTCCCATCATTTACCACGGATTTAACGTTACTGTAACGTTAGCCTAGTAATATTAACTCCACCATGAAATGTGGTATATATATATATTGAATTGTATAATATTATTAATGTAGACAATGTATCAAAGGACTAATGGAATATAATTACAGTTTTTAATAATGTATTTAGGCTACTGGTTTTCATAAATACCATAGAACCATAAAGTTAAATTTTATCTGTGGTTATCATGATCTAAATGCATGATGCTGGATGACCAATGGTTAATTTTAATAAAACTAAAGAATATTACATTTTACCAAATAAAAATAATGTTGTTACTTTTTTTAACAGATGTTACTGTTTTTGTTAATGAACATAAAATGTATAGTAAATCTGCATCCTAACTCAAGCTAATACTACTGAAATAAAGATATTTATTTTGTTAAGGAAAAATGACAAATGTTTGAATGTTCTACCTCGGATTTGTGAATGTTCACCTGTTTGGCAAGTGTTTGTCATGATATGTTCTGACAATAAAGAGTAGTTTAAAAACACAACGCTCTGGTTTCTACAGCTTTCACTTAGGAGTAAAAATCTGTCTTTGAACTTGAAATAAATAAAGATTTGACATTTATCGATAATTATCGATATCGACTGATATAAAAAAAAATATCGTGATATTTTTTTTTGGCCATATCGCCCAGCCCTAGGTTCAAGTTCAAGTTCAATACCTTTATTTGTCCCCCAGTGGGGCAATTAGTTTCACAGCATAGGAGCACACAAACTTACAAACACAAATACACATAATATGATAAATAAAAAAAAATAAAAAACATAATACACATTCTGATCAAGTTCAATAATGTGTAAGCTACCTTTCCCTCCTGGCATTTAGGAGAGAGACAGCAGACGGAACAAAGGAGTATTTAAATCTGTTTGTTTTAGCAAACGGGAGTCTGAGCAGTGAACCTGATGGTAGAAACTGAAACTGTTGATATAAGGGATGAGAACAGTCAGTCAAGATGGAGTTTGCTTTCCTAGACAGCTGTTTTTTGTAAAGATCCTGTAAAGTTTCTTGTGGAAGCCCAATAATTTTACTACTGAAACTAACGACCTTGTTCAGTAAGTTCCTCTCTTTTACCCTCAAGGATTGAAACCAACAAACAGAGGAGAACGTAATAATAGACTCAATAAAAGAACGATAAAACAAAGTCATCAAAGTAGAGTCAACCTGGAATTTAGATAGTTTTCTAAGACAAAAAAGACGCTGCTGGCTTTTCTTATAAATCGAGTCAGTATTTTTCTTAAATGTCAACTTGTTATCGAGAAAAGTGCCTAAGTATTTATAACACTCTACCGATTCGACTGTCTGACCATCAATCACTATGATGTCAGGGGAAGGCTGAACACGTCTAAAATCAATGCACATGTCCTTTGTCTTTAAAACGTTTAATGATAAAAAAGATTCCTGACACCATTTTAAAAAGTAATCGATCACGGGACCATGCGAGGTTTCAGTGCTATTCAACAGGCTCACTATAACTGTATCATCCGCAAACTTCAATATATGACGGTTTTCAAAAATGCTACGACAGTCATTTGTGTACAATATATACAACAAAGGAGAGAGAACGCACCCTTGTGGAGAGCCAGTAGATGTTACATATAGATCAGAAAATTGGCCATTTACTCTGACTCTTTGTGTTCTGCCTGTAAGAAAGTCCAAAATCCAGCCAACAATACTACCTTCCAGACCAAAGTTATCCCTTAGTCTCTGGATTAGTAGATGAGGCTGAATAGTGTTGAAGGCAGAAGAAAAATCAACAAACATCAATCTGACATGATTGTTTGGACTGTCAAGGTGCTTGCAGATGTAATTCAACAGAGTTATGGTGGCATCCTGAACCCCTCTCTTGGTCCTGTACGCGAACTGCAGGGGGTCCATCAGGTGTTCAGTAGTTTTCAACAGTTCAGCTTTGATCAGTTTTTCCAGTGACTTCATAACTAATGAGGTTAGGGCTATAGGCCTAAAGTCATTTAATGATTTGGGATGTTTAGATTTACCAACAGGGACTATAATAGACTGTTTCCACAGATTAGGCACCTTCTGGTGAGACAAGGATAAATTAAAAATATAAGTAAAAATCGGGCCTAGTTGTTCAGCACAGTTGGAGAGTAATCGACTACTGATATTATCTGGACCAGCACTTTTTCTTAGTTTACAGTGTTTAAAAGTTTTGACAACAGAATGTTCATCAAAAAGAGGAGAAACTTGTTTTGATTCCAGTGCTGTATTTCTCAGCGTCATTATTTCATTATTGAAAAAATGCACATCGAATCTGGAGTAAAATTTGTTTAGCTCTTGTGCCAGGACCAGATCAGAAGTGAACCCATCTAATGAGACCCTTTTCTTTACATTATCAGTCAAACCAACCATAGACCTGATACTGTCCCATGCTGAACCCATATTATTATTGCTAAGCTTGTCTTCTAGTTTTCTTTTATAAGATAATTTAGCTCTCCTAATTTCCCGTTTAATTTCCTTATGTACAGACATTAGCTCAGTAGGATCTCCCTGTTTAAAAGCCTGTTTCTTTTTATTTAGTAGCACTTTAAGGTGTCTGCTTGCCCACGGCTTACTATTTGGGTAGGTTCTGACAGTCTTTATAGGAACAACAATGTCCTCACAGTAAGTTATCCATGAACTGACCACATCAGTGAGTTCGTGAATGTCTCTAGAAGATTCGATAAACACCTCCCAGTCTGTGCTCTCCAGACAGCCCTGGAGGGTGAGGGTGGCCTCTTCTGACCACACTTTGATGTTTCTAGTTGTCACCTTCCCCCTCTGAAGACATGTCCGATAGGATGGAACCAAGTACACACAGTTATGATCGGCTGAGCCGAGAGGGGGGAATGAAATTGATTTATATGCATTTTTAATGGGCCCATAACACTTGTCCAAAATCCTGTCTTTCCTAGTGGGGCAGGAAACGTACTGATAAAAACTCCTGAGAGATTTGTCCAAGGAGCAGTGATTAAAATCTCCTAAAACCAGGTTAGGAGCATCAGGAGATAAAGACTGAAGTTTATGCACAGACTGAGAGATAAGTTCTGAGGCGTTTTTTTCATTCGCCTTTGGATGAACATAAACGACAGTAACGAAAATCTGTGGGAATTCACGTGGCAAATACATAGGGTGCATGGACAAAGAAAGCAGCTCCACGTCCTTGGTACAAAGTCTCTCTCTCACTATAACATTTTTACACCAGCGTTCATTTATGTATGCGCATACTCCACCTCCGCATGATTTCCCGGTAGTCGCGGACGTTCTGTCGGTGCGGAACGGGATCCCAAACCCGTCTATAACCAAATCACCGTCAGCGTCCCTTTCCCCGAGCCAGGTCTCTGAAAAGGCCAGGATACAGGCGTCTTTAAATGCGTGTTGATGGCGAACAAGAGCCTGGAGTTCGTCAGTTTTATTACGGAGAGAACGGGCGTTGGACAGGATAATTGAAGGCAGGGGAATGCGAGACGGATGTTGCCGTCTCATACGCTCCCGCACCCCGCTTCTTCTTCCTCGCCTCCTTGGCCTCCGTTCTAAAGTTCTGAAGTGATCGCCTTTCCCGAGACCGGCCAATTCCTCCAGATCAGGTATGATCAGGTCCACTGGTGGTCCGCTGATCACAGATTTTTCAAATGTTAGCAGATAGTCTTTGGAGTATTGAATCGGCCATAGTGAACCCAGGTGCCATACGGACGCCAAAAAAAGGAACAAAGTCGGATCCATGTCGCTGAGTTTTAACAAGCCGGAGTAAATATTTGATCAGTACAAAAATGAATAAATAAATAAATAAAACAAACTACTTAACAGACTTTAAAAACTCTGACAAACAAAACAGACATGCTTCCTACTACTGCCGGTCGCTGCGTACGCATGCGCCCAACCTCCAAGAAGAGAAGACACCACCACCACTCAACCACAGTCACCTCTTTCACTCATGAAACTCGTTCCATCGAGACCGCTCAACCTGAGTTTCTTCACATCAAGTCTACCGAGCCTTAGATGCTTCACGTCACGTCATGTCTGCCAAACCTGAGAATCTTCACGTCGTGTCTACTGAGCCTGAGCATCTTCACGTCATGCCTGACCAGCCTGTTCTTCACGTCATGCCTGACCAGCCTGATCTTCACGCCATGCCTGACCAGCCTGATCTTCACGTCATGCCCTCCGAGCCAGAGACTGTTCACGATATGCCCGCCGAGCCAGAGACTGTTCACATCAGTCCTGCCGAGCCTGCGCTTCACGTCAGTCCCGCCGAACCCAAATCTTCTGTCCCCGAGCCTGTCTCCGAATTTCCACCCAGCCTCCCTCTCCCACCTCCTCCCATCTACCATCTACCACCTCCTCCCATCTACCACCTCTCAACCCTTCTTCCACCACTGCCTGTCAGCCCCTCAGCTCCTCCTACCACCTTCAGGGAGGTGGAGTCGCCGTTAGTCTTCCGGCCTACAGCTTCAGCCTGGTCGGTGGATCCCCGTTCTCCACCTCAAACCTCCGCAACCTGGACTCCGCCTCAGCCCGACGGTCCAATAACGTCCCCTTGGTTCCTACCTCCCTCAGCTCCACCGTGGCCCATCAGGTCACCAGTTCCGGCAGGCTCCCTCGTTCCCCTGATTCACCTTGGTCGAAAATTTAAATACAATTTGTATGATTTTAGGTCAATGTTTTGGCTGTAAGTCAATGATTCCCTCTGTCGGTAGGGAATGGTAATCAAACACATCCGGTGTTCCTGCTGGCCGTTCAGCATGCTATGAGCAATCCAGTCATTAATATAGATCAGTGGTCAGAATGATAGTTAGAGATATCTGCAATTATATTTGCTATAATAAGAAATTTGATTTGAGATATTTCTAAATACATTTTGACTAGTCAAAACTCCATTAAAGATATCTGTAATGATGTCATTGATTTCTTCAATTGACACATCATATACGCAAAGATAATTAAAGATCTCGAATTTAGTTTCGACTAGTTACAATTATATTTTAAGATATCTTAATTTACTTAGCCCCTCACCAGAGCCCCACCCTGTCTTGTTGATAATGCTTCGTGCTAGTTCTACAACTGTAGAGTAGTCTACTTTTGTTATCACAGAGAAAAAAAAGCTACTGGATGAATTACTTCAGATATTATTAAATAATATCTGGATGCATTCATAATGGTAAAAGGTCTGCAGCATGCCATAGCGTTGTGATTTTAACTGAATCAGGTTGCAAAAAGGACCAGCTGGAGTTTAATGTTCAAGACAGAGAACCGCAAACTGCTCATCTGAATTTTTGTATTATATACTTTGAAAAGACATGTGTGAAGAATGGCCCTGAACCGTGGTTCAATGTCAACATTGTGACAACGCTGTAACAACCTTTACCACACAACGTAGTTATAGCAACCTTTTGGCCATGTTGTTAAAACGTTGTTAGAAGGTTGGTTACGTTGTGCCAACGTTCTGTGTTTGCTGGGATGTGGCAAGGGGGGTGTGGTTCAACGAGGTCTGTGACGGGAGAGAGAGAAAGCAGACGAGTGGTGTAAGTAGGTCAAGTGCAAATGACAAATGTCTCGTTTCAGTAATTGCCTAAATAAAAGCCACCTGGGAAACGTGAAGCGGCAGAGTGGGACTGCCTGAGACTCGTGGGTGAAAGACAGCGGAATTAGTTGAATTCTTTTTATGCTGTTGGAAAGAGTGATTTTGTGGTTTGAGAAGCACCTGCAGAGCGGATATATGTTATTTTGTGGATCTACTGTTATTATCAATAAACATAACGAGTCTCAGACAAGTCAACCCCATCTTCTTCCTTCACATATTGAACTGAACTTACATGTACATTTTCAAAACTCTTAGTACCAAATTCCAAACTGATTACACTTGGTACTTGTCACTGCCCTGAGGCACGAAAATCAGCCTTTTAAATATCTTCTTTTTATTTTTTGTAACTGCGCACCTGTTTATTTTTCCTTTGATTTGTCGTATCATTAGTTTCTTTGCTAGATTTTCTTATGTCTCCTCATGCTAGTTAACGTTAGTCACTCCCTGTATATATATTTTTTCTTCTCACAAATGTATGACTTTTGGAAGTGCAATTTGATTACCATATGCAGTTTTAATAAAGTTGAATTATAACCTTCTACGTAATTTTTACTCTTCAAAGAGTATACCTACAGGTGTTGATTATAATGAATGTAGGCCTACTGTTAGGCTCGTAAATAATAAGGATACACAATATTTTAAAAGTATACAATTATCTAACATATGACTAATTAAAAATTAACCATAAAACATAACATGCTAAATGGGGGATATCTGTATAGCATATTAAAAAATGTAATTGTCAGAACGCCGATCGTCTCTCAGTTGCTGAACGTCACGCAACAACGTTGCTACAGCCCTGGTGCGTCTTACAATTATATGTTGTTACAATGTTGCGAGCACGTAGACAGCGACGTTGCCATTAGTAGAAATGCAACGTGCCACAGACGTTGCCACAACGTAAATGTGTTTGCTGGGATACCCCCATTGACTCAGGACGAGGAGCCTTTTTTGGTCTTGTTTGGTCACCAGAGAGACGGAAGAATAATGATGCTCCAAAAGAGCCGGTCGCCCATTGACGCCATGTCTGGTGGCAAAACAGCCACCGTAACATACCCGCTGGAATGAGACGCTGATTACCTGCGTGCATCGAGGGCGGAGTCAACACACGCAGAGAGGACGCCACCAACCAGCAGCACTTCACTACAGTAGCATGCGGCCGGAGAATTCGGTCCATGAGGCGCTGAAACGTGGCCGGAGCCCCGAACAACCCGAAAGAAAGTGTTACGAATTGGTGTAATCCAAACAACGTTGTGAAGGCTGTCTTTTCTTTGCATAGAGGCGATAAGGGTATCTGCCAATAACCTTTAGTTAAATCCAGTGTTGAATAAAAACGAGCGGTGCCTAGCCGATCAAGCAGTTCATCAACCCGCGGCATTGGATACGCGTCAAAACCACTTTTTTCTTGTGTTCAGGTAATCTATACGGCTGGCTGCGCACCACCATGCCTGGCTCGGTCTCAATATGGTACCAATTACCGTCGCCAGCATCACTGATTCCGACTCACACCATTTTTTAAGGAGGTTAAGGTAGTAAATTTGATGTGACCCGTTTTCTATCTGTTCGAATTACCTCATAATTGAGATCCCCGACTCGCTGTGTGACCTCAATGGGCCCTTGCCACTTCGCAAGTAATTTGAACTCGATGTAGGGAGAAATACAAGGACTTTATCTCCCGGTGAAAATTCTCTCAGTCTGGTTCCCCTGTTGTATAACCAGGACTGTCTGTCCTCGGCCTGTAACAAATTCTCGTTGGAGAGCTGCCCCAAAGTTTTGTTCTTAGGTCCAGGACATATTGAATTTCATTTCAACTTTCCGAAGGTTCCTCCTCCCAAGTTTCCTTCAGGACATCTAGCACCCCGCGGGGCTGACGTCCATAAAATAGCTCGAAGGGGAAAAATCCCGTGGAGGCATGTGGAACCTCGCGTACCGCAGACAAGAGGGGTTCCAGCAACTTATCCCAATTTTTGCCGTCTTCGTGAACGAACTTACGAATCATGGTCTTTAACGTGCGATTGAATCTTTCGACCAAGCTGTTGGTCATTTCCCGGCTCAGGATGCATTTCCCGATGGCTTTTTGTTACTAATAACTGGATTGTATCTTGTTTAGTCTGAGCGTCTTGTGTCACGCGATACAACCGATCTTTTAAAATAGCTAAATATGGATAAGAGAGTGGACGAGCAGGTTGGAGGGGTTGACCGTCAATAGAATGGACCTGTTCAAATGCATGTTTTAATGACTCATCCTGCGACTGCTCCAGGGGAAAGTCATCACGCTCCAAGAGGATCAGCCTCTCTATGGCGTTCGGTTCCCCTGAATCAGATGGCAGTGGTCCTGGCTCTGCCTCTCCAAGCTGCACTGCCACGCCCCTTTCCTGCTTTTTATCTCCACAAGAGACATCCACACATAAATACCTCATTAATTCACTAAAAGAAGGCCAATTTGTATCCAAAATTAGCGGATGTCGGAGGTGCTCAACTCATGAAAAACAGTTAAACTCATTCCGCTGTCTTTCGCCCGCGAGTCTCAGGCAGTCCCTCTCTGCCGCTTCACGTTTCCTAGTTGGCTTTTATCCGGTCTCCTCACGCTAATTACTGAATCGAGACACAGGTGTTTGTTATTTGCACTTGACCTACTTGCACCACTCGTCTCCTTTCTCTCTCTCCTGTCACAGACCTCGTTGAACCACACCCTCCTTGCCACAGTACACTTTTCTTGTGAAAATAGTACCAAAGTGAATACATTTTTTTTATTCTAAGCTATGGGTCTTTGGATAGACACCACTTGGTTATTTGTTTCCTGCTTGCATTTTGAGGATGAGGCCTTCAGCTTACGAGAAGGTCCTGGCCTGGGATTTGACCATGTGTTGTATCTTACATTTGTATTTATAAAAGAAAATGCAGCAGTAACAAGCGTTCAGTAGCTCAACACTCCATCTTTTTATTCTACTCCTTTCCCTCAACACTCCAGGATAGTAGCGACCCCTAGTGGGCAGAGCATATTAACCCAGCATAAAATTTTAAGCCAACACAACATTATGGTTCTGGAAAGGCTGTCCCTGGCTCCATTCAAAATATCCACGCTCAAAATTGCATTCCTTTTGGCAATTACCCTCCCTAAAGAGAGTAAGAGATTTGCAGGCCCTGTCAGTTGCCTCCTCCTGCTTGGAGTTTGCCCCAGTTGCAGTAAAATCCTTCTTACACCTGAGACTGAGGTATGTGCCTAAAGTACCAACTAATGTAGCTATAGTTTTTCAGGCTTTCCCTGTTTTTACATGTGTCGGCAGACCAAGAGAGGCTTCACTTACTTTGCCCTGTGAAGGCTCTTAAGATGTATGTCCTCAGATCTTCCCAGTGGAAGGAAGTCTGACCAGTTGCTGGAATGCTTCGGGTCACCCAAGAAGGGGTCCCCAGCTTCCAAACGTACAATCAGTAGGTGGATTGTCAAGGCAATCTCTACAGCTTATGTGGTTTTGACAACAAATTTGTCACCATTGTCTTGTCCCCACGTCGAAACAGTGCTACATGGTGGAATGCAAAAAACAAGTCTGCAGATGATTTCAAGAGAAAACAGTTAGACTGAAAAATATTACTTGTGTCTTGTATCCTGTCAAGGAAAAACATATTATTTTGTCTTACCAAATACTCATGTGTCTCTCTTATAGGTCTGTGAGGATGTTCTATACGTGTACTCTAGTGCTGTTGACTCTGGTTCCAGTGGTCACAGGTGACAATTCTGGAGTTAAAGTCAAACTAACCCAGAGGGGACTTGATATAGGTAAGTGTGAGCAAAATATAACTGTGCCCTGTGATATTTCAAATAAATCTGAAAGTATGATTTTGGTAGAGGTTATGTCACTGTCCGTAACGGTTCTTATAATGGCATTGCAACAATGTAACGTCGCATCCTTTTATCGTGCTCTCATAGTGATATGCTGTGAGTTAGCAGTGGTACTGCTGTGATCAAAATGCAGTTTTATTAACTCTTTCCCTATGGTTGACGGAATGTACCATACTTTATGACACTTGTTGATTGAATTTCCGGGTAATCTATGTTTTCACTGTTTTACAGTAAGGGGGCACTATTACGCATTTTCTGAAATAGTAGCCTACCTAATCCAATCAAAGAAGAATGGGCTTTATGCACAGCTGCACTACTTCCTGAACTTCAGGCAGCTCTTTTGTTTCCTGTCTGCCATTATTGAACAAACTGATTAATACAGGTGTGCTTGACCAATAACAATAATCAGACACACCTGGATTAATCAGTTTGTCCAATAATGGCAGACAGGAAACAAAGGAGCTGCCTGAAGTTCAGGAAGTAGTGCAGCTGTGCATAAAGCTAATTAGAAACAAGCGATAGAAGCATTGTTTACGCACATGTAAGCTAATGTGATCTTTAAACATAAAACAGCATAAAAATCAAAACTGCCTAAAGTTACTAAATGAAATGTCAAACCCACAAAGTAGTAAGACACAGCACAAGCGTTGGGTGTGTTGATGGACTTGATCTACTCAATCTATGTTTTGATCATCTTTCGAATCCGGTCCGGGTAGTCTTTGACAAAAACGTTTTTTTTATTTATTTTTTATGAAAGCATTCCACATCCAAGTGTTGATAAAGTGCTGATGTCCTTCGATTTTCTTTCTTTTGATATAGTGATGTGAATAAGTATGGACACCCATGCTAAAGTTGCCTAAAAAGAGAAAAAAAAAAATCTTTTGGAAATTGATCTTAATGCCTTAATTTAAAATATGAGGAAAAATCCAACCTTTAAGGACACCAATTTTCTTTGTGAATGAATAATGTATCGTAAATAAATAAATGTGACCCGCCACGGAAAGTAAGGACACAAGTCGGCAGCACAACTTTTGAGCAAAATGAGAAAGAAGCGTTTTTTTTCAAAACTGGTGATTTTCGCTTTTTTGCAGAATCTGTTAGTTGAGATCACGAAGAAGCCTCTCCATGTTTTAGATATCAATATTGGTATATTTAAAATCGTACATTTTTAGGTTGAAATCGGCTTGTTTTGTGAGATTCTAGCTCGCAGTAGGGGCGTGTCATTGTCTGTGTGTATTTCCATACTGGATAAGCCGGCTTTTGTTTCTTTTGTTATTGCCCCCGCCCTCCAAGGGAACAGCGTGGTAGGACTGGGCGATATAATATCGATATAAAAAATATATTGATATATTTTTTAAATGGGATATGGAATTAGACCATATCGCATCGATATAGTTCAAAGTTGCGCTGTGATCCTTGATGCAAGCAAGCTGCTGCGTGCTTTTGAAGCAGTCTGCGTCTCAACAGCCCAGTGTACAACGCGACAAATACTCACATTAAATGTTTACGCAGAGGAACAGGACACTGCAGTTCTCAAAAGTTCATTATTTGCATGTGCTTTAAAGCCTTGCCGGTTAAACATGTCATTCGCTGCTGAAGCGCTGTTCTAATGCGCTTTTCTGAGCACAAACACCCGATGCGCGCATGCACTACTGTCTAACAGCGCCTGGATACTGGACTAAGTTATCTTTCGAGTCTTTTTGAGCTAATACTGTCAAATACACTCAAGGTTTACATAAAGAAAGTTGGTTATGTCTAAATTGAGAGAAATCTGCGTGTCATATTATGCGTACATATTAGACGCGTTGCTTTCAGGTCTTAAATAGACAGTAGACCTTATAGTAAACATGCAGCCGCTTGTCCTTAAAGGGATTGTTCACCCAAAAATAAACATTTCGTCATTCTTTACTCACTCTAATGTTGTTCCAAACCTGTATTTATTTATTTCTTGTGCTGAACACAAAAGAAGATATTTGGAAGAATGTGGGTAACCAGACAGTTGTTGGTCCCCATTGACTTCCATAGGAAATAAATATAGAAGTCACTGGGGAACATCAACTGTTTGGTTACCCACATTCTTCCAAATAACTTCAACAGAATAAAGAAACATATTCAGGTTTAAAACAACTTGAGAGAGTAAATGATGACAACTAAACATTTGGGGAGAATTATCCATTTAATGTTAATAAAACAACATGTGCTTTACAGCTTTACAGGGGGTATGGCTTATCTAAATGAGATGTAAATGAGCCCTATTGAGACTACACTTTCAGAATCTGTGAATAACTCAAAATGCTCCAGAACCGACTTGTGTCCCTACTTTCCGTGACCGGTCACAAATGTTCTTCCTTAAAATACAGGGTGCATAAGTCAGGACACCCCTATGTTAAATTCCCATAGAGGCATATTTTTATTTTTATAGGCAGTTATGTCATGGATGCAGGATACTATGCATCCTGATAAAGTTCCCTTGGCCACTAGAATTAAAATAGCCCCACATCATCACACACCCTTCACCATACCTAGATATTGGCATGGGGTACTTTCCCAACGATCATCTCTCAATGCAAATCAAACCAGCAAATAGGCAAACTGAAATAAAACCATGCCAATCAAGGTATGATGAAGGGTATGTGATGATGTGCAGCTATAATTCCAAAGACCAAGGGAACTTTATCAGGTTGCAGAGTATCCTGACTATGCATCCTGTGTATAAAGTGTAGAGCGTGGTGTCGAGCGTGGAGTCAGGCGTTTTTTAATAAAAAAAATTATATTAATATAAGGTGCATAAGTTCAAGTTAGAGGCCAACAATAAATCAGTTCCAAAAATAAATACAAAACCGGTGCTAATAAAAAAAGTGAATAAAAAGTTAACAAATAGACTGAAAGCAATATTTTGTGATAATGACATGAGTGATTATAGACAATTTTAAAAGGCTGATTTTTGACCGGGCACATCAAAGGTTAGGATCATTATGATCTTTCTTTGGCTTTGGAATATGTATAATTTCTGCTTCCTGCCAAGAGAGTGGAATTTTCCCAATATCCAGTTACAGGTAAACATTTGAAGAACAATTATTAAAATAGTGTGAGGTAGATTCTTTAAAAAGCTTATTGCGGACTTTTTCTGGCTCGTCTTTTATGGATAAAGGCTGATTACTGTATATGGTTCCATATTTTAAAAAAGTTAACCATTTCCTTTGTTTTTCAGAAAGGTTTGAAAGGCAGGAAGGCGGCTGATTTTTTCTTATACATTTTTCTTTGCTCCCTTTTTGCTTTATTAATTGTTCTTCTTGCTTGTGATCTACATAAAAGAAAAAAAGAAAAGATGTATTGTAATCGGATTTCTGGAGAACAACGGTGATTCCTCGCATTAAATACTGACAAAAAGGCAGAGGGGAAGAATCTCGAACACCTTAAAAAGGGGAACACAATGGTTAAACACCCGCAGGAATGAACCAATGTTCTCAACCCAATCAGGAAAAACTTACCCGACGATAGAATCAGGTTCGGTTTCGTTTTAATCCTGCAGCGCTACATGAACTGGTGTCCATATGCCTGAAACAAGCTAAAACCATACCCATATTCCAGATTAATGCCTAAACACACAGTACCCGTAATTTCCTATGATAAAGACTTACCCGACGATAAAATAAGTCAAGCACTCTGAACCGTAACACTTCTAGATCGCTTGGTCTCGTTTTGATCCTGCAGCATTGCATAAACTGATTTACATATGCCTGAAAAAAGCTAAAATCATACCCAGTCGTCAGATTATTGCCTAAACACAGTTCCTACAACTTACTACAGTAACAGCTTACCGAAAGAAATCGTCATTTCAGGAGCACGAAAAAGCTGGCGTACAGCCGCAGTCAAATCACCCGCACGTTGGAAACAAAAGGGAACCCCCGGCCCCGGGTCAAAACACTACATGGACATGGAGATCGATCACATGGCTACACATTTTCATTGAATAAGAATATAGATCCCTGATGGGTTTGCATCTTTCATGTCATAAAAATAAAGGAACAGATCCAAAACCCTCATCTTTAAGTATAAGCAGTACAAAAGTTTGTTTGTTTTGACAGTTGCAGGTAAGGCTACTGAGATGTTCAAACCGCTTATCGAACAAATGGATATTCCAGACCTAACCTTTAGGATTCTCAAAAAGTATACAGTCACAGGGTGAGTCCAGTGTTCCCACAATATCCTCCTGCTAAATAAAATTGATATTTTATATTACTTCATATAATTGTTTTATGGATGTATATTTTATAATAAATTGTGTATATTTTCTTGACAGAATGAAGATGCATATAGATACACTTCATTCGGAGCAGAAGTTTGTTCCAAACACTGGAGTCCGTATAAAAATGAAGAGTGCCAACATTCATGTGACTGGAAACACATTATCGGGGTTAGTATAATGCTCATATCACACATTTTCATCAAAGAAATCATTAGAAAAAAGAATAGTAGTAACAAACTGGTAAAATTCCTCACACAATTCTATTTTTAATAAAAACACAATAAACAGACAACAACAACAACAAAAATTTGTTTGCTTAATTTAACACATGAAAAAAAAAATAAACTGGTTAATGTGGAAGGTGCAAACGATTTTGAATGTCTTCCTCATGTTATTTTTAGGGTATCCGCACTTCCAATTTAATACTTTTTAATACCCTTTTTTTTTAAATAACTGCCTTGTCATTTTGGTTACGTCCATGATACATCAACTATACAAAATACTATTAAACCTACCTGGGTTATTGTGAATGTCTCAAGTATCTGGAGCCAACACAGTGCCTGCTCAGAGCAGCCTCAACAAGTCTGAAAGACACATATATAGAGGATAATACAGAGTGAGTTAAATGAAGATTCTGAAGAGGAAATAATGCCCTGAACTCTATTCCACAGAAAAAGCAGTAGTCCGTCGAACATGGATTTGGAGACACTGGCCATCAGTGCCACTGTTGCAGTCAAAGTTGATGCTGGCCACCTAAAACTCAAAATAAAAAAATGTAAAACAAAAATGGGACCTTTCCATTTCGACACCGGGTAATTTTGTTCAGCTCACCACATCACAAATAGCAGCTGGCTAATAACTGGCTGAATCAGGATTAGTATGTTCAATAATAAAGTCTATGTTTATCCATTGAGTTGCATGTTCTGCAAATATCACATAACCTATTTATTCTGGATTATGTTCCCAGAGTGTATGTCAAAGAATTTTCAACAAATTAGTGTACAGTTCATGATAACTAAACACTTTAAAATATTGAATTTACAGATCGACGTCATTGGATGTAGGTGCCAAGATTTTTTCATTTTTGAGCCCCTTTGCTAGCAGTACGGTAAGACAATCACTGAACCTTCACCGTTCACAACAGAAACCAAGAGTCTCATTCCATGTCAGTATTAACTATCTGCTGTTTCAGATCTGCTCCAAGATGAAAACCCAACTTGCTGATCTGAACCCCCGGCTGGCAACATTACATGGTACTATGAATAAACACTATTAACCACTGACTGCGATGATTACAAAAATAATTTCGTGACAGCATTCATGACATTGATGATGATGATGTTTATTTCAAACCTGCACTCTAATTTTCTCACAAATCAACATCACAGGCAACATAACAAACAAATAAGTGCATGGTTTGAAAAGGAGGTGGACGAAGCAAACGCTTATATGATTCCAAACCCCCTCACATTCAACACAAAATACAATACAAACAAAATACAAAAAATATACAAACAAAATAATTCAAGAACAACAAATTCTTGCACAATACATACAGTAGAACAATTGTCAAAATGGTATAAGACAGACAAGACAAACCAACGCACACACAACACACACACTTACAAAAGACACTGGCCCAAACACTCTCTGCCCCTACACCCTCTCACCACTGGCTTCATGCTGAGGCAGGATTCTCTGTCCTGTACATATTTCAAAAAAAAAATAATAATAATTAAACCGATATTTGAAATGAATTATATTTGGACAGGTTTTTAATTTATCCACCAAATCATAATTCAAAATCATCCATTCAAAATAATTGTTCTTTCTGTTGTGACTGTTTCATTTTAGACAGTATACGTGAATTTATTGGGATTGAATTCTCCATGGAGCCTCCTGTCATCTCTGGTGACAGCATTGAGCTAAGTTTGATAAGCCTTGAACGACGGAAGAAACGACGACTCATTGAAGAAACAAAGGACTCTCCGGGGAATTAACATTTAAACACTCTCTTACACAAATACCAACGGCATCCGAGGCGAACCACACCGAGCAGTTCACAGCTCACCCTTACAGTCTCCTCATCTCCCTTCTCTCCTCATACTGGGATACCCTGAAATCCACCCCAAAATCGATATGGTTTCATGTGAACAATTATCATACAACACTACACATGTTTGGTATTTTAAAATATCTCAGTGCGACTGGTACAACGGTCTCATCCCCACAGAAGCAAAGCAGTTGTTGCATTGCATCCCCATTGTTAGCACGTTTATTTGAAAGAGGTTTCTGTCTCGGGCTGATTATTTAAAGAGATGTTGCAAGAGGCTCAGTGTGATTTTGTAGTCGGATCAGTCCGTAATTGGACGCTCAGCATTATGTATTTTATCTAATGTCAGGAATGCATCCTTTACTCTTTATCTCTGAGCGTTTGATGTTATTGTATTGATTATCTTTGAGCTGATTATGTAATTGGCATGATACATTTACCTGACTAATAATAAATTGTTACATTTGGATTTATTCTGACTTACTCTGAAATTATTAACTTTAGTAGTTTATGTTGTATGTATTGTTACCGCAAAGCTGCGTCCAGGGTTACATACTAGCAGTGTTGGGCATGTTACTTTACAAAAGTAATTAGTTATAGTTACTAGTTACTTCTCACAAATAACTGAGTTGTTAACAAGTAACTCAGTAATAATGACATAATTATAACTAATTATCTGGGAAAGTAACTATTGTGTTACTTTTTTTTGTTGTTGTTGTATGTTCAAATATGTCAAATAACTAGGATGCCCCCAATATTAAATATTGATTTAAATATATTAAATATATGTTCAATTAATGAAATGGACACTAAATAGAATAATTATAAAACATTGTACACTACACTATTTTAATGTTGCTGTGGGACATTGTAAGAGACACCTATTAAATTCAATATACTGTATATTGTTAATATTATCATTACTACAGTGGAACAATAAAACACAATATATGGTTTAGAACTTTTTATATTTATTGCACAGACCACAACTGGCCAACAATTAAGTCTAAAAATAAATTATGCTTCTTAAATTTCTTCCACAAATTAATAAATAATAATAAATAAATATATACATACACTCTTTAGTGCAAATAAAAATGATAAAACTGTCACACAACTTCACAACTGGTAGACATCCTGTTGCCTACTTGAAGTATTTTATTCACAGAAGTTTATCAAGAAGTGCTCTCAATATAATACTGAACAATGTACCAAAAATAAATAAAAAATAATAAAATAGGCTATAATATTTAGGGTTTTTGTAACCTACAGATAACGTCATCATAAGAGGTTATTTAAACCAAATTCTAGGCGTGTTTGCCGCATCGAGCAGCGCTCTGCTCTTTGCAGATTCAGGGACGTTACACATATGGAACAATAGGAATATTTGGTAACACTTTATTTTACAGTGTCCTTGTTACATATATTACATGTACTTACAATAGTAATAACAAATATAGCTGCAAGCAGCGATTACGGGCCCAAGCCGGTGGCACCGCCACCCTGGTGCCTTTAGTTACACTAAAGGCACCGGGCTGGCGCTGCCACCGGCTTGGGCCCTCCATCGCTGCTTGCAGCTATATTTATTTATATATATATATATATATATATATATATATAAAAAGCCGCCACCCCGTTGCCTTTCGGGTTCCTGTGCACGACGGGCAATAACGTAACCCCGCTTTGACTGTCGAGAAGAAGTCTGCTTTAGAGCTTGCATCAGTGTGAGTCTTTCTGCTCCCCTTCAAACACACACAGAAAAGGGGGGGGCTGTCTGTGTGTGTGCCCTCCCTCCCTCCCCCCCCCCCTCCCCCACACCCCCCACACCCACACCCACACACACACCCACACACACACCCACACACACACACACACACACACACACACACACACACAGAGAATGGCAGGGGGAACTCTGTCAGAGAGAGACAAAACCAAATTCAAACCAAAATATCTGACTTCCTGTTGGTCGGAGCTTATGACTGTAAATGAGAAAGTTGTCCGGATCGATAAGCACAATATAGAGACCGAGTTTTGTGACTGTAGGTAAAAATAACCCACCCACTTTAGTCAAAAGTATCTTGAAAGTAACACACTTCCTGCTGCCAGTTGGTGGCGCTATAACTTTGACTCACAATAGTCACATCCATGTGATCGCCCTCTTACAACAAACACACTGCTGAAGTTTCATCAAGATCAATAAATGTATGAAGACGTTATAACACATTGTGTTTTTCTTTTCTCGCCATAACTTCGTTTCCTCGCCACAGCCAAACCGTTCGAGATATCAAAAATCCGTCTGCAATTTAGCGTCCTCAATGTCTTGACTTCATGCTGACCGAGTTTGGTGGCGATAGGATAATTTTTCTTGGAGGAGTATATCAAATTCCAGGGGCATGCATTTTCATACAGCCCATGATAGCCGACTTCCTGTTGGACTGGCGTAAAACTTAGAGCACGAAAGTTGTTCGGCCCGATTAAATCTATATGTGTACCGAGTTTCATATTATTACATGCAAACGTGTTTGATATATGGACCAAGTTTTTCGGACCACGTTCAAGGGGGCGCTGTTGAGCTCCCCTGCCACGCCCGGGTACCAGCTTCAGCCCAGCCCTGATGGTCGCAGGTTCTGACCTGTGTGCAAAGTTTCAAGAGTTTTCGAGCACGTTAAGGGCCCCAAATGTGCCAGAGAAGTCCCACACAGCAGAGAAAGGGTTAAAATAAAGCCCCCCTCCTCTCTCACACACACAGACACTGAGAGAGACTGGCAAAATTCCCATCAAATCACATTCAAACCAAAATATCTGACTTCCTGTTGGTCGGAGCTAATGACTGTAAATTAGAAAGTTGTCCGGCTCGGGGAGATAAATATAAATACCGATTTTTGTTACTGTAGGTAAAACTAATACCCCATTTTTGACTAAAGGTGGCACTACTGAGCCCCTTACCACGCCCGTTTCTGAAACTTCACACATGCCTAGTACCTAATAAATCTGATATGCATGTTGAGTTTCATGCAATTTGAAGCATGTTAAGAGCCTCAAATGCACCCAAAAAGAATATAAAAGTTTAAAGCGTTGCCATGGCAACAGTATTTAAGATATCAATAATTCTTTCACAGGTCTACATCTGCCGTGTGTTTACATTATACACATAAAGTTTGAAGCAAATCGGGTAAAAATAAGAGGGTGAATTCAAAGCATTTTGAAAGTGACACACTTCCTGCTGCCAGTTGGTGGCGCTATAACTTTGACTCACAATAGTCACATCCATGCGATCGGCCTCTTACAACGAACACACTGCTGAAGTTTCATCAAGATCAATTAATGTATGAGGATGTTATAACACACTTCCTGTTTCCAATATTCGCCATAAATTCGTTTCCTCGCCACGGCCAAACCGTTCGAGATATCAAAAATCCCCTCGCAATTTATCATCCTCCATGTCTTGACTTCATGCACACCGAGTTTCGTGGTGATTGGTTGAATCGTCTAGGAGGAGTATTTTAAATTCCATTGCATGTGTTTTTTAAACTACGCCAAATAGCCGACTTCCTGTTGGGCTGGGGTAAAAAGTCAGAGCACGAAGGATATATGAACCGATGAGATCTATAAGTGTACCGAGTTTCATATTATTACACGCAAGCGTGTTTGATTTATGGACCAAGTTTTCGGACCACGTTCCAGGGGGCGCTGTCGAGCCCCCCTGCCACGCCCGGGTACCAGCTTCAGTCCGGCTCTAATGGCCGCGGCTTCTGACATTTGTGCAAAGTTTCAAGAGTTTTTGAGCACGTTAAGGCCCCCAAAAGTGCCCAAAAGGTAGTAATATAATAATAATGAAGAAATATAGCTGCAAGCAGCGATTACGGGCCCAAGCCGGTGGCACCGCCACCCCGGTGCCTTTAGTGGCACTAAAGGCACCGAGGTGGCGGTGCCACCGGCTTGGGCCCTCCATCGCTGCTTGCAGCTATATTTATTTATATATATATAATATATATATATATATATATAAAAAAAACCGCCACCCCGGTGCCTTTAGGGTTCCTGTGCATTACGGGCAATAACGTAACTCCGCTTTGACTGTCGAGAAGAAGTCTGCTTTAGAGCTTGCATCAGTGTGGGATCTGCAAAAGTACACATCGAGGGCACATATCAACCACAAAGTATGCGTGAGCACCCTTCTGAAACCTAAAATGAAAAATTAGACACCCTACAGTCTCATGGACTTAACGGACACATGAAATCAGCAGCCATTGTAAGTACACAAGACCAAAAATTCATATGAAGTGTGGTATATATATTCATTGAAATTACTGTACTTTAAAACACTTGTTTAAAAGAAAAAACACATGTATACATAGTATAAAACAAGATGGCACAATATACCTATTTTTAATAGAGTCTTTCTGCCCCCCTCCCCACACACACAGAGACAGGGGGGCTGTCTGTGTGTGTGCCCTCCCTCCCCTCCCCACACAGACACACACGGGGGGGGGGGGGGGGGGGTGTCAGACAGACAGACAGACACACGCACACACGCACACACACACACAGAATGGCAGGGGGAACTCTGTCGGAGAGAGACAAAACCACATTCAAACCAAAATATCTGACTTCCTGTTGGTCGGAGCTAATGACTGTAAATGAGAAAGTTGTCCGGCTCGATGTGCACAAAATACAGACCGAGTTTTGTGACTGTAGGTAAAAATAACCCCCCCACTTTAGTCAAAAGCATCTTGAAAGTAACACACTTCCTGCTGCCAGTTGGTGGCGCTATAACTTTGACTCACATTAGTTACATCCATGTGATCGGCCTCTTACAAAAAACACACTACTGAAGTTTCATCAAGATCAGTTAATGTATGAAGACGTTATAACACATCGTGTTTCTCTTTTCTCGCCATAAATTCGTTTCCTCGCCACGGCCAAACCGTTCGAGATATCAAAAATCCGTCCGCAATTTAGCATCCTCCATGTCTTGACTTCATGTTGACTGAGTTTGGTGGCGACCAAAAGAATTTTTTAGGATGAGTATATAAAATTCCGGGGGGATTCATTTTTTAAACAACCCATAATAGCCGACTTCCTGTTGGACTGGCGTAAAACTTAGAGCACGAAAGTTGTTCGGCCCGATTAAATCTATATGTGTACCGAGTTTCATATTATTACATGCAAACGTGTTTGATATATGGACCAAGTTTTCGGACCACGTTCAAGGGGGCGCTGTTGAGCTCCCCTGCCACGCCCGGGTACCAGCTTCAGGCCGGCCCTGACGGCCGCAGGTTCTGACCTGTGTGCAAAGTTTCAAGAGTTTTCGAGCACGTTAAGGGCCCCAAAAGTGCCCGAGAAGTCCCACACAGCAGAGAAAGGGTTAAAATAAAGCCCCCCTCCTCTCTCACACACACAGACACTGAGAGAGACTGGCAAAATTCCCATCAAATCACATTCAAACCAAAATATCTGACTTCCTGTTGGTCGGAGCTAATGACTGTAAATTAGAAAGTTGTCCGGCTCGGGGAGATAAATATAAATACCGATTTTTGTTACTGTAGGTAAAACTAATACCTCATTTTTGACTAAAGGTGGCGCTACTGAGCCCCTTACCACGCCCGTTTCTGAAACTTTGCACAAGTGTACTAGGCAATACATGTAAAGTGTCTGTTGAGTTTCATGCAATTTCAAGTATGCTAAGAGTCTCAAAAACTTTAAAAAAGAATATTAAAGTTTGATGCGTTGCCATGGCAACAGTATTTAAGATATCAATAATCCTTTCACAGGTCTACATCTGTCGTGTGTTTACATTATACAGATGAAGTTTGAAGCAAATCGGTAAAAATAAGAGGGTGATTTCAAAGCATTTTGAAAGTGACACACTTCCTGCTGCCAGTTGGTGGCGCTATAACTTTGACTCACAATAGTCACATCCATGTGATCGGCCTCTTACAGCGAACACACTGCTGAAGTTTCATCAAGATCAATTAATGTATGAGGATGTTATAACACACTTCCTGTTTCCAATATTCGCCATAAATTTGTTTCCTCGCCACGGCCAAACCGTTCGAGATATCAAAAATCCCCTCGCAATTTAGCATCCTCCATGTCTTGGCTTCATGCTGACCGAGTTTCGTGGTCATCCGATGAATTCTCTAGGAGAAGTGTTTCAAATGCCAGAACATGAGTTTCCATACAACCCATAATAGCCGACTTCCTGTTGGACTGGCGTAAAACTTAGAGCACGAAAGTTGTTCGGCCCGATGAGATCTATATGTGTACCGAGTTTCATATTATTACATGCAAGCGTGTTTGATATATGGACATGTTTTTGAATCCCATTCCAGGGGGCGCTGGCGAGCCCCCCTGCCACGCCCGGGTACCAGCTTCAGTCCGGCTCTGATGGCCGCGAGTTCTGACATTTGTGCAAAGTTTCAAGAGTTTTTGAGCACGTTAAGGCCCCCAAAAGTGCCCAAAAGGTAGTAAAATAATAATAATAATAAAGAAGAAGAAGAAGAAATATAAATAAATATAGCTGCAAGCAGCGATTACGGGCCCAAGCCGGTGGCACCGCCACCCTGGTGCCTTTAGTTACACTAAAGGCACCGGGCTGGCGCTGCCACCGGCTTGGGCCCTCCATCGCTGCTTGCAGCTATATTTATTTATATATATATATATATATATATATATATATATATATATATATATATATATATAAAAAGCCGCCACCCCGTTGCCTTTCGGGTTCCTGTGCACGACGGGCAATAACGTAACCCCGCTTTGACTGTCGAGAAGAAGTCTGCTTTAGAGCTTGCATCAGTGTGAGTCTTTCTGCTCCCCTCCAAACACACACAGAAAAGGGGGGGGGGCTGTCTGTGTGTGTGCCCTCCCTCCCTCCCCACACACACACACACACACACACACACACACACACACACACACACACACACAGAGAATGGCAGGGGGAACTCTGTCAGAGAGAGACAAAACCACATTCAAACCAAAATATCTGACTTCCTGTTGGTCGGAGCTAATGACTGTAAATGAGAAAGTTGTCCGGATCGATAAGCACAATTTACATACCGAGTTTTGTGACTGTAGGTAAAAATAACCCACCCACTTTAGTCAAAAGTATCTTGAAAGTAACACACTTCCTGCTGCCAGTTGGTGGCGCTATAACTTTGACTCACAATAGTCACATCCATGTGATCGCCCTCTTACAACAAACACACTGCTGAAGTTTCATCAAGATCAATAAATGTATGAAGACGTTATAACACAATGTGTTTTTCTTTTCTCGCCATAACTTCGTTTCCTCGCCACGGCCAAACCGTTCGAGATATCAAAAATCCGTCCGCAATTTACCGTCCTCAATGTCTTGACTTCATGCTGACCGAGTTTGGTGGCGATAGGATAATTTTTCTTGGACGAGTATATCAAATTCCAGGGGCATGCATTTTCATACAGCCCATAATAGCCGACTTCCTGTTGGACTGGCGTAAAACTTAGAGCACGAAAGTTGTTCGGCCCGATTAAATCTATATGTGTACCGAGTTTCATATTATTACATGCAAACGTGTTTGATATATGGACCAAGTTTTTCGGACCACGTTCAAGGGGGCGCTGTTGAGCTCCCCTGCCACGCCCGGGTACCAGCTTCAGCCCAGCCCTGATGGCCGCAGGTTCTGACCTGTGTGCAAAGTTTCAAGAGTTTTCGAGCACGTTAAGGGCCCCAAAAGTGCCCGAGAAGTCCCACACAGCAGAGAAAGGGTTAAAATAAAGCCCCCCTCCTCTCTCACACACACAGACACTGAGAGAGACTGGCAAAATTCCCATCAAATCACATTCAAACCAAAATATCTGACTTCCTGTTGGTCGGAGCTAATGACTGTAAATTAGAAAGTTGTCCGGCTCGGGGAGATAAATATAGATACCGATTTTTGTTACTGTAGGTAAAACTAATACCCCATTTTTGACTAAAGGTGGCGCTACTGAGCCCCTCCACCGCGCCCGTTTCTGAAACTTCACACATACCTAGTACCTAATAAATCTGATATGCATGTTGAGTTTCATGCAATTTGAAGCATGTTAAGAGCCTCAAATGCACCCAAAAAGAATATAACAGTTTAAAGCGTTGCCATGGCAACAGTATTTAAGATATCAATAATTCTTTCACAGGTCTACATCTGCCGTGTGTTTACATTATACACATAAAGTTTGAAGCAAATCGGGTAAAAATAAGAGGGTGAATTCAAAGCATTTTGAAAGTGACACACTTCCTGCTGCCAGTTGGTGGCGCTATAACTTTGACTCACAATAGTCACATCCATGTGATCGGCCTCTTACAGCGAACACACTGCTGAAGTTTCATCAAGATCAATTAATGTATGAGGATGTTATAACACACTTCCTGTTTCCAATATTCGCCATAAATTCGTTTCCTCGCCACGGCCAAACCGTTCGAGATATCAAAAATCCCCTCGCAATTTTTCATCCTCCATGTCTTGACTTCATGCACACCGAGTTTCGTGGTGATTGGTTGAATCGTCTAGGAGGAGTATTTTAAATTCCATTGCATGTGTTTTTTAAACTACGCCAAATAGCCGACTTCCTGTTGGGCTGGGGTAAAAAGTCAGAGCACGAAGGATATATGAACCGATGAGATCTATAAGTGTACCGAGTTTCATATTATTACACGCAAGCGTGTTTGATTTATGGACCAAGTTTTCGGACCGCGTTCCAGGGGGCGCTGTCGAGCCCCCCTGCCACGCCCGGGTCCCAGCTTCAGTCCGGCTCTAATGGCCGCGGGTTCTGACATTTGTGCAAAGTTTCAAGAGTTTTTGAGCACGTTAAGGCCCCCAAAAGTGCCCAAAAGGTAGTAATATAATAATAATAATAAATAATAAATAATAAAGAAGAATAATCCGAAGGAAAACAATAGGGCCTTCGCCTTTTCAAGGCTTGGGCCCTAATAATCCGAAGGAAAACAATAGGGCCTTCGCCTTTTCAAGGCTTGGGCCCTAAAAATTATGCATAATTACATGTAACTAACCCTCAACCAAATCCTAATCCTACCCTAACCTTATAGTAAGTGCATGTAGTTAATTAATATTTCTCAGTACTTACACTGTAACACAGACACCTTAAAGTAAAGTGTGACCGAACATTTTATTCAAGAATAAGTCTTTGTTCTATAATCACTGGTTCAGTAATGGAATATTTCATGTTAGACAGCTCTTTAATAATGAAGGTGTGCTTTTTATGTATGCAGAGTTTCTTTCAGAATATAATATAGCCTATGGTAACTCCCAAAGAGTTTGCCACAGTTATGGATGCTATTCCATACTCATGCTTTTCAACACTCCTATTGGTGAGATATGTTTCACTGAAAAAAAGGAAGAAATTATAAAGTAAGAGTTCTATTCCTTGAGAACATTATTTCTGTTCCTGCTGCAATCTCATATTGGAATGAACTTTTTGATCATTTAAATTGGAAAAAATATATGGTCCATACTCACAAACAAAGCAAAATAAATATATTTTAAATTAATTCATAGTATTTACCCAGTCATTTAATTTTGACACTAATTCCTCTTTCTGTCAGAATTAACCTCTTCTTCACTTGTTTGTCGTGCAGTTATACTCTGCAACTTTTGAAAGATGTTAGTTGGTTTATCTCAAGCAATATCTTGCAAAATTTCTCTATGAATCCCAAAACTTCAGATTTTTTTTTAGCGGATTTATAAATCTTATAAATCTCTGCTTTCTAATAAATCTAATTATTTTCCTATGTAGATTTCATATTCACAAATGTAAGTTTTCAAATTGTAAACCAATTATTTTGGTATTCTTATGAGATAAAACATTACTTGATTACAATGTCATCCCCTCTTAACCCAAAAGCACTCAGAACAATTTGCAAGACCTACAAACTTTTTATCTTAATAAATGTTTAGATTTCTTTTCATTTAAGTAATGCCCTCTTTCTTTCTTCCTTTTTTGTTTATATCACTGTCTAACTGTTTTTTGTTTTGAGCTGATGTTGTTGAAGTGTTTTCTTTCACTATTCTTTATATTTTTGTTATTCTTAATAATTATTGCTGTGTTCTAATTATGTTGTTTCACACTGTAAACTGAACAGAGTGTTCAAATAAAGCATAAACAAATGTTTAAAAAAAAATCAAGGACGATGGGGAAGCAAGTGTGTGACAGGACGACACTGCTGAGATTATTCACCATTTGGAAAGTGTTTATACTAATATTGTGTGTGTCACTGCTGAATAGTAAGTGTATCTGTCTTCATCTGTTATTTAATGTTTAAGATAATCGTGTTTGTGTGTTATATGAGAGAGTTATTGTGCTAATCACCTCGTTTATTGTCATTACTCTCCATGTATATAATTACGCCGCCACGACATTCATCTGAATCAAGAATCAGTAGGCATGGGCAAGAAGAGGAGTTATATTCGCATGAGGAGGGAGCAACCAAGATGACACCCTCTCCTTTCAGCGACCATCAGACACTGAGGGATGCTGGCTATACAGAAGAAGACTATGCTGAATCGAGACAGCGTATTTACAGACCTGGGGCCTCATTTATAAACGTTGCGTACGCACAAAAGAAGGCGTACGCCGCTCTCTACGCAATAATTGGTATTTATAAAAAGCAAACTTCACAGGAAAATGTGCGGTCCTTCACGCAAGCTCTGACCCAGGCGTACGCACAAAAACGGGTGAAATGAGATATGGCGACACCGTCAGCAGAAGAAACACGTGAAAGTGTGTGAAACTGTAGACCGTTGTGTAAAAGAAATGGCAATATTGCCTCTCATAAATAACATGAGACCTCGCAAGTCCTACAATTAACTGTAGCCTACACGAACACCCGTTTGATCGATCTGTAGTGTAAAACAAACAAAATCAAACGAAAATTACAAAAGAAATGCAAATTAACACATATTTGCAAAAAAGTGAAATATGTTCTGCAATAATATTGGCATGTTATGCAATTCATCCTCATAAATAATATGGTAGATAGATAGATAGATAGATAGATAGATAGATAGATAGATAGATAGATAGATAGATAGATAGATAGATAGATAGCCTATCATGCACATGCCTTTAGTTTGTTTTATTTTTGATAAAATAATATGACGTATATGTCTCAACCATTCAGAAAGCTGCAAGAAATGACATTTGCACTGAACTATTTCCCATTTCCACGTAGATTATAACCGACATCTGTAGCTTGTCAGATGCAATAAATGGATGGAAATAAAATGCCCCATCTCAATGCGTAATGACGCACAATGGCTGATCTTGTCCAACCATTTCTTTTTTATTTTGGCCACGGTCCGAGCTACAGCATTTACGGCGTCTACAACCTTTTGCCACTCAAGTGCCTTTTTGGCATTAGTTATGCCCACACTGTGCCCTCCAAACAACATTTTTCTCCTCTTTTATCTCCTCTCACAATATCGCAACTTTTCGACAAATAAATGATCTGATCTGTTTTTACAATTTAATTCAGGGCGATTTAGCCTAGACTACATTTAATTACAGCGAGATTTTCACCCTTGTCCGTTCATCATTGGGAAGCGCTCACATAATAGCTAGTTTGAGTAGATAATCTGCACCTCTCGGTTTCATACGGATCACTTAAAGGGCACCTATTATGGAATTTTGAAATCTACCTTTCATGTAGTGTGTAACATAGATCTAAGTGAACAAAAACATCCTGCAAAGTTTGAAATATGAAAGTGCACCGTATATAAAGTTGTCTTTCAAAAGTAAGAGTCGACTCGGAGTCATTTTTATGAATCGTTAGAAGACCGAAGCTTTTTCTCTGACTAGATGACGTCAACTTGTCAAGTTATTTGAATACGATACGCCCACTTATTGCGCTCCAAGGCCAGGGAAAATATCATGGCGACGAGACGCTGTGTTCTGAAGTGCGACTCAAAAGCCAACTTTTTTCATCTGCCCAAGGAGGAGCATTTGAAGACTAAGTGGCTACAATTCATATATATAACTGTGGCAAAGCGGTGTTCGCTCAGGCAGTTCTAATTTACCTACTTTCGACTACGCCACCTGGGGAATTTCACCCCAGGAATCTAACGGTAACTCGAATGTTAAAGGCACGCACAGGTCCTAATCACGTTGAGTCAGAGACACAGATAAATTGCAAAAATAGATGTACGTTTATTTCATTCAGCATTAAAAGACATTTGTCATTAAAAAGGTGTTGACCAGCAATCACTTCAATTTACTAAATCCTAATGTTGGCTGTGGAGGGACCTGGACACATCCAGGGGGCAGTCTCAGGATATCACCTTTTTGGTAATTACTCTACTCAGTGCACGCACACCAGCACAGCACACTCAACGACTCATGTACAGATGGTACTCAACCAGAATGCCTATTACCGCCGCGACAGGCACCGCGGCAAAACTACCGCGGTAAAAATAATCCAGTCGCATTTCAAAGTCATTCCGAAATGACCGCCAGGTGGCGCAGAGGGACATTGTGCAAAACAGCAGCTATTGCCGTATTTTGAAATGTAAGCGGGGTTAATGTCAATTAACAGATGAAATAGGCTACTATAGAACATTGTTTAGGACAGAAAAATAGAATCATAATTTAAAAATAGAGACGAGAACAATATAGCCTTTATTTCATTTTGTAGCCTAGACGTCGGTGGGCGACATAAGCCTATTGCCTGTTGGGAGCAGCGTGATAAAATAATAATAATAACAAAAATAACGAACAAAAATAAATTAGGTGCAAAGAAGCTGATTATTTGTTTACTAGCTAGGCTACTCTATTGAGGAATAAGACGAATGATGAGCGCTTCTGTGGAACAGATTGGATAAACCGGGCTTTTCTAAATGAGTAGGCCTACATTCATGGCCGAGTGATAGAACTGACGTATCGGTCATTTGGATGACTCGGGTTCGAATCCCGAACAAACATAGACTATTGTACATTTTAGACTATTAATGCATGTCATAGCCTGTTATTAATGCAGACAATCAAACAAACAAAACATTTTTTTATACAGGATTGCCTTTTTTTTTTGGTTTCTATAAAGAGTTTGTAAAACATGGTTTTAAGCAAGGTGCGATTTGCCAGCGGGGACGGGGATTTCCTTCTGGTCTAAACATCCCTGCTTCTGCTGAATTATTTTAATCCCCCTCCCTCCACAGTAACCAATGCTATAAATTACTTCACCAATAGACCATTTAAAATATATAATGTAAAGATATGCAACAGGCACGTTTAAACGACTAACAATAAAATCAGAACCAGTTTCAGTTCATGGTTCCAGTGCCTTAATGCATGCACGGCTTTCAAAATGTCACAAAGCTTTTTGAGATTGTTTTGAATGAAATATTGAAGTTTATAATTAAGTATTTTGGCACACCACGCCGAGTGGCGCTATCCATTGTTCTAAAGTCGGGTTTTATTCTGGCATGTTGAATTAGTGTTCGGCAGACGCGGCTGCGCGTTCATTTGGATTTATTTTTCTCATAACAGACATCTATAATAACTTAGGCCCTTTAGGCTACTCCGTAGTTTTTTAGTCATACAGATCAGATTAGAGTAGCCTACATCGTTCAAAACTGTAAACTTTTATTCATATTCAAACTTTTATTCAAAAGTTTATCTGTCGTCTCTGGAACTGCGCGTCACAAAAATGAACCGAAAGCCACTTTCTTCCGCTCAGTCACGATAAGAAATCGGCTATGTCTAAAGCCTTTAAATGTCTAAATATTTAATAAATGTTATCTGATTAGGTAATCCGTATGAAACCGAGAGGTGCAGAAGATCTACTCAAACTAGCTGTGAGCGCTTCCCAATGATGAACGGACAAGGGTGAAAATCTCGCTATAATTAAATGTAGTCTCTAGGCTAAATCACCCTGAATTAAATTGTAAAAATAGATCAGATAATTTATTTGTCGAAATGTTGCGATATTGTTTCATTTAAGTTCATAATTATTATATAAATGTTATTTAGTTTAGCAGCAGCAAGCACTGTGGTAGGCTAAATATAGCCTATAAAAAAAATAATAATAGCTAATTCACAAATCGCGCACCCTGGTTGTAAGGATCCAAAGATCCCCGCGGAATTTAACATTGAGTTGAACATTGTATTCATGACAACAAATGAACATGCGTTTGTATTTAGGTTTGCTTGGAAAAAGCTGGCCCAAACCGAGGTAGTGTTTTATTTCTTCAATTATTGAAATAATTAAATGTTTATTAATAAACTTTTATGACAGAAACATTAGCCTACATAGCCTAAATAATTTAATAATTTCATTATCAACACTTTACTAGCCTAATGCTAATGTCTAGTGTGAATTCCGACTTCTCTTTGTTTTAAGTCGGTCTCAGACTCAGATCGCCTGGGTTGGGGGTTCAGGAGGTGTTAAATGTTCCGTCTTTCATATGCAGAGTGAGTCTGATGACCAGGCAAAGGCAAAATACTTTTAAAGATAAATCTCTCGATGTGTCCAAATGTAGGCCCTTAAATTATAAATATTGTAGTTTTATGTATTGTATTTAAAGAGGTTTCACACACACTTTCAGTTGAAGTGTTCAACCCATTTGTTTCAACTGGTTTTGTAGAATTTTAACACGTTTGAGTAGTGTGTTTGTCAACAATCTGGCATTATCTAAACATGAACTATCGACGAAACGCGTTCTTGCCAACTAAACGAATGCAAGTGAGCAGCAGATGCAGAGCGCTTTTATTCTCGATCCACCTCGTTTTATTGTACGGTGAATTCAACCAGGCATTCTGTTTGAAGCAAGACTTAATCATTTGTTACAGTTTTTTTTTTTTCGTGATTTGTATGGATGACACACAGCGACATCAGTAGCCTATTATCAGCTGTATAATGGAGTTTTACCCTGAAATCTTGTTTAATGTCGAGAGAGACCCGGCGCGCGCAGTGCAGGGAGACTAAATCAACTAAAATAAAAAAGTTCCAGCGCGAGAGAGAAGCAAAGAAAATCTTAATTTATGTTGCTTTGAACTATTTTCGTTTTGTAGACTAGCTTACTGTTTTAATTGTTTATTTAGTTGCAATTTATTTGGCAATACAGATTTAAAATGTCGCAAGAATAAGATTCTGTTTCTTACTTAATAAACTCTAACTCGATGCAACCCTGTTTTAAATAAATAAACTGCCCCCGACACTTTATTTAAACCTTGAAATGTCCAGGATCTGTTTTTAAAAATTTCTTCCTTTGCTATGGCGGGTATTAATTGTCAGTCATCTCAATTTCGTGGATGATTCACAAAACAATAATTTAGCAGATTAAAGATAGCTTCGTCATTTTCATTTTCTGACGCGATCGGCTGACAATCTTCCTTCATCAGTTTTGTCGTCTGTGCAGCGGCTCCACTGGAATCTAACAAATATATGTTGTAATGTGCCATTGATAATTAAACAAAACGCTTGACTTCAATAAACAGTTACCTATCTAAGCATCAAGAATGGTAAAACATTTAACGCTGTCAGCCAAAGCTAGTGAGATTCGATCTCGCATCGCTTGAAGCTCCGTGAAGCTCGTGCTGTTGCGTTGTCCACTGCGCTACCGTCGGTCCACTGATAAGACGTTGCTCTTGCAAAGCGTCATTGATGTAGCCTAATATTTTTCTATTGCAATGTTTTGTGTTGAAATGTTTTTATTATTTATTCAATGTATTAGGCCTACATTTAATTTCAGTCTTGTGATTATATGAATTCATTTAACTAAATGTTTAACTTGAATTGATCTGTTTTACCACATTTCAAACACTCTCAATGAGCCGCGGTGCGGCGGCAGATTACGCAATAGAGAGAATAAACTGACACTTTTCAAAGTCTGCGATTGTAGCGCCTCTTAGCGGTCAAAGGCAGCAAATACACCCCCGCAATTTTACCGCCGCGGGAACGGCGGCGGTAAAAGTCTCATTCTGGTTGAGTACCATCTGTAAGAGAAGACCACGACACACAGTGAGGACACCACCACCCAATTCGGCCACTCGTCTGCCCCCTGTGCGCCCAGGACCTGCCAACAAACAAAAGGAAAAAAATACATTAACCAGTGATATACAACCAAAATAACATGTAAGCAAAAATGATATATATAAACAAAAATTATATTGTTTACAATTTCAAGAGGGGACCAACTCCTTGGTCCCGATCTGGTCGTCACAAAAATAAGAAAACTCTATAAACAAAATCACAATTTCAGCAGCATATGTCAACCAAAAATAATATATAAATTTACCAACACAGCAATTGCGTAGGAAACAAATACAAATTCAGAAAACACTCGCTCCTTAACATAAATCAAAGTAATAAACAAAAAGACAAAATAAACTCAAAACATACCACGGTTACAAGTCACCGTCAGTGGAACTGGTTCATGGAAACGATTCACCTGATGCGGCTCACCAAAACAGTTCACCTACAATGAATCACTTAGAATGGGTTACTTGAAGGGTTTCTCACAAAACAGTTCGCTCGGATGATTCACTGGAAATGATTCACTCAGAATGGGTTACTTGAAAGGTTTCTCACAAAACAGTTCGCTCGGTGATTCACTGGAATGGATTACTTGAAGGGTTTCTCACAAAACAGTTCACTCGGATGATTCACTGGAAACGATTCACTTAGAATGGATTACTTGAAGGGTTTCTCACAAAACAGTTCGCTCGGATGATTCACTGGAAATGATTCACTCAGAATGGGTTACTTGAAGGGTTTCTCACAAAACAGTTCGCTCGGATGATTCACTGGAAACGATTCACTTAGAATGGATTACTTGAAGGGTTTCTCACAAAACAATTCACTCGGATGATTCACTGGAAACGTTTCACTAGAACCATTCACTTGGTGTGAAACCGCGCCAAACAGAACAAAAACAGAACAGCACATAAGCAGAACAGCACATAAGCAGAACAGCACATAAGCAGAACAGCACATAAGCAGAACAGCACATAAGCAGAACAGCAGCTGGTAAGGCACAGCGCAAACAGGCTCCACAATGAAGCACCAGGCAGATAACTCTCGTTCAGAATGGCGATATTGTCCTTGTCGCGTGCAACGGAGCACGCTGTCCCGGGATCAATATGAGAGGAATACGGCCGAATGCCTCCGACAACACCCACCAGCGCAGACGAATCTACACTGTCTCAAATGTCCACATACAACTCCCAACAGCACCCAGACCGGCCTACAGCACTGCCAGAGGCCAGCAACTTCGGTGAGCTTTTACGAACCGCAACACAGTTTGCCGTGCACTCGATTAACCCGCAGCAGGGCACATGGATGACGTCATGGCCCCGGACGATGACGCATGCCAAAACAGCAGGTAGGCTGTGCTCTTATTCACACTGGGTGCTGGGCCATTGGCCACACATTAAACAATTACGAGTGGGAGGGGCGATAGACCGTCCTGCTACATAACTATACCACAGAAGTATAGTCCGAGCCTTGTGCTTTGTTCGCGCCATTTTGAAGACGATTGCTTTTTAAATGCAATCAAACTTGGATTCGCGAGCCGGCTGATATTGAAGGAAGGTTCATTTAGTGTAATTGCATCAGCTTCCTCCTCCGTATCACAACCTGTAAGTGTTATTAATAATTGTTGCTTTTATGTTTTATGTAGCATGGTTAATTATTATTTTGTTTGTTGTGTAAGCACCGTTTAGCTTCTAGGTCTTCAATGGCAATTGTATTGAGATATGTGAAGTGTTTGTCGTTGTTTTCGGAGTTGTATTTAGTGGCAGTCTTTAAAGATAGGCTGCTGGATGTTCTATGAACTTTTCTTGCTTGTCTGTACACCTGCTGTTTACACCGGTCGGACCGCACCCTAACGTTCTGAAGCTGACTGACTGAGTACGTGGACCTTCTGCTGGGCGGGAGCCGCTGTTTCTCTTTTGTGAATTGCTGTATCGTACCTGCAATTGGGACGTGTCAAGGATTCTACTGGATTTGCGATATGCTGTTTTCATTCATAGTGATTACCCTGGTCTGCAAAATCGGATTCACCGAAATACAGGAATTTAAACTGTGGGACACCAATATGAAAAGGTACTCTTTCTCTGAACTTCTATCACTGGATCTTCAAGTGCCTCTTAGTGACTATACTCAAAATGCCCTGAGAGCATCTCAACTGTTGTGCCGGCCAAAATATGCTCATCGCGGCTCTCGCATGGGCTTATATAACCCGCCAGTGCCTGGTGGTATAAATATTCTGTGCACTTATTCCCGGAGATTTGAATATCGAAAGTCCCGTGGCATTTGTATGTCCAACCTATCTTTTCCACCGCCACGTATGTCTCCAGAGAATAAGTGCGGTACGAATGCAACTTCTAAAATTAGACTCGCGCAATTAAATGTGCGTTCTATAAATAAGAAAGCAGCATCGCTTTATGAAGTAATTCTGGATGGAAAACTTGACTTTCTTTGTCTCAGCGAGACATGGCATCAACCAAATGACTGTTACAACTTAAACCTGGCTTTGCCACCTGGATATACATATGTTGACAAACCTAGACTTACCGGTAAAGGTGGTGGTCTTGCAATTTTATACAAATCAGAACTGACTGTTGCTCTAATCACTACACCTGTAATGTCTTCATTTGAGTGCTTGGTTGTGAAAATTAATGGGAACTCTCCGATGCTTATCACCCTTATTTATCGTCCTCCTAAGGTAAATCCTGTCTTCTTTTCTGAACTCGCTGAATTACTGACTCTGCTGAGTTCAATTTGTTCATATATTTTAATAATAGGGGACATAAATATCCATGTTGATAACCCAGTCTGTTCTCAAACAGCCAATTTTATGCACATATTGGACTGTTTTAATTTTTATCAGCATGTTGACTTCCCCACTCACAAATCTGGCCACACACTGGACTTGATCTGCACAGCTGGTATAGATATTGACCAACTTCGAAATGACGAGTTACACTTCAGTGATCACAATTTATTAACTTGTGAATTAGCCTCCCTGCCTCTTTAAAAACTTCTAAAGAGCATGTTATAACATTCAGGAATATCAAGAACATTGACCCTCAGTTGCTATTTAGCTCTACTGCTGAGCTTCCTGTGACTGATTCTGTGGACAGTTACAACTCTGCCCTATCGTCTATTCTTGATATTGTAGCACCACTGAAACAACGAGTCGTATCTTTCACTAGATCATCCCCCTGGTTTACTGATGAATTGCGGGCACTTAAAACCCAGCAAAGAAAAATTGAGCGCTTGCATAAAAAAACTGGTCTCACTGTCCACAAATTAATGTTTGAGGAACAGCAAATGAAATATCATCTTGCTCTTAAATTCACCAGAGAGGAATATTACTCACACATGATTAATGAAGGTGCTGGCAATCCAAGATTGATGTTTAAAACAATTAACAAACTGCTTAAACCTCAAAATCAAAACATCTGTTCCTCTATTGAGATGTGTAACAAATTCCAAAAATATTTCACTGAGAAAGTTCAAGATATCTATAGTTCCATGGCCACTGATCACTCTCATTTACCAAATGAGCCCTGTCCTATGAATTTGTCTGCTACTTTCACTAATTTTGTCACTGTTACCACTGATGACATTTCAAAACTGGTCATGTCTATGAATTCATCTACTTGCTCTCTTGACCCTATACCTACTGTGCTTTTAAAAAAGTGCTTAACACTTTTATGCCCCTCTATCACTGGTATCATTAATCACTCTTTATCAACTGGTCAGGTTCCTTCGGCACTTAAACTAGCTTCCATCACACCAGTCCCGAAAAAGACTGGTTGTGATGTAGAGGATTTGTCTAACTACAGGCCTATTGCCCATCTACCTTTTTTAGCTAAGGTCTTGGAACGAGTTGTAGTTGGCCAGCTACAGCAATACCTGACCATCAACAATCTCCTTGAACCATTTCAGTCTGGATTTAGATCGGGCCATAGTACTGAGACTGCTCTCGTCCGGGTTACGAATGATCTTCTCATTGCTGCTGATATGGATGCCTGTAGTGTTCTGGTATTGTTAGACATCACTGCTGCATTTGACACCATTTCTCACGCTGTCCTACTTGAAAGACTGTCTGCATGGCTAGGAATATCTGGTACTGTGTTTGAATGGTTTACATCCTATCTCACAAATCGATTCCAGTTTGTGTCTCTGGGGGAAAACAAATCTTCTCCAACATTAGTTCAGCAGGGTGTCCCACAGGGGTCAGTGCTTGGTCCCATTCTGTTCAGCATCTATATGTTGCCTCTGGGTGACATAATTCGTAAGTTTGGGTTGGGGTTTCATTGTTATGCTGACGATACGCAGATCTACATCAGCATGCACCCCAATCCAAACCTTGCGGTCACAGCACTTAAAAATTGCTTGGATGAGATAAAAGCCTGGATGCATGACAATTTTCTTAAGCTCAACCAGGCAAAAACAGAACTTCTTTTTGTCGGTTCACCAACATCCTTACTGAAATTAAATATTTCAGAGCTGATTACTGCAAATGACTTTGTCACCCCGTCTCTTCAAGTACGCAATCTTGGTGTCATTTTCGACCCTGAACTTATGTTTGACACCCATATCAAAAAGGTCTCAAAAACTGCTTTTTTCCATCTTGGAAATATTGCTAGATTGCGGCCATTTCTATCGCAGCCAGATGCAGAAAGGCTCATTCACGCCTTTATTACGTCGAGGCTTGATTACTGCAATGCGCTCTATTTTGGCCTTCCAAATCGGTCCATAAAAAAACTACAATACATACAAAATTCAGCTGCCCGATTATTGACACACACAAACACCCGTCAGCATATTTCTCCGGTACTCTCTGATTTACATTGGCTGCCGATACAAGCACGTATTGAATTCAAAACATTAGTTTTAACATATAAAGCCATTCATGGGGCGGCCCCTGCCTATCTTTGCAGTTTGGTCACCGCTCATACTCCGGCTCGCTCTCTGCGCTCCTCCAGGTCATGCATCCTCCAGCAGCCTCGGCATAAATTAAAGTCTATGGGTGGTCGAGCATTCTCGGTCTCAGCACCACGTCTTTGGAACGCTCTACCACCTGAAATTAGAGACTCTCCAACATTAGAAGGTTTTAAGAAGTCTTTAAAGACACACCTTTTTAGAGCTGCTTACTGTAACTAATGTGACTATTTTACTGCATTCTATTGTTTTTACTATATTCTATTGTATTCAACTCTCTTGTATGTTGTTTGTAGCGCTTTGAGTTTCAAGAAAAGCACATTATAAATAAAATGTTTTTATTATTATTATTATTATATTTAAATATATATATACTACAGGGCCGTTGAATGCTTGTATCTGATAACCGTGAAGCTCTTGTAATTATTACTTTACCCAACCTCTCCATGTCGAGTGATGCAGTAAACATCAGACAGCGCACGTGAACCGATCATCTCTACTATAGTAAAAAAAACACGAACACTGTTGAAAGATACAGTAGGCTACACATGACCTGTTCGCACCACAAATTGTTCTCCGTCCTTAGCGACCGAGTCATTGAATGTGAAACAGCCGGCTGCTGTCGTCAGCGAGCAGCAATATTCAGACAACGAGGGCGCGCGCGCCACGCTGATACCTCCGTTTCAGTTTCTCGAACCCGCGCAGTGCGGCGCTCAGAACACGGAGACCATTCTGTTCCTAGCTATGCGTGCGAAAGCATGGGGAGCGATCCCGGGCGTGTCAGAATGGGTGCTGAACGTTGTAAAACAGGGCTATGCGCTGCAGTTCGCTCGCCGTCCCCCGCGCTTTCGAGCCCAGACCGTGACGAGCGGTCCTTTTCTTATCTGATTTGATTTGTGCTTCAGATCGCGGTGGTTGTAGGGGTCTCTTGCCAAAGGCTTCAGCCATCCTTCCACTCTCTTCCCTGAATTGAAATGAAGTAGTGGGCTGTACTTTCCACACGATAGACATCAGGTTCAAGTACGCCCACAAGCCGTGCGAGTTATTCGTGTATTGCAGGTTGGCTGGTGGTTATGTTGCCCGCATACCGCCTCCCATGGCCGAAACTGGTATTACGACACCTGTCGGGCCGTAGCTAGTAATGCTAATGCTAATTAAGGTTGATATCTCTGCAGCACTATAACTTGACATTTTTTTAATGACATCATCATTGCCCTTATTTCTTCTCATTCTTTTGATGCGTGTAGCTCATTTTTTTGGATATTTTTACCTCAATTTTTACACATGGCACCTTTAAAGGAAGAGTTTATGTAATGGTTAAAGTGTACATTTGATGAAATTGTTTTAATGTTATTTGCATACTGATTTAGTTTTTAAGATCTTAAAGGAAGTCTGTTGAAGTCTTAAAGGAAGAGTTTACATTTGATGAAATTGTTTTAATGTTATTTGGACTGAACAGCACACTTCTGTTTTATGCCTGACGACCTTTTGTGAAAAAAGTATATATTTTTTCAATAAATACTGTTAATAATTGCATCCTTTGCTTTCATCATTGCAATGTTTTCCCCTTGTCTTAATTTTACTTTATTAATTTGAGTTTAATAAACTTAAATCATTTACGGCAATCGGTTTCCTAAAACCATTTGAGTAGCTATAGTTGTTTAGAGTTGATTGGATTTATTAAATTAACTCAAACCAGTTAGTTTAAATTAATGGAATGAACTTAAAATCTTTAAGTTACCTCTCAAAATGATTGACTAAACCAACACTAAATTATGAGTGAATGTGACTCAATATATATAAGTTTACAATACTTATATGTATTTATTTTTAAACTTAAATGGTTTGCCGCAATCAGTTTCCTCAATCGGTTTGAGTTGAGTTAACTTATTGGGTTTTACAGTGTACCGGTAACTCCCAAAGAGTTTGCCACAGTTATGGATGCTATTCCATCTAGCATACTCATGCTTTTCAAAAATAATACTCTCTCTTTGGGTTCATTATCTTCTCCTGAACCTGTCAACACTCCTATTGGTGAGATATGCTTCACTGAAAAAAAGGAAGAAATTATAAAGTAAGAGTTCAATTCCTTGAGAACATTATTTCTGCCCCTCCTACAATCTCATATTGGAATGGACTTTTTGATAATTTAAATTGGAAAAATATATGGTCCATACAACAAAAGGTTTTTCCTCACAAACAAAGTAAAATAAATATATTTTATTTAATAATAATTAAATATAATTAATTCATAATATTTACCCAGTCTAAAATGTCTTTAATTTTTTTTTTTTTTTTGATTTTGACACTAATTGCTCTTTCTGAATGACAGTGAAACTCTTTTTCACTTGTTGTTTTGTCGAGTTACTCTGCAACTTTGGAAAGATGTTAGTTGGTTTATCTCAAGCAATATCTTGCAAAATTTCTCTATGAATCCCAAAACTTTTTTGGAAGCGGATTCAAATGTCTGCTTTATAATGAATCTAATTATTTTCCTATGTTTTAAATTCACAAATGTAAGTTTTCAAAATGTAAACCAATTCTTTTGGTATTCTTAGGAGATAAAACATTACTTGATTACAATCTCATCCCCTTATCCCCCAAAAGCACTCAGAACATGTACAATTTGCAAGACCTACAAACTTTTTATCTTAATAAATGTTTAGGTTTCTTTTAATTGATGCCCTCTTTCTTTCTTTTTTTGCCATTCTTGTTTATATCACTGTCTAACTGTTTTTTTGTTCTGTGCTATGATGTTGTTGAAGTGTTTTCTTTCACTATTCTTTATATTTTTGTTATTCTTAATAATTATTGCTGTGTTCTAATTCTGTTGTTTCACTCTGTAAACTGAACTGAATGTTCAAATTAAGCATAAAAATAAAATAAAAGATTCAAGGACGATGGTGAAGCAAGTGTGTGAGGGGACGACGCTGCTGAGATTATTCACCATTTGGAGAGTGTTTATACTAATATTGTGTGCGCCACTGCTGAAGTGTTTCTGTCTTAGGCCACATTTACACATAGCCGGGTATTAAGAGAAACGAATATTTCTCCCCCTCCGTTTTCAATAATAACATCGTGCACACAACCCGCATAAATACGCCGTCGAGCGCCTTTATAACTATGCTAAACCTATGGGCGGCAGTGTAGGGAGAAGGATAAAGCCATGCAAGCCAATCAGAATCCTCAGAACAAGAGAGAACCTAAAACCCCGTTTCTCCCAGTTGACACGACAACATATAACCGGCGTTTTCAGAAATCTCCACTTTGGCCGGAGTTTTTAGAAATGATCGTTTTCTGGGATAAAAACGGCGTTTCCGTGTAAATGACAGGCCAAAACGCAGAGAAATAGCTGCGTTTTCCCATCATGTAAACGGGGCCTTAATCTGCTATTTAATGTTTAAGATAATTGTGTTTGTGTGTTATATTTGATATTTATAATGTCTGACTGACGCGATGCTGGAGTTATGTGCTAATCACCTCGTTTATTGTCATTACTCTCCATGTATATTTACGTAGTGCATATTATTTATCTATATTGTGGATTATATCGTTTGATACTTTGAATCCTCTAAGTAGTTATATTCAATATAATCTGTTACACGTGTATTATTGCCACTCACGTTTCTGTACACGTGACACCACCTAGCGGCAGATCGAATGCATCTAAAGGCCTGTTCACACCAAGGACGATAACTATAAAGATAACGATAAAGATAAAGATATAATTCTAAAAATCGTTCTCCATATTAAAGAATGACAGAGTTCACACCACAACTATAACGATAAAGATATGAGGAACGATATCGTTGGGATCACTTTCAGAACGATTTTTTTTCCAGCTGTCCAACGATAAAACACTGACAGCCAATCAGAATCCATTCTAATTTAAAGGTCTCGCGCATTTAAAATGGCAGATGACATCACGTGCTTAGAATAAAAAGACCGTTATCGGTCGTTGGTGTGGACGCATATATAGTTTATCTTTATCTTTATAGTTATCATCCTTGGTGTGAACGGCCCTTAACTGTTAATAGTTATTGCATCGCTTATTGTATGTATGTTGTTGTTCCAGCAATAGTGAAGATCTAAAATTTCATCTTTTAATATAATTTCAGTATTAGATAGTGTGTATCTGTATTATTATTCTTTATTGGTATTCATGATCAGTTGTATTATCTTATGGAGTTTAAATGCATGTGTTTGAATGCATGAAGAGACTATAGATAGCATGATGTGAGGATCACATGTCAGACAGAGGGAAGCTATATTTTGCTGAGGGTGTGTAACAGTGTACAACAGTTTCCACTGATGCAAGCATATCACCAATGTAAACAACAAGGATAGTTCTTAATATGGAAGTGGAGTGTGACATGTTGAAGATGACATATAGGCTACGTTCCAATTTTAAGAAGCTCAAAGCAACATGTTTGTTACCTTAAATGGAAGCTGTAAGTCTGTCTGTGATGTATATAAGCTGAATTTCACTGTACCACTTCAGAGAAACACGGAAACGCATAGACCTGGCGTGAATACAACATCTTCTCAAAAGTTTCTCTCCTGACATATAAGAATAAAAGATTTTTCTTGGCAAGATAACTGGTGTCTCGTCCCGTGAATCAATACCGGGGAAAAGAGAAATAATTCTGAATCTACATTTTGGCGTCACGAACAGGATGCTGATCGGGCATTTGTCTCATCATTTCAGGTAAGACTTTATTTTATTCTAAATAATTATAAGTCTGCCTGGTGATTAGACATTGACTGAAACTGCTTAAAAGAACTGTGTGATTCAAAGTACCAGTTGTGTTGCCAATGAATATATATGTGTCAGAAAAAAGGAAAATAATTAAATAATTTGAATTTGATGTGACTCATTTGAGTTGCTCTGGTCAGTAAACCTCTGAAATATTGAATGAAGCTGGGGAAGTCTTTTTAATTTTTGAAAAGACTTTAGAAAATGGACCTTTGTTAGAAAAAGGCCATTTGTCAAATTTGTAGAATTAGCTGTAAGGCGATTTAGCAATTAGCTTGTTATGACTGGGAGGTGGTTGAATATGATGAGACTGTAAAAACCGAGGGCAGATTTTTCTCTACATATTTCAACACACCGAAGAATCGTTTCAGAAGGGGACGAGGATAGTGTGACAAGCGGTGATTTATAGCGGTTTAAAGTGGCGGGTCTGTGCTCCGGGTTAGCTCAGTGCAGTATATAGAGATACAAAGAAACCCTAAAACGTTTAAATACGCAGAGGATTGAACCCTTAGAAGAAGGGAATCAATGTAAAAGGAGCTAGAATCGCATGCATTCTAATTTTTGACAATGAAGCTGTTCAGTGTTTGAGGAGGTTGACTGATCTGAGAGCAACTTTTAAAAATAAAATAAAATTATATGTAGGAAAAACAAATCAATCAATTGATCTGAGACAAGCAAACAAAGAAAACATAAATTATTAGAGTTAACCTTTTTGTTTCTGTTTTTTGTTTCCTTTTTCCCTTTTTTGTTCTTGAGTAAAAGACGCCAGGTGGAAAGGGAGAAAAGCAGAGGGAGAAAAGCAGAGGGAGAGCAGCAGAGGGCCTCCCCTGGAATTCACACACACACACACACACACATACATACATACACACACACACACACACACACACCCACGCACACAAAAATAGCCCTGCTGTTTTGAGCATACAAGACACAGAGTGACACAGAGTGACAAATACTCTGCAATGGCAAGTGCCTATAATAGCAGAACAATATCTGCTTGGTACCTGGAAAGGAAAAATAAAAAGCAAGCTAAGTTTTTGAAGAAAGGATTGGACATTAACGCATCTATAGATGTGCAGTTAAGCTGGTTTGAGTCCCAGAAAGACTCCATCAAGTCAAAAGTGTTTCCAATCCTTGCCGCACATTGGATTTTAAAACAAGGTGGAATTTGTTGCGGTATTGATGGGTGCCCAACTCCACTTGTCGAAGCCATGAAACCTCAAATTGAAGCATATAACAAATTGAACAAAATTATGTCCATTAAATGTTCAGATGGAGAAAATACAACCAGTAATGATTCATTTGATCCAGATTGGACAAATATAATAACTGAAGCTGAAAAGAAATATTCTCAAGCACCAGTGAAATCTGCAACAACTGTAACGCCGCCCCCTTACAACCCAATTTATCCAGTTTTGCCTGAACAATATATAGATTCATCTAAACCTCTGATACAGCCTCAAGCTTCGAGATCAAATGGAGGTCCAGTTGACAAAATGTATATTGCATCTGCACAAGCCGCTCCAATAATAATGAGATCTAAATCAGTTCAGCCAAACAGAGACATGTTGCGAGGTACACCAGCTCGTAATTATGGATCGGACTGGGGTGAGGAGACGAGAGATGACGACATGATCACTGTTGACAAAATTGGACCTGAATTTTCTTCACCTGCTGTTAAAAGGGAAGGATCTGAACTGATGACAGAAGAGAGACCATTCACACCAGGAGAACGTCAAGCCATTCTCACAGCCCTGCCTCCTCTGAAGAGACAAGATCCAAACACAGAGTTTTGGCGAGAATTAGACTCATTAGTCGAAGCTCATCAAATGACATTAAAAGACATACACACCATTGTAAAGGCAAAAATCCCAAGAGACAGATGGGAACGCTTGCCAGCATCGATCACAACAGCCCAATGGATAGACTTGTGGGTTGATGGCCAGGGACGACCACTGGGTCTTTGGCAAGCATTAGATGAGTTCCGAAAAGAAATCCAAGAAATCTTGGGCAGCGGTAAAATTCCTTTCACATTAGTGACATTGATTAAGCAAAAGGATGATGAATCTCCAGATGAATATGCTCTACGTAAGTGGAATTCTTATGAGAGATGGGCTCTCTGTGCCAAGAAACAACCTGACAGAGATGATGTACAGTTCACTGACACACTTGTGGATGGACTTAGCGCAAAATACCAACAAGCCTTATCACTTGGAGTCAATCCAGGTGAGACATTTGATCAAATTATGCAATGGGCTGGCCGCTTAGAAATGGCTATGAGATCAAACAAAGAAGAAGGAAACAACCCATATCGAAGAGGAGTGGCAACAGCTCAATACAACATGGATACAAGGAAAAAGATGATTGTTTGCCTCCATTGTGGAAAGCCTGGACACGTCAGAAGAGATTGCTGGGCTAAAGGAGGTGGAGCAGAAGGTCAAGGTCAATCATTTAAACAGGCCAGTGTAAAAAACCATGATGAAACCTCTCAAGGGAAGACGTGGACTGAAGCACAAGTCCGTCAGCTCATTGAGGGGATTATGCGTCCGCAATAGGAATCAGCGGCCCCCTGTTTTGGTAAGAAAAGAGACAATCGCCTTTTCATCAATGCATTAATAGGGGGCCACCCATGTGACATTTTGGTTGACACAGGAGCAGCAATTTCAATAACAGATTTGAACTTACCTACAACAGATGAAACAATGGAAGTTGAAGGAGTTGGAGGAGGTATCACAAAATTTCACAAAAGTATTCAAGTTCCTCTGCAAATACATGAAGATGAAGTCTTATGGACATCTTTCTGGGTGGGGCCAAATTCACAAGGAAGCCTTATTGGCATGGACATTCTTCCATTGTTAAACATGATCATATTCACAGACAGTCGTCAGATCGCTACAACAGCTGGGATAATACCACACGAAGATCGCACATGTAACCTAAGGTCTGTTGGTACAGCAAAACCAATTATCAGAGACTGGGGAAAAGACGGTGTGTGGGGTCTTCTGTGCAGTGTATATCCGGATGTCTGGGCTAAACACAAATTGGATTGTGGCAAAGCCAACATTGATCCCATTGTTATTGAAGGACCGATACATGCCCCTCATAAACAATACCCCATCCGACCTGAAGCAAGACAAGCCGTGGAGGAGATAGTGGCAGACTTGGAAGCTGAAGGAATCATCAGACAAACTTCATCTACCACTAATAGTCCTGTCTGGCCTGTCAGGAAATCCGATAACTCATGGCGACTAACTATTGATTACACAAGACTTAACAGTGTAACACCAAAACCGCATCCTATTGTGGCCAATCCTGCCACCATTTTGAATGATATTCCAGGTAATGCTAAAATATTTACGGTACTAGATGTACTGTCGGCTTTCTGGTCTATACCTATTGACGAAAGATCTCAAGAGAAATTGGCCTTTACAGTGGGCGCAAAACAGTATGTTTGGAATAGACTCCCACAAGGTCTTAATCTTTCTCCTGTTGTATTTCATAGAGCTTTGAACCAGTTCCTAACGGAGCACAAAGCTGAAATTGAGAGTTCCGGAAGTGTTTGTCTCCAATATGTCGATGATTTATTAATTGCAAGCCCAGATGAAAACAGCCATGTATTTGCTCTGAATGTTGTCCTACAAGCCCTTAGGAAAGGGGGATTCAAAGTTAACCCCGACAAGGCACAGCTGGCAAAAACCAAGGTGATCTACTTGGGCCAGGAAATATCTATCGAGGGAAGGAGAATGACAACAGAGCGTGTAGAGGCATTACGTCAACTTCCAAAACCTCTAACAGTTACAGGAATGAGGAAGGTGATGGGACTTTTCAACTATTGTCGTCAGTATATACCTGATTTTGCTAGCATCACTAGCCCTCTCATCGATTTGTACAAGGGGGGAAAGCCTGGAGTGGAACAGATAAACTGGACACCGGAAGCTGAGGAAGCATTTACATCTATGAAAGAGAAACTGACTTCAGCCCCAGCCTTGGGACTTCCTGATGGACGGTTGCAGTTTCACTTGTGGACCAGGGTAGGAGATGAGACGTATTCAGCAGTACTGAGTCAAAAACCAGGTGATCGATACAGACCAGTTGGATACTTTTCCACAAAGATTCCTGTCACTATGATTGGGCAACCACGATGTATACAAGCCCTCGACGGTGCCACATGGGCAGTGGATGCTGTGGAAAATCTGATAGGAGCACAAACTATCATATTGCACACTCCACACAGTATAGTGACACTGTTGAACAACACAAACATCAAAACCATAACTGACGCAAGAAGAGCAAAATGGGAAGCAACCTTGTTGAACAAAGATTTAAGAGTGGAAATCATCAGGGACACGTCTCTTAACCCTGCAACAATGATGCTGGAACCACATGAGGGAATACCACATGAGTGTGAAAAACAGGTAGAAGAAGATAGTCTTGGTCCAGTTAATCCAATCCCTCTTGAAAACCCAGACAAAGAGTTATGGGTCGATGGATCCAGTTACTATGTCGATGGAAAACGACATACTGGATGGGCTGTAGTGAAAGTTGATGGAACTGTTGTAAAGAAAGGAGCTCTTTCTGGGAAATTGTCAGCACAAGTAGCTGAGCTTATAGCACTTACGGAAGCTTTTGAACTATCGGAAGGAGATCGAGTCAACATCTATACAGATAGTCGTTATGCTTTTGGCGTGGTCCATGACTACCTTGCCCTGTGGAAAAGACGTGGACTTATTACTAGCAGTGGGAGCGAAATACAACATGCTTCCATAATTCGTCGCTTAATTGCAGCATGCCACTTACCTAGAGAAGCAGCCGTGATCAAAGTAAAATCACACCAATCTGACAAGTCCAAAGAAAGTCAAGGGAACACGGTAGCAGATGCAGCAGCTAGAGAAGCAGCTCTGCTTCCTCTTACTCCTGTTACCTTGGTAAAGGAAAACACCAAAGATAATCCTGAGCTCCATCTTCTGTCATATCAACTGGAGACAGATGAAGAAAAAGAACAATGGATAAAGACAGGTGCAAAAGAGGATGATCAAGGTATCTGGAGAATTCCAACAGGACAAGTGGTGATGCCTATCGGAACAAGAAGAGAACTAATGCAGCTGTATCATGGAAAAGTACATGCTGGAGCAAAAGCAATGAAAGCTCAAATCAGTGAGACTTGGTGGTGGCCACGAATGATGAGAGACATTGATGATTACTGTAGGAGATGCTTGATCTGCCTGAAGGCAAATGTGGGAAAATCTGTAAAGGTGCGAATGTCACATGCACCCAGACCAACAGGTCCATGGACGCATCTCCAAATTGATTTCACAGGACCTTTATCACCCAGTGGAGGGTATCAATACATTCTTGTAATCATGGACAGATTTACCAGGTGGGTGGAAGCATTCCCGACAAAAACTTGCACTGCTGAAGCGACAGCACGAGTAATGGTGGAAGAAGTTTTTCCTCGCTGGGGTCTTCCATATGAACTTGATTCTGACAATGGAACTCATTTCACTGGGAAATTGATGAAGGAAGCAATGAAGTTGATGGGGATTAAACAGAAATTCCACATCCCCTACAGGCCGGAGAGTTCGGGGCTGGTCGAGAGAATGAACCGATCGTTGAAAACCGCTCTTACCAAAGCCATTCTGCAAACTGGCCAAGGGTGGCATAAGTTATTACCTGCTATTCTGTGGAACTTGAGAGCAACTCCAAACAGAGTTACAGGACTAACCCCTTTTGAACTAATGACCGGAAGAGCAATGGTTCTACCTCATGATGCTCCGCCACCTGCGGGAACAGGAGGGGACTCTACTTTGTTCCAAGAAAAGTTACGACGCTATCTCGCAATGCTGGATAAAGCTACTAAAGACAATAATAAGAAAGTGCGAGAAGCTCAACAGCAATGGGATGAAAAACACACCACTACTGATATTCCACACATTCCAGAGTTAGGCAGTTTTGTTATGATCAAACGAATTTTTAGGAAAGGTTTAGAGCCTCGATGGGAGGGACCATATGAGATACTCTTAACTACTGATACAAGTGTTTGCCTTAAAGGAAAGGGTGTAGGGACAGATAGATGGTATCATTGGTCACAAGTTAAACCTTGCCTAGTGAATGAACAAAATGATAATGATAGCTTATGGCCTGAAATTGAACAATGTTCATCCATTAGTTTTAAAGACTGGGAATAAAGAAGTGATGTTAATTATTTCTCTGCTTCCATTTCAGGAATCAATTCCATTGACATTGATTAGGGATGGTTGCAAGTTATTCTCGATACCCAACGACAATGGTATGCTTATTTTTAATTTTACTTGGCATTTATCAAGAAAGCCAAGCTTTATGGACTCCTCGAGTTCAAGGAATCACTCGGAATGCAACTCTGAAATCTGGTCAACATTTTACTCTACCCTTTATTTCCAGATGGGGATTATGGGATTGGGTGCCACATAATGATAAAGACCTTGCTAAATATCGTAAGGACATCTTTGGAGGATGTAACTTTTACCATCAATGTTACAAAAGCAGAGTAATTTGGCCGGTAAAAGACGGGGGGTATATTGGTAGTGCTCAAAGACGAGATATTTGTTCAAAAGAAAAATGCGAAGTTGTGGGGTTAGACCTCATAACGTCTACTAATGTGGAAATTAATTTCGTTTTGAATCGTACTCACATGCTTACAATATGGGACTCATTGGCCCAAGGGTGTATTTATCCCATAGTGGTACCATGTGAAGGGTTTCTGTGGGATACTTCCTCAAGAACAACAAGATTCAAGGGAAATTATGCACGAGTATGGCATTCAGAAGATGAGAATGAATATTGTGAGACTGAGCTAGAAACTGGGGAAATTGGAAGGTGTTTTTATCTGTCTGCGGAAAAGACAAACAAAGCTACAACATGCCCAAATACAACTATTGCACCAGCTCATGGTATTTTGTTGGCAAAAGAAACAAAAACCTTGATAAATGAAGCCCATATGGTGCGACAACGCATTAATTATAATTTGCAATCCCTTCTTACTGTTTTTGATCAGTCTTATTGTGGTAATTTTACACAAATAAGGAGTTGGTTGGAAAAAGAAATTAAGTATTATACCTCTAAAAATCCTCTGAGTAGTAAATATCGTAAACCTAGAAGTATATGGGGAGACATAGCGGGGGTATTTGGTTCTGTCAATTCAATTAGTAATACTGCTCAACTTAATCAACTAAGCGAGTATACTCAGTGGGTGGGAACAATGACTGGGAAAGGACTCACTGAGGCTCTTCAAGGTTCTCTGCATATTATAGCAGCGGGTCAGCATCTTAATAACGCAGCGAAGGAATTGGCAGATGCATTAACAAAATCATCTAATTTTGAGACACATCGTGCGGCGTGTTTATTTTTAGCCCAGAATCTAAAGGATCAGATGGTAGAGGATATTCAAGTTATTCGAATGGGACAAATTCCTGAGCGAATAACAGAATCTTTGCTAGTGGTTTTCGGTAATCAACTTAATTTAACGTCTGCTAAACATATTCCATTAGTTAAAATCGCTATTAATGAAAATTCGTTGTCAGGTTCTGGGATGTTACCTTTGATTATGATATGGCCTCAATATGGGAAACGTAATATTATGACAGTCAGGCAATTCCAATCAATGGGGGTTAGACAAGGAAATTCCGTAATTAGATTAGGTAGGAATGGATATTGGGCTGAAGGTGACACACCAATGATTTCTACCACAGATTGTTGTGTTGAGGAACATGAGTGGGTAATTTGCTCATGTTCTACAATGTTTAGTCTATCTCTTAATGGTTCTGCAGTTTGGGAAGTAGTTCCGTTAGATCAAGCCACAGGTGCATGGCAGGTGTCAGAAGCACAGTGGTGTATATTACATGATGGAATAAGTGAAAATATGATATACGGAGGGAAGTTGTGTCCAATTCCTCCTGATCCATTTTGCCTTGAGATTCTCTATCCTCTTCACTTGGGTGGAATTCATGTTCCACATGTGCAACTGTTGCAGTTGGAGCCACAATGGTGGAATAATGATTTAGTAGAAGAACGGAATTATGAACTCTTTGAAATGATTAGAATAGTTAAAAAGAGTGTAAAAGCAGCTCAAGAGGAGGGAATTCAAGCAATGGGTCATGTTATCGTAGCAAATGGAGTAGCTAAATTAATGTCTGAGAGGAAACTAACACGAATCCTAGGGAATTTATCATGGTCGGATTGGATAGTTTTGACTATGGTAGGAGTTCTTGTGTTCATGTTAGCAATACAATTCATGATATGTGTTACTGGAAGGAAAAGTACCAAACCTGTCAAATTGATTATTTCTAACCAAATGGATAGAACCAAGAATGGGACATACAGTGTAAAATAGGAGATTTTACATACTACATTACTTACAAAACACAACCTCACAAACAATGAACACCCGCTTACTGATTTTCAACCCCGAGGGATAGGATCCTTTAACATCAACGTTTATTTTAGTTTATTATTTTGGAGCCGGGAACTTGAAGTAGTTAAGTACTTACTTAACGAGTCAAGGCATCGGTGAAGACTTATTAATTTTTCTTTTCTTAGTTGTTTGGGGTCATTTTAAATGCGTACACATAGACGTTAAATGACACATAGTATGCGGGAACATAACCTGGGAAGGGGTCTTTGTTGTTTTTGTTGTGTTTGTTGTTGTTTTTTCTTTTCTGTTTCTATTCTTCTGTCCTTTCTATCTTTTTCTTGGTCTGCTATTTCTTCTCCTCACTATCACTTCTATAGGTTGGCCACCTGGGATTGATGGTGTGGAACTTACGGCCGTAGTTCCAGTGGAGGGAAATGAAGATCTAAAATTTCATCTTTTAATATAATTTCAGTATTAGATAGTGTGTATCTGTATTATTATTCTTTATTGGTATTCATGATCAGTTGTATTATCTTATGGAGTTTAAATGCATGTGTTTGAATGCATGAAGAGACTATAGATAGCATGATGTGAGGATCACATGTCAGACAGAGGGAAGCTATATTTTGCTGAGGGTGTGTAACAGTGTACAACAGTTTCCACTGATGCAAGCATATCACCAATGTAAACAACAAGGATAGTTCTTAATATGGAAGTGGAGTGTGACATGTTGAAGATGACATATAGGCTACGTTCCAATTTTAAGAAGCTCAAAGCAACATGTTTGTTACCTTAAATGGAAGCTGTAAGTCTGTCTGTGATGTATATAAGCTGAATTTCACTGTACCACTTCAGAGAAACACGGAAACGCATAGACCTGGCGTGAATACAACATCTTCTCAAAAGTTTCTCTCCTGACATATAAGAATAAAAGATTTTTCTTGGCAAGATAACTGGTGTCTCGTCCCGTGAATCAATACCGGGGAAAAGAGAAATAATTCTGAATCTACAAATAGAAATAGAATACAGTCCTTCTAAGTCTCCCCAACAGGTTATTTTCAGGTTTTATTTTATAACCGTTCAAACTAATTAAAACGTTGCAGATTATACCAATAGGCTGCAGAGAGTATTCTAATGCTGAAATGTGTAATTTTTTGATAAACTATATAATGCTCGGACACACTCAGTCTCTCTAGTGCAATGTTGCGCTCTCTCGGACACACTCGGGCCCAATTTTATTGTTCTAAGCGCATGGTCTAAAGCGCATGGATTAAGTACAGTTAGGTCGTGTCCGAATCCACTTTTGTTAGTTTAACGAGGGGAAAAATGGTCGACGTGCCCGGCGCATGGTCTAAAAGGGTTGTCCATATTCTCTTAATGAGTATTGTGTGTCTTCTGGGCGTAATGTGAAATAAACCAACCAGAGTCTCATCTCCCATTCCCTTTAAAAGCCAGTTGCACTCTGCACGCCATGGCGGATTCGCTATTTATATGACGGAATTTGCAAGCACAAAGACTGAACGCTTTCTCCAGAGCACAAACGGATCTGCTCGTGCATGAGGTTAAAGCGCAAGCAGACCATCTACGCAGTAGCAGTTTTAACATTAAGTGACATGGCATCTGACGCACAGAAGCCAATGGCACATGTCACTATGCATATTGGCACATCCGGTGGCACATCCGGTCTTCATTGGCATGTGCCAGTGGATAGTGGCATGTGTCACTGACATTATTGGCATGTGCCACTGACATCGCAACACACTGACACTGACATGACACCTGACCGACACCGAGTCGCGGAACATGTCACCGTGTTGCGACACCTCCAGTATAGTGACTGACAGATTAATCGAACATCTATACTGACGTAATTGTGGCACAAAATCCTAAATAAACAGCCTAATTTTGTGATATTTAAAATATCAATTAAACGAAAAAGTGCATTAATATTTTTTCAAACGTGTTATTCATGTCACGTCTGTATTTGATTGGTATGTGCCACTGAATGTTTTGTATAATACCAGTGCTACTTTATGTTGTTTATCTCGCAAAGTCACAAACTGGCCATTCTAGGAAAGACACAAAATAAATCTATTATGGGTCACTAAAAATAACGTATTAACAGTCGCGTCCGTTACTGTAAACCTTTATTTTTGCGTGATGCTGCACAGACGCACGCCAGTAGGTGTCCGTATAAGTGAGTGTAACTGGCCAGCGCAAGATTCTCATCTGTGGCTTTAATATTTCAAAAATAATTTTATCGGATTATGTATGTTGTAAGCTAAACATTAACTCAGCGATGTTATAAATCATATTTTTGACAGCATAAAGCAAATTGTTATGCAAGTGGCATATGACGCAAGGGAGGTATTGTATTAAAGCTAGTATGTTCCTAGACACCCAACTGACTTACTACAGGTGAAATTTTAACAATACCTCCCTTACTGTACGTACAGTACACAAATATTAATATGAAAATATTACTGTAATTCACCTAAAGTGTTTTTTCATGTTTCAAATGTTGTAGTAATTCCCTAGTGACCAGTGCTGACAGCTGCCAGATCCTGGTTTAACATTGAAATACATGTAAGTGAAGATAACATTGATGATGCCTCTTGGGAGTGTGCTGGTGATGTTACAAAACCGTTGCTACAAGAGGATGAAACTGATAGAACAAACATCAAAAAGACTCAATCTTGTGATGATGTTCAGGAAACTGTTGGGACTACTGTTAATGTAAGTGAAATTCCAGAAGAACACGCGTGAGAGTGGCATATGTAATACTCCAAGCCGATTGAGTGAAACAGCGACAGATCTTACAAAGGAAAGGACGGATACTGAACATGAGTCACTAACAGTTAAAGATGCTTTGGACTCCTTGGTTACAGCTACAGAAAATGTTAAAGAGGACATTCAACCACAGAGAAAGCCAAAGAAGGTTCAAAAGGTTCTATTCCGAAAACCTTCACTTGACAAAAAGAAATGGAGAGCAATAAAACCAACAATAGCTTCAGTGAGATTAAGGAAACCATGGACTCATGTGATATACAACGAATTCAACAAAGTGAAGCCTAACTGTGAACTTGCCTTCAAGTACCAAAATGCCAGACTGATGCATAGCAGGGAAATAAATTGTGTCTTTTTAAACATCCGTGCAGTTTGCACATTTCCAACGTGCAAATCTCAGTACATCTTTCTGATGAAGAGAAAACCCACAATCATGCAGAGAACAGTTTTCCACACTGTGTATCGCCATGGACAAATCTGCCATTTAAATAAACGCACTCGAAAGCACCAGGCATCCAATGTCTGTAGGGGAAAAATGCAAAAGTCGTCCATAAAGGAGTGAGCCGAGTGTACTAAGCTCAGGAGGACTCCTGTGGAAGAAATAATGGCTGGAAATTTAACAAGGTCTCTTAACAGAGACATCCTAAAAGTAATTTACTCTGAGGTAAAAAAGGCTGCATCACTACATGACAATGTCTTGTTATGCATTTAACACAGCGAATTATGAAGGAATGTGACACCAATTAACAACATTTGCCAGGTTACATTCAGAACTTCCAGGTGGGTCCTTTCAGCTGTCACATGAACACTGAGAAGGGAATTTCAATCCTAGTGACACAATTTTTTTGTTCGCAAGGTTACAAAATAGCCAGACTCTAGATCAGGGGTGGGGAACGTCGGTCCTGGAGAGCCACAGCCCTGCAGAGTTTAGCTCCAACCCTGAAAAAAACTCACCTGATTGTAGCCTTAATGATCCTAAAGACATTGATTAGCTGGTTCAGGTGTGTTTGATTAGAGCTGTGGCTCTCCAGGATCAACGTTCCCCACCCCTGCTCTAGATGAAGCAATTCAGATCGTTCAGGCTCTCTGCATTATCCTACATACAAGGACAAAGACTGCTTCAGTAGAAGACAGTGTAAAGGCTCTTCAAAGACTCATTCAGTGCTTCACCCTGGACAAAGACATGACTGAAAACAGAGTCCAGATGAATACTTCAGATGATAAGGATGAGCAGTCCAGAACAATTGTAGGAAGGTCTCGCTTCTCAACTTTGTTCAGAAGTGTTTTTGATAAGGCAACCACAGCAGTCGCTGAAGAGGCAGAGTCTTCAGAAGTAAACTTGTACTTCTGTCCAAGCATCATTCAAATGCTTTTTAAAACATACATTGCCATCTTTCCAATGTGGAGTGGAGTAATGTTGGGTGATCTCCAAAGACATGCAGCTGACAAACACATGATAGTAATGGAAGATGGAGGACAAAAATAAGACATCAAGACACGAGAAACGAATTGCCATGTAGAAGGATGGTTTGCCATTGTTAAGCAACACATAATAATGAAGGCACGAAGACTGCGACCAGGCAACTTTGTCCAAAAAAATGTATACTTCTCTGCAAGGAAGGTACATTGAACACATGATGCAGCATGGCCTTTCACAAAAACTCCTCAAAAAACCTCTGAATTTAAAAGACATCAAATTCTCTGAGGAATCATGGGCCAAAAAGGAGGAACGGACTGGTTCGAAACTGGGACTCTGTCCCTGAATCAATACCAGGTCCTAAAAAGAAGCAGTCAATGAAGTTCAAAAGTCACGGCACGACTGCAGTGAATCAAGCAAGTGAAAAGATATTCAAAGACTCAAGGACTGAGATGAAAGACATCTCCACAACGACTGTTCCAAACACTACTAAACAGGAACCTACTTCAAAGCTTGGAGAGGCTTCATCTGCTCCCAAAAAGACACAGACTAGGAAGCCAAAAAGGCATGTTGATACTAAAAATCACAGTGAAACCAATCCAAAACTTTCAGCATTGAGAAGGTAGACTTGTCCACACTGACCACCACATGGGCTGCTGGACTTGATACTTACACTGATAAAAGCAATGATATTTCAGCTACTTTGGTGACAACTCCAATAAATGTACAGGAAGTATGTCCAATTCAAAGTACAATATAATTTTTACATTACTTTGATATAGTACACTACAGTATTTTTAAGAATCACTGCTTGTTTTGCCTTTGTAGTTACAGGCAGAATAACTATGGGAAAATAAACGTTGTGAGGTGATTATTGCTATCCAAAAATCAGCAACATGACCTGGAGGATGTCTCTTAGACACAAGGAATTTATTACATTGAAGCCTCACAATCTTTTGATGGGAAAGGTTAGTACAACTTTTCTGTACTTCCATGATAAGTGATTTTAAACTAAATGGAATTTCAATACTGGACATAGAATTATTTTCCTTTTTAGTGTTTTCCAGACAATAGAGTACTATATTCATGCCACTATAGGAATACAGGAAATTTCTCGACAAAGCTTGAAGAAAGTACATTTCCATGATCCATACAGGTTGAATTACAATAGATGATATTGAAATAGAGTCACTGGTCTGACACAATACTAACACATCATAACAGCGTCTAGAAATATGTGTTAATAATAGTATTACACAGGACGAAGCTCAAATAGTTGCAACTTTTAATTCATACTTTGTAGAATCAGTATCAACACTGACACATAACCTATCCGTTAATTCACTAACTATGATGCCAGTAAATTACAATAAACCTGTATTTGAGATCCAGGAAATATCAGAAGATAAAGTGAGAATGATAATAAGTTCCCTAAAGAATTCCAAAGCTAAAGATGTGTACGGACTGGACACAATGTTCCTAAAAATGTTTAACGAGAGTTTATCTAGTCCATTAACACATATTATTAATAGATCTATCACTGAAGGAATTTATTCAAAAGCATGGAAGACTGCTATAATAACACCGATCCACAAAACAGGTGATACATCAAAGGTCTATAACTACAGGCCAATCAGCATAGTACCTATCGTGTCAAAGGTAATTGAAAAATATGTAGTAGAACAACTAACTAGTCATCTCAACAACAGCCCCTTCAGATTGCATCCTATGCAGTTTGGTTTTAGATCTAATCATTTAACGGAAACAGCAAATTGCTTTTTCCTGGAGAATGTGAAATCTAAATTAGATAAAGGAGGAGTTGTTGGGGCCATATTTTTAGACCTAAAGAAAGCTTTTGACACGGTGGATCATGGTGTCTTACTCAAAAAGCTCTCAAGGTTTAATGTCGCCCCAAATGTTATTAAATGGATGCAGTCTTATCTGGAAAACCGATATCAAAGGGTCAGGATAAATTATGAGGTGTCGTCGGCCATCGGTTGTGATATTGGTGTACCTCAGGGATCAATTTTAGGGCCCCTGTTGTTTGGTCTGTACATAAATGATCTTCCCACTGTATGCAATGAGTCTGAGATTCAGATGTATGCAGACGATACTGTCATATATGTGCATGCACTGACCAAGCAGCAAGCATCATCAAAGCTCACGGCAATGATGGACGATGTCATGCAATGGCTTAATAATTCCGGTCTTCATTTAAATATAAAAAAAAAACGCTTGTATGTTTTTTAACTCATTTGTGCTTTGGGGTCTATATGACCCCAATCGACTTTTCTTTCGTTAAAAAAAATGGTTCCCTTTATCTCAGTGGAATAAAATCTTGTGACTTTTTCTAAATTATTTATCCATACACACACAAAAAAACTGGGCTTGATTCGGTTGTTCTAAAGGTGTGTAAAAAAAAAAGTCACACTCATGACCTTTGGGGTCAATATGACCCCACATTGAAATGAATGGGAAAATCGAAAAAAAATCTTCTTTTTTTTTTCATTTGTCAAAAAAAATCTATAAATCCAGAATAAATATGAAAATTTTCATACCACAATGAAGTCCTGGTACTAGAGCACAAATGCAATGTGGAACGAACATGATCACTTGCACACACACATGCTCGCGCACACAAACACACACACAGGTGTGACTCCAATTGAAAGCATTTTTTTTAGAAATTGACGAATAAAATCAGTAATTCCAGCATAAATCTGAAAATTTCAACACAGAAATGAAGGCCTGGTACTAGAGCAAAAATGCAATGTAGAAAAGACATGCTTACTCAAACACACACACACATACACACACACACAAACAGGTATGACTGCCAAAGCAGCCAAATAAAATCAGCCACAAATGCAGAACAAAGATAAAAGGGGTGAGACCTAATTGCACACACAGACACAGACACACACACACACACACACACACACACACACACACACACACACACACACACACACGTGTGACTATCATAGAGAGCATCTGTATGGAATCTAAATGAAATCAGCCACAAATGTAGAGCACTGAGTGAATCAGTGAGACCTAATGCATGCATGCATGCACACACACACACACACACATACATGCAGAGAGAGCAAGGGAGAGATGAAAGACAACTGACTTGTTCAACTTTGAGAAAGTTTACTCTGAGATCTAAGAGCTGCAACTTTGTTTTGAAAATAAAGAAATTGTTTCCACACGGAAGGTATACAAAGAGGGTCTTTTGTGTCCTGCACACAGTTCATTCTGTGCTAATTTCTTCTAAATTCTTCTAAAAAATTCTTCTAAATTCTAAAGTTAATTATTTTTTTCACATTAATGTGTTCATTAAAATAAATAATATGCAACTTCAATCTGATTCTAAGTATTGTCTTTTAGGTGTTTCTTATGTGGCAATTTATGTGGTATTTTGTAAAAATAGACATTTCAAAACGCATCAAAAACCACAAAAATTCTACTATTTGAAATAATATTTATTTTTAATGTCTTGTAAAATGTTTATACAAATATAAATTCACAAAATGTATCACAAAAGTTATGATATGAGCAGTTGGCCACATCCAGTAAAATGAATGGATCTCTATTGCCCTCTATGGGCAAAACAATGTATTTCTTAAATTGTAATTCATTCATGTTTTTCTTTGACCAACAGATGGCAGAATTATACAGCTAACACCTAGAGCAATATCCAGAAACAACTTATATTTAATTTAGATGATCATTTAAGTATTTTTTTCATAAAAATGTCATATTTCACATGCAAGCTAATGGTATAGTTGAGGAATTGTGTGGTAAATAGGTACAAAAGTGCTTTGTATATCCAAAAACACAGCATTTCTGTATAGATGAGAAGTAAACAAAAAAAATAATATATTATATGTATTATTAAAAATGTTCATTTTTTTTACAATCAGTCGATAAATATTGGGGTCATATAGACCCCAAAATGCACTGAGTGTAACCAGGATTCAAAAGGCATATTAGGGTTAAGAAGAGGTCAACAGATAATTCCACACCCAATATTTATATTGCAGGGGAACAGTTGTTAACTGTATCTGTTTTTAAATATTTAGGTATAATAATTGACTCTAATATAACATTTAAAAAACAAATTAAAAAAGTTATAAATACAGTAAAATTTAATTTGTCAAATTTTCGTCATATTAGAAATTGTCTAACTACAAAGGCAGCCACAATATATTTTAATGCCATGATCATGCCACATCTGTTATACTGTTTGACTAGCTGGGCACAAGCGGCCAGTACAACACTTAAACCTGTGCAGCTACTTTATTATCAAGCTTGTAAGGTACTGGATAGAAAGCCAAATACCTATCACCACTGTTACTCCCTAAAAAAAAACATAATTTAATGACCTGGGACAATCTTATCATTTTTTCAGATGTTTGTCTTGTCTATAAAATTTTACATGGTTTGGCTCCGCCCCCACTTAATGCTTTTATAAAACAAAAAACAACTGTGGCTAGACACACCAGGTCTGTGGCAAGAGGTGATTGTGTCATACAAATGAGGAAAACTGCCTTTGGTCAGTCAGCTTTTTCATGGAATAGTTTACCTACGTCTATCAGAGACTGTGACTCATATCGGTCATTCAAAATTAACTTAAAATCATGGCTAAAAGACAATCAAGTGTGTGCCCATTCTTTATAGCTCCTCAAATCACCTGAAACGTGCCTTGTCCTGTCGTATGTTTTTTATTTATTTTTTGTACTTGTTTTAATGTAACTGTGTTTTTTGATGAAATGTGTTTTAATGTATGTTAAGTATTGTTGAATGTTTTTATGTATTTTACTTGACATCACACCTGCACAGGGACTACAGTTGAAAATTAGTCAAGTAGACTAAACTGGCACATTTACATTTTCATAAATGTTATTAATGTGCACTGTCCCTGTAAATTTAAACTTTTTAAATAAAAAAAAATAAAAACATGAAGGAATCATTATAATTTACTTTATGTCCACTTTAAAGTGATTATGGTTAGCGTTATGGTTTGTTAGGTTGAAGTATTTAAAGTATGATAAGAATACTCTGCACATTAGCCTGATAATCTGCAACTAAACACTTTGTATTATATTCAGTCTAGCAGTTTAAATTACTTTACAGAAAAACTTTGAAAATGATGATGGTGCAGTGGATTTGTAAATGTAAACGACAATCACTGGAAGTTTGTGGTAAGCAAAACATTTGATGAATTGAAAATATAATGCATTCCACAGTTTTACAGTAGTAATGTTAATCCAATGCAAACTGTAATCCTATATAAACAAGGGTGAATAATGAATTATTTAGGTTGGATTATGTGATTACATATACATTTGATTAGGAAAAAAAATAATCACATTATCTTTATCTTTTACCTTCTCTAATGGAACCAACCTGGGAAATTAATTTGTAGACTGGGTAAACATAAGATGGAAACCCAGCACCATTGCCCACACAGTGCAGGAGGTTGCAACGAATTGTGGGGTGTTTGTTATGCAGGTAATTTTAATTGTATTTTAATTGTAAGCAAACATAGTCATGACAACATGTAATTGTTTTCAAGCAGATAATATAAACATTTTTTTACAACCGTTACAAGGTATATTTAAAATTGTAAGAGAGGTGATCGAGAAATTTCCAGCAATCCCTGATCCATTCATCATTGTTCCCACTCCAATTAACATTGTTCAACTGAGAAGAGAAATGGCGAAGGAGATTCTTCATTCTTCAGGTAATATAGCAAGCATCAAGTAACTTGGTAACACTTTACAATAAGGTTCATTATTTAGAATGAGTTAATGTAACTAACATGAACTAACAACGAGCAACACATTTGTTACTATATTAGTTCATCTTTGTTACCGTTAGTTAATAAAAATCCAGCTGTTCATTGTTTGTTCATGTTAGTTCAAAGTGCATTAAAGGCACACTATGTAGAAATTGTACCTTAATATAACAGCTTCAAAGTAATTTCGGTGGTAAACCAACTCATAGTAGGGTGAATCATCCTGGTAGTAAAGCTTGGGGGGGATGCCGCTGGAAAAACCAGCAATGTTTGAGAGGAGCGCCCCCGACAAATCTCGCGAGAATCACGATTAGCTTGGTTGCCAACCGCCAATAAACACCAAAGAAGAAGAAGAAGACACTTGCACGTATTTCAGACGTGATACCTATGCGTGATACTAGACGATGGAAAAAGAAAAGAAAACTTGGTCGGAAGAGACTAGGAAAAGGAAAAGAGAATCTGACCGCATGAGGAACCGGAGAAGAGTCACTCGGTCAGGCTTTCACTCGTTGGCGCGAGTTAAAAAGCAGCACTGGATGCAACAGTGATGCTGACCTGGCGATCTCGTTGATGGACTAGTAAATAAATCTCTTATTTGTAAACTTGTTTGCATTCTATGTTGTATGTTGTTGCGTTTGCTTGTAGCATGTAACTTTTTTACGATGCTGTTCATTCATTAGACGACGCTGTTGACGTTGATTCCTGCGATTATCATGAGAACAGTTTTCAATATATCACATAATTATCAGGACATAAATAAGCCTAGAGGTTGTAAATAGTGTAAACGAGCACAATTTGCAAACTATTATATCTAATGACATCATACCGGCCAATGTTATGAAATAATGCGACGTACATTTAACTTTATTGATGTCATCTGGCATTTTGTAATGTTTACATTACAATCAAAAAACACAAATTAAATTATACAGTAGGCCTAGACGATAGGCTGTTTGCTTGTGATTTAGCTGCAATCATGTAAAAACGTTATTGGCCAGCAAACGCGGTAGGCTACTTTATTATTGGTATTTACGACAGTGCAAGTATTCCACAGCGACTCTAGGGGTCGCTGTTTGACAAAAACACAATTTCTACATAGTGTAACTTTAACTAATGTTAACAAATACAACCTTTGATTTTAATAATGTATTAGTATATGTTGAAATTAACATTAACTAAGATTAACAAATGCTCTAGAAGTATTGTTCATTCTTAGTTCATGTTAACTAAGGTATTTAACTAATGTTAACTAATGAACCTTATTGTAAAGTGTTACCAGTAACTAGGAATACTCTATAGGATTTAATGTACAGTATCAGTCTAAGAATAAGAAGTTTAAATAGTATGTTTAGCATAAGGATGATACATACTGAAGCTTATGTTTTATAAATAAATAAAGACATGCATAGATACATACTTAATAAATCAATATTTTGATGTAGAATCAAATGAGGATTACTGTTCACACTGTGGATGTAAGGAACTTAAGTCCAAAATCAAAATCCAATTGTTTGGGTAAGTAAGAATACCATAGCAATACAATAATTCATGTGTTTACTTTTTTAATGGTGCATTTATCTTTACTTTTGAAGATACAATGTGAACAGTGCCAAAGATGGTACCACGCACGCTGCCTTGGACTATCACCAGTCCTGGGAAAGATGCACAATGGTTGTGTTCACTGTGTACCTAGTTTAACAGTTGAATCACACACCATTTTTAAAAGTGTAGGCTACTTGTGTCTTAAGAATAGTTGTAGTTGGCTTAACCTTTTTTTAAATTAAAGAATATCTGCAGAAATTTCTCATTTATTCTCCTTGTTGCAATATAGATTACCACTGTATATCTCTATTTTAGGGACTTTATAACAAAAATTTAACTTGAATCTTTACTATAAGGGTGTTGCTTATTTATAACGTTGAAAGCATGATAAAGCTACCAGGAACAGCAGTTCTAATACCTACTTTTACCTAATACATTTATCAAAATTAATTGAGTTGAGTTGTCACTAGGAACGTACTACAACCTGTACGTACAGTAAGGGAGGTATTGTGAAAATTTCACCTGTAGTAAGTCAGTCAGGTTTCTAGGGAATTACTACAACCTTTGAAACATGAAAAAATATTTTAAATTAATTACTTTCATTTGATTCTAAAAATATTTCTGTACTGTACATACAGTGAGCCAGGTATTGGCAAAATCTCATATGTAGTAAGCCAGAGTCGTCACTTGGAACAACTACAACCTTTGAACACGAAAAACCATTAATTATTGGACTTGGGTTTGCACTGTGAGCTGAATTTGCAGACGGTCCCTAAAGCAGCTTATGTGAATATACAGCGAATATCGAACCTAAAACTAACTTTACCCCGCTTTCTGGATTCACTTCCTACCAGTTTATAGTTTCTGTATTTCCTGACAGAAGTGTTGTCGTGTATGTGTCTGTGTGTGTGTCTGTGTCTGTGTGTTTGTGTGTGGTATATAAATACAAACATCCTCAGGATATATTGACATTAAGTTTATACCAAGTAAGTAATTCCCATAGTATATATATGTATTCAAATTATTTATGATGATTTTATGTTCGCTGTGTCATGAGGAGCATATCTGTGGCTGCAAACAGGACCCTATTATTTCTGGTAAATCTTTAAAGATTACATTTGTTATGAGCATACATAAGACTAAGAGTAGGACTGACAGTAGCAATGTTCACAATTATCAATATAAGAAAACCACACAATATACTTAAATTAAACTAAATTATGAGACAAAATTGCATTATGAAAATGTGGACACTCCACACATGTTTGTTTTTCCTCTAAACATCTGAACAAACAGCCGGTCAGACATGCACATTTATGGCTTTGGTTTCATCTGTTCATCAATATATTGTCGGATGTTTTTCTTTAAGCTTAAGCCTTTGCAATGGCATTTTAGTCGAATGTAAATATGTCACCTGGAGCTGGTAGCAAAAAAATAAATAAATACAATTTGATATGGTTACATAAAAGTTACATGTTATTTAAACTAAGAATGATGATGATCTCAGATAAGCCCAGCTCTGACTTCCTCTTGTCTGTGTGGTCGAGGTTTGTGTTTCCGCTCTCAGTACGAGATGTTTGAATGATCGCAGTATAGCAGATATTATTCTTCTGATCAGATCATGAAGATCATACATGAAGATATATACATGAAGATATATAATCCAAGATGGCGGAATCCAAGATGGCGGCGCCAGTGTTTACACGTTTGTCTGCGTAGTTTCCTTGTGTTTGTATCAGTGTTTTTGTTCTCTTTTGTTTTTTTGTTAAAACGGGGTTACCTGATTTGGAATAACTTTCATCGCGTGTCTCAGAACTGTGTTTACAAACTTTATCGTAAAGAGTAAACAATAATATAGCCCACTTCTCCAACGAAAACAAGCTGGTCTGGCTGCAACAACAATATGAGGCTACCAGTTTACCTGTTGCTCGCAGTGCTCGCTTGTGTGCTGAGCTCACGGACTGTAAATACTCTGGGATCATCTGGCGATGGATTGTTTGCTTCTTCCCGGATTGTTCTCCCAAATTCTGTGACTATGCTGTTTCCCAGGTAACAATTTATGGTTCCCAGAACGTTCTGGGAACGTTCGTTTTTGGTTGCGGGAACGTTCGTTTTTGGTTGCGGAACGTTCCCTTAAGGTTAGGTTTTGGTTCCCATGGAAAGTTTTCTTAACGTTCCGGGAACGTTCGTTTTTGGTTACATTGCAACCTTTAGGGAACGTTCCTAGAACGTTCCCCTAACATTGCAACCTTTAGGTAACGTTCCTAGAACGTTCCCCTAAGGTTATTTTTTACATTCCACTAACCTTTAAAAATCTAACAATGGTACCAATTTTATTATTACTTTAAACTGTCTGTGCATAAGCAGGAATTAATTATTATACAAGCAGAAATTAATTTATATGTTAGCAGGAATGAATGAACAGGCAAACTTGATGGGATTTAAAACTTTAATATAGACAATATAAAATTACAAAATACCAAAAATATAAAAGGCCTAAAAAAAATACAAGAATAGAATCAGTTTTACAACTATACAAATAAAACAGAAATTTAAGTACAAAGAGTGTGATGAAGAGTGCAAATGTAGTGTGCAAGATGCATATTGGAATGATAATGTAATGTGCATTTGTTGTTGTGCATATGTTGTTGTGTGTATGTATATATGTTGTGTATAAATGCAGCTTTGAGTCCAAGACAAATTTCACATTGAAAAGGGACAATAAAGTAAATGGCCAAAGTGGCAAAAATACAATTGTTTAATAAAAAATAAATAAAAAAAGAGCTCCATTGTCTTGACCGATCAGCCCTTCTCAGTCCTTCTCAGCTGGCCTAAAAAATAAACAAAAGTTTGATATGTCATACTGAGAATGAACACGTTGACAAACGCAAGACAAATTGCCTTACTAACAACCCTGTTTTTTTTATTATGACAAATATTGATAGTTTTCCCATTCCTTTGATAATTATGAACATCACATAGAAGTATTCTAATTTACCGTCTGTGTGGGGCAAACTTCAGCACTTGCCCAATCAAGTCCTCCGTCTCTGCTGCAGTCACCGCCGGGAAGTTTTTCTGGAAGGCCGCTAGAGTAAAGTCAAAATGAAGTAAAGTTACAAGTCAAATTAAAACCTCCAAGCTAAGCATAATACTGATGTGAACAATAAAATAACACCTGCCTGTTATAACCCTGCAGATTGTCAGGTCCTGGAAGGCCTTCTTTGCCTTTCTGCCCCGCAGACTAAACTGTTTGATGGACGTCAATAGTTGCCACTCGCCGTAGCATGCGACGGATGGCAGTACCTCTGGTCGAACCTCCAAGAGTTGTCAGGAAAAGTTGCTGTAAAACATAGAAATACAAATTATACATGTAGAACAAAGTGGAGAGCTTGTACAATCTCATTTTGTAAGAGCCGTCAGTTCAGTTATAATGATATAAGTTATGCAATTATATAGTGTTAATCTTAGGGCAGGACTATGGCAACTTAATTACCATTTTTTCCCCTCCTCTCCTGTCAAACTCCTCCAGCTCTGTGACTGTCGAGCAGGGCGACAGCAACATATCATCGACAGGAGCAGAGGGATGTGACTGGGACTGGGAGCTCCTTAAGAGCATGAGCACCTCATCCAGCCTCTGCTCCATCTTTTCCATTCGCTGTGCCATACGGGTAATGGATGTCCACATGGCTATGGAAAAATTAATTATGTTAGTTTTAGTTGTTATACATTACTTGAATATGTGAACAACTTAAGGAACACGCTGACTTTTTGGGACTTTAGCTTATTCACTGTATCCCCCAGAGTTAGATAAGTCTATATTCTCAGAAGGCGAAGCACTGCTACTTCTGGGGCGTGATTTGCTTGTAGCCCCTGAGAAGCCCCGTGGTGAGGAGCAGAGAGTTCGCTCAGAGTTGGAGTAAATCACTCCGCAGAAGTAGCAGTGCTTCGGCCTTCTGAGAATATAGTTCAGAGTATGTATATGATTAGAAGATGGCTGTCTCACATGTGACCTTGTTATTTGTACACGCTGTGACTATACAAATCACAACATGTAAATAGGAAAATGTTGCCATTATTTGTCACTTATAGGGAGCAGTATGCTAGCTGGAACTATTTACATCCAGTATTTGTGCTAAGCTAGGCTAGTGGTGGGTGCGTCAGACAGAGTTACGGCACGCACAGAGATGAAGAGGGTATGTATGGACTTATCTAACTCTGGGGGATACTGTGAATAAGCTAAAGTCCCAAAAAGTCGGTGTGTTCCTTTAAGTGAGTCTTCTTACCTCTCATTTCCGTCTCCATGGCTGAGCCACCTCCCTCTGTGTGATGTCTCACCTCCCTCTGTGTGATGAGTTCTGCTGTTTACAACAACAAAAAAGTCAAGTTACTCTCAAGTTCCTTGTCATGAAATAGTATTTAATTGGAAATGGAAAATGCAAAGCCACTGTACCCTCAGCTTACGTCATAATAGACCCATCCAATTCTGGGCTACCGGCTGGTTTTCTGTGTGGTGTTGACTCATCTAAAAAGAAAGTAGATATGAATATTGGTCACTTCATTTATGGTAGGTTTCTTGCAAATGGAGGAGGAAGAAAAAAAAACTTACATGCAGGTGGTGGAGGCAGCTGCGGACCTGGAAACAGGCAGGAAGAGACAAACACATCAGAATAGTCACATGATATGCACTAGGTTGAATGTCAGTAGTTCCATGGTAGGAAATATGACTCAGGTTTCTTAAATGTTAACTTACGGACAGGGCTTCCAGACACACACTCCGTTCTCACACTCTCTCATTTGTGGAACAGATTCATCTGAAATAAAAGACCAAAAAATTTGTACAGATTGCTAAAAGAAAATGTTAATTTTGTAAATAATGTCTGTACTTAAGGTTTTACCATCACTTGAAGAATCCGTCATGAACCTCCTTGGGCGTTTACACTGCCTTTTGTGGACACTCGCATCGTCTTCCGTCTCAATGCTGGAAGTGTCCATCAGTCGCCGACATTTTTTCATGGCTTTGTCATAGGAATCTACATTAAGAGAACAAAGTTTTTGTGAGACAGTAGCCGAACAAAGCAGTATTTCCATACAGAGAAAACGTATTTATTTATATATAGTATAGCACCAATAAGTCACCTGTACACAGCCAGATTTTCTAGACGGCTTAAAGTTAAACCCCAAACCCTTGCATTACAACCATGAAACTGTAACGTATTTCACTTACTTTTTGAGAATGTGAAGCTCAATGGTTGCTGTTGTTGGTCGTTGTTGGTTGTTTTTCCAAGACTTCCTGATAGTGAACGGTCTACTGAGTTCTACGTAGACTTATCCATTTCCTCCAGCCAATCAGGAACGTTCGTGTTGCGTCACATGCCTTGACGTCAGCAAACCTGGCCAATCAGCATTTTAGAGGGTAATTTTAAACTAAAATGGAGTGTTGCTATCCCCGACCACGAATATGTTATTTCTTTCTTAAACATTAGATATGGAGTTTGTTTTTTTAATGCACTGTTTAAACGTAAAAGTATAATGCTACAGTGTGTGACATTACACATCCGTATGTGCTCGAGTAAGCAGACAGATACTGCATCATGGTTCGAGCATTACATCCACTATACAGATTATTTTATAATATATACACACAAATTGTGCTACGTTTAGTTGTACAAACATGGTTCAGGCAAACATACGTAAAAACATACACGTACCACAATGATGCTCTAGTCTACATGCATAGAAACACAGAAATGCGAACGGACGGATCCACACATTTCCCAAAATGCGCTTTCTGATGGCGTCGTACGTCGTTGTTTGGTGTGAGAAAAGGTGGAAAAAAGGAGAAAATGATATTACTCAAGATTAGCATGTAGTGAAATGGCTTTTTTAATTTCACTGTAGGATTATGTAGACTATAGCTGTTATTGTCTGACCAGTTTCTAAAACTGATAGAGGAGCGATCAGACACACAATGCTATAACGTTAGCACATTTAACACGGCATTGGAATGTTTGAAAATTACTGGATAGAGACGCATTGACGCCATTGCCACCTAATCAGAGGCCTTGCTTTGCATACATGCAAATAAGTGAGTGTAAAATGCCAACGGTACAGGAATAAATTAAACATGTTCTGAATGTATTCTAACAGTGATAGCAGAAAAGTATTCTAAAAATATTTTACCGAACTATTATTATTCTACGTGAAAATCACAAACAGTGGGTGCAACGTGTGTATTTCTAAAGAGACGAAAAAACGAACTAGCACTATAACGTTAAGGGCTCCATACCTGTGCTCAAACAATTTATCTTGAGCGTCCATTTACACGAAACCACTGAAAGAAGACGGATTCCCATGCAAGTTGTGTATCCAGAAGGACTTTGGTGTAAATCGCAGAACACGGAAGTCAGGACACAGGACATGATTTCAATCGGTCACCTGAAAACAGAGGCACTTGCCCCTACTGGCGTGGGGGTGTAACGGTTGAATTTGTACACTGAAAAAAAAAAACCTACTTTGTTGGAAGTGAATTTTCTTATTTGTGAAAATCGTTCGATTGATAGATTCTTGTTTTAAGTATTTTCAACTAATACAGTTAAAAAAACGAAATCAGGCACAAAAGTATTGTTTGCTAAATTGATCAGTCTAAAATTAAATATATTCTTTTGATAATCTGTTTATTTTACTTGGATTTCATAAGACCAATCATTTTTGAGTGAATTAAATCAACTGACTGCAAACCTTTTATATGCTACGTCAAAAACTTAAATGGAGCTTGTTTAAATAAACATTACCAAAAACAACCAAAAACAACCAAACGGGAACGTTGTGTGGAGGTACAGTGCAACCACAGGAGAACGTTTTAGTTAGTTGGTTCCCTTAACGTTTAGGGAACGTTATAACCCTGAGGGAACGTTCCCTAAACGTTCGTTTTTGGTTTGGTTCAAACTAACCTTTAGAGAACCATAAACTAACGTTCCCTAACGTTCCCTAAACGTTCTGTGTTAGTGGGGTTGATGCCAATGACTTTACATCAGTCCTTATGGCTTCATCGGTCTGCACCCTGCATGGGTATGGACTTTTCAATTGGGCAGAAGTACGGCGGTTCCAGTTTAACTCCTGCAGGCGCAATCATCGAGTCGGCAACAGCCGCCCGGCAAGAGCAGTTTGGATTATTCTACTCCTGTTCCTTTCAGGTAATGTCCATCCAAACCCAGGCCCAAAACTGATTGAGCTTCTGAGCCCTGACGATTTAAAAGATAGCAGTGGCTTGCGTTTTATTCATGTCAACGTGCGCAGCCTGATTAATAAAATCGATGCTATTCGTCTGTGGGCTAAACTGACAGAAAGTGACATAATCGTCTTGTCAGAAACATGGCTCAAACCATCAATCACGAGCAATATGATTCACATCGAAGGGTATAATCTCTTTAGGACGGATCGTATGGGTAAAGGAGGGGGAGTAGCTATCTATGTTAAGGCATCGTTGGAATGTTGTTCCATTGAATCAATAACAAAGCCAAAATTCTTCGAACTATGTGCCATTAAATTAAATCTCCCCAATGGCGCTTTTCTGACTGTGGTAGGATGTTACCGCCCACCTTCGGCTGCAGCTGGAGCAACTTCTTTACTGTCTGACTTTTTGCATAAACTGTCCAATGAGTATATTCTCCTAGGAGATCTGAACTGGGACTGGCTATCACCTTCATCAACGTTAAGAGACATATGTGATGCTTTACATTTGACGCAACTAGTACAGTCACCTACACGTCTAAATCAGAAAAGAATGGACAAATCGACATTAATTGACGTAATTCTGTCTAATGCTCCACATAAGTATTCGGCTACTGGAGTGTTCTGTAATGATATCAGTGATCACTGTATGGTTGTGTGTGTTAGAAACTGCAAATTGACTAAAACTAAGCCACGGTACATTTTTAAACGAAATTATAAATGTTTTAATGAGCAAGCTTTTCTTCATGAAATCTATCAGAGTGATTTAAACATAGTTTGTGATATGGATGATGTTGAGCTGGCCTGGAATTATTTTAAAAAGACCTTTTTAGCCATAGTTGAAAAACATGCTCCTATTAGAAGATACAGAGTGAGGGGTAGAGACAATCCTTGGTTTAATGACTCTATTGCAACAGCTATTAGAGAACGGAACAAAGCATGGATTAAAGCAAAAGTAAATAATAATGATAAATGCTGGGTAAATTATAGGGTATTAAGAAACAAATGCACCAGACTAATAAAAAGTACAAAAAGTGAATATTATCTGAATTTATTAAATGAAAACCTCAATGACCCCAAACATTTTTGGAAAGTAATTAAATCTTCTTCGGGAGACGTACCCCCTCCAACTATCCCAGAAGTTATGATAGCCAGTCAGGGTGAAGTAAGGGGTAAACAAAATATAGTAGATATATTCAACAAGCATTTTATTAATGCAGGAATAGATACTCAGTCAACACTCCCAACCAACCCCACAGATAGTGTAATTTCTATCAGAGACTTGTCTAATGTAAATGTAAATGTGAATAATTTTAACTTTACTTCAATATCTGTCTCTGAAGTGCAAAAGGCTCTGTTGGACCTGGACTGTAAAAAGTCTGCTGGGCCAGACCAGATTGAGCCATTTTTTCTTAAAACTGCTGCAAATTTGATTGCTAAACCCATCTCTTCCATTTTTAATCTTAGTTTATACAGTGGTTCTATTCCCAAATCATGGAAATCTGCATTTGTCCTCCCACTATTAAAAAGTGGAGACCCATCGGCCTTAGATAATTATCGGCCAATTTCCAGATTATCTGTTTTGTCTAAACTATTCGAGTCTCTTATAAATGAGCAACTAAAACATTTTTTAGCTGATAACTGTATTTTAAGTTCCACTCAGTCTGGGTTCCGGAAAGGACACAGTACAATTACGGCTGTAACCTCTGTTACAAATGATATTGTTAATGCTTTAGATGTCAAAAAGTCTTGTGCTGCTATATTCATTGACTTATCTAAAGCATTTGACACTGTTGACCATAATCTTCTTCTGCAAAGATTGCAAACCATAGGCTTTAGTAGCACTGTGTTAAACTGGTTTTCTGATTACCTGAGTGGTAGAACACAGTGTGTGACATTAGATAAATGTACCTCATCATTGCTAGAAGTAAAAATGGGTGTCCCCCAAGGATCAGTTTTGGGTCCTATTTTATTTTCTATTTATATAAATAATTTAGGTGTAGATCTGAATCAAACAAAGGCTCATTTTTACGCAGATGACACTATTTTGTACACCTCTGCTACATCATTGAAGGAAGCAATTTATCATTTACAGTCTGCCTTTAGTCAGGTACAAAAATCTCTGATAGGATTAAAGTTGGTATTAAATGCTAAAAAAACTAAATGAATGGTCTTTACACGTTCACATTCTCCTGTGGATTTCACTATTTTAACACAAAGTGGTACTCCAATAGAGAGAGTGACTTCTTATAAATACCTAGGTATTTGGATTGATGATAAATTGTCTTTTGGGGTCCATATTGAGAACCTTTTAAAAAAACTCAGACCTAAGTTAGGTTTTTATTTTAGATTAAAGAGGTGTTTTCCTTATTCAGCAAGGAAAAGGTTAGTGGAGAGTTCATTCTTAACAGTTTTGGATTATGGTGATTTAATTTATATGCACTCTACCTCAGTTGTTTTAAAAAAATTAGATGTATTATATCATTCTGCCTTACGTTTCATTACCGATGCAACAGCTAGAACTCACCACTGCACTCTGTATGAAACTGTAAAATGGCCCTCCCTTTCTCTCAGAAGAAAATTCCATCTATTGATTTTTATTGCCAAAGCATTAATGGGGAAATTACCCATTTACATTTCAAATTTACTTACTTACCAAAACAGTGTTTACAGAACAAGGTCGTCAAAAAAATTATTATTAATTATTCCATCAACAAAAACAGAATTTGGTAAAAAAGCTTTTTCATCATATGCACCAAATCTCTGGAATGAACTCCAAAACACCTTAAATTTAGAATCACTTCCATCTATTCATATTTTTAGAAACCTTTTAAAGTCAACTTTGACTGAACGATGTAATTGTTTTTAAACTAGGTACCCTTTGTAAATTATATGTTTGTATTTACTTAAGTTAAACAAAATGTTTTGTTTGTATATGTATAGTCTATATATAGATATTTGTTGTGTAGTATGACATGTTTTGTCCTGTTTCTTTTTTTATTTTGCAACTTTTTTTGGCCGCCTATCTTGGCCAGGACTCCCTGGGAGAAGAGTTATTGTAACTCAATGGGACTTTTTCCTGGTTAAATAAAGGTTAAATAAAAAATAAATAAAAAAATACAGCTGCAGATCTGTGAGTTTCTCATGTCACATTTGATTGAGTCAGTTTTCTTTTGATTTTATATCTTAATAAATGTGTTTTTCTTTCTGTCATAGATCTGTTCATGTTGTATCAAGCCACAGAGAGTCTAACAAACACACCAGTAACTTTAGGATCTGATGTGATTATAACCTGTGATCTTGATATAAAGGAGATTTACTGGTTCAAACAGAAATTACCAGATCCTCCAGTGTTGATCTTACGCACTTACAGCAACACAGCAGAACGAGGTAAATATGAAAATAACATCTTTGAACACAAATACTCAGTGAAAACTAACAGTCGTCTGTCCATCAAAAATATCACCATTGATGAATTAGGAGTTTATTATTGTGTGAAAACTAGTGAACCACTAAAATTCAGCAACGGCACCAAAATCTACATCAGCGGTAAGTTATTTTATCATTTCATGTCTTTATAAACCACATGATGGATTCCATATTTAATATACTGTATGAATATCTAATAATAGTTGTATTGTTCTGTTAAAGACTGAAACTGAATAAAGATTGAACTACAAACCTTTGACAGATTTTGTCCATAAGAATATCACAGACTCCGTCCACAGGAATCAGACAGATGACGCTCCACAACACCAGATATGGAGAAATATGACCATCATCATATTCATCCTGCTGACTGTGCTTCTGACCATTGCATTAATAGGTTTGTACTTGTTTTACTGCAAAAAGTGTCAGTGAACTACAAGAAGACAAACTCTAGATCTACAAAATGTAGCTGGTTCACACAGAATGTGTTTTTCTATTCCACTACGCTACTTTGCATTGTTTTTTAACAAACGCTTACTTTTTCAGAGTCTCGTGCAAGATTTGGCATTCTAAAAATGCCTTAAAAAGTAAAAAAAAAAAAAAAAAAAAAAAAAAAAAACTTCCCTGAATCTCACATTTTTCACAATAAAACACATTCTCTGTGAATCAGCTCTTGGACTGTTACAATGTGTGAATGCAGTGATGTTTCATATTCAGTGTTGTTTCAGGGATGGTGAAGATCTTCATTGATGCAACTGGAAAATCTGCTGCTCAAAACTCAAATAATCCACAGGTAAAATCTTCAATATTAATATATGTTATATTTTTGTGTCCTCTATTACTGGTGATTCTTACAGTGCAACTTCAAGCTGCATGCACAAGATTCATTAAATCTGAAATGTTTATGACCAGCTGACTGTACATTATGTCTTGAATACTGTATATGTCCATTGATATATAATATGGTCCTCTTCCAGTGTGCTGAAGTTGATTTCTCCGTGTGCTCAAGTAACACCAGGAGTCAGGAGCAGAGCACTACTGTCTACAGCCAATGCATGATGTGATACACATTATTAATATAAAGTGTACCTAAATAAAATGTATTGTTATTATGTTTTATATGTGTGATTTTTAATTCCCATTTATAATTTACATATATACTTTCCGTTTGCTGCTTTGTTTGTAAATATGCAGTGTGTATGATAGTAACATGTTTTGCTGATACTGTTTTAAGTGGCAACCCTAATACTGCTTATATTAGGTTAAGGACCAACGTAATAGCACTGCTTATATGTTGGCATGTAATGTAATTGCGATTTGCAAAATAGTTTCATCAGAACGTATTTCATGTGATACAGGGTTATTAAGTGGAGATCTTGCTTATATATAGTAATATAATAGTTTTCTTCTCTCTCTATTTTAAGTGCGCTGACATGCTCAGTAAAAGTTGTAAACCACAAATGAGCTTTCTTGGGGCTGAAGCAGCTTTTTTTATCTCTGCAACAATTCTTACAGAGATTTGACAAAGCTTTAAGTCAGGAAAACAAACGTCAATAAATCTAAAAATGTTTTTGGCATGCATATTAATTGTTTTTAATATTTTTGCACATATTTAAAAACATGTAACTTTTGCACAGTTTTCTTTTTTTGTGGTTAACACAAGCATGGTTTCGTGCAAATGAAGTGTTCCACTGGTTTGGTCACTTGATAAACAACACGATCACACACACTCGCATGCTTTAAACTTTAACCAAGTGAACGTCATAAAACATCATGATAACACTTTACAATGATGTTCCATTTGTTAACACAAGTTAACTTCACTAGTTAACATGAACTAACAACGAACAAATACTTCTAGAGCATTTATTAATATTAGTTAACTGGGCTTTTCTCAGTGTCTTGGGTCATTTTGCTGCCAGTGAATTAGAGCTAAAAAAAAAGAAAAAAAAAAAAAGAAAGAAAGACAAGAGATTATATATAGGTCAATGGTTGAGTTTTGAACAAATAGACCGACAAATAAAATAAAATAAAAACGAGTGTGGCCAGAGCAAACCTGCCTTTAACTTCCTCTTAACTGTGTTTTAAACCAGCCTGTGCGTTTGAAAGCTCTGAGGTAAAGTTTAATCTACAGTCATGTGAAAGAAACAAGTGTTTTAACATCATGAAGATTGTCCATCTTCACTATTCTGCCCTCGTGAAAGAGTTCCCCTTCTCCAACTCGGCAGACAGATAACTCCTTCCACAAGAAAGTTGAACTGAAGCATGGATTTATTAGCACCACCACTTCAAATACAAGTGGAACAGAGTAAAGTACAGAAAAAGGGAACTTACGCCGCGCCTACGCTGGACAAGCTGCGTCGGCATTGCACACGATGGCGGTGTTACAGATCTTCCAGGCCAACCTTCTCCGTGAGCTCGACGAGGAAGGCCCGGAAGCGATCTGCGTGCCGGATTTACGAAGCGCCACGGACCTCGCTCTCCGCGCCACTAAAATCCGGTGCACATGCCATCAGGCGTGAGACACTTTCTGCCCAAGCCCTACAGCTCTGCGACAGGTCGCCCTAAACAGCCGCCTGCCCGCACTCAGCAAAGGTCTGCGTCCGCCGACGCGCCTCAGCAGCGTCAGGCCCGAGACCCGAGACCGCGCTCTCGCTCAGCTGAACGCCGCCCTCCGCCGCGTGGGCCTCGGCCAAAGATTGCGATTCCCCCCTAGGAAGTCCCGCTGCGGCTGGATTTCCACCCAAACTTTTCACTCGCACAGTTCAAACACACGCGACCGTGCCAGTGTATTCTGCAGTCAACAAACCTGCATCACGGCCCGTTTGCCTGCACACAAACGCCGTTTCTATGACGACACATATAAATCTGATAAAGAGTGTATTTTCTGGTGTCCCGGCCTCGGCCGATGGTGTTATGTGTGAAAACTGTAATGCCCACAACTCAGTGCCCATTCGTACACACAAGCACAGCCCTACACAATACAGGGCTTGCACACATAAAATCGACTCATGTCGATTGTGCATCACATGTAGTGAACGTGCCCGCTATTCAGTGCCCACAAACACTACACACTGTATGTCCCACGGTTTCTGTAAAAACGAAACCAATGCACGGTCAGTCAGTTCTGATAGACAGTACTCTCAGTGCTATAAATGTGCCCGCTGTCACGCACCCACATTTATTCCCAGACATGCCGAGCCCTACGGGGCTAGCCCTGCGCGCTCTCTCTCAGCTGAGAGAGTTGAGCGCGCTCGGGCTGCCCGCTCGATTAAGCGCGCCCCCCGCCTCAAACGCTGCAAACACAGCGTCCATGTTACAGCACACGGTTGCTCTCGCGTCGCCGCCATTTCGTGACCAGGGCCCAGATTTCATTCTACCCCTAGTTACTCATGCGAATGCATGGGAAAAACTTCCCGGGGTTTCAGAGTGGGTGCTGAACATTATAAAAAGAGGCTATTCGCTACAGTTCTCGCGACGCCCCCACCGTTACACGGCGCGGGTTGAAACTACGGTGAAAACAGAAGTAGCACATCTACTTCGAGCCGAAAAAGCGAAACTGTTAAGCAAAGGGGCCATAGAGCCTTTATCTCAGGCTCAGAGCGAAGGGGGTTTATACAGCAGATATTTCCTGGTGCCAAAAAAAGATGGGGGTTTCAGACCCATTTTAGATCTGTGCTTGTGAAGCGCAAGTTCAGAATGCTCACGACCAGAAAAATCCTCACGCAGATTTGCCGAGGGGACTGGTTTATGTCAATAGATCTGATAGACGCGTATTTCCAAGTACAAATTGCGTCACGTCACAGGCGGTACTTAAGATTCACCTTCGAGGGCCAGGCATATCAGTACACAGTCCTCCCGTTCGGCATGTCTCTAGCACCTCGTACATTTACAGTGTGCATGGACGCGGTGCTGGCACCCCTGAGACTCCAAGGCGTACGAATTCTGAATTCGCCTTTGGCTAAGCCACGCCCTAGAATGTAGATTGACCAATCACAGCGCAGCCAAGAACAAGCTCCCACAGAGGCTCCGACACTTTTTCACGGCGCTCCATTGACTTCAACGCAGGCGGCTCATATTTTTGGTCTCGGCAGGCTATTACCGTCGTAGTTTTATAAAAAATATGGTTAAACGTTGTGCCTGGGGCATTTGTAACACAGATACGCGTTTCCCAGAGAGGTTAGAGGGGGGTGTCCGTTTTTTCCCCTTCCCAAAACCGAAGTTAAATACTGACAAGTGTCGTCTTTGGATTACACTGTGTGGACGTCCTCAGTCAGCGAAACCCCTCAAGATCAATAACACACTTTGCTCTAAGATACATTTAGCTTTTAACCTTACTGTGAAGTTATACTAGTTAGACAGTTTTATGCTGGTTTAGGTCATGATTTCGGTTCTCTACCCTAATTGTTGATACGCTAGCACACGCTGCTAATAAATACAACTTTATACTCGCGTAGTCCGTTTGCTTTGTAAATAATAACGATTATAGAAGTGAATAGAGACCTACCCAGCTTTGCATGACAGTGTTTCTCCTGATATTGTGAGTCCCAGCCTCCGTCTCCATTAGGATATGCTGTGGTTCATTGTTTGACTGTGACCGTTATGCTTTTGCCTCTATTTGGATGCCTTGTTGTTGCTTGCGTTTCACCGTTTGTCTTGAATAAAGCCTTCAAACGCACACTGCAGACACTTTTGCCTACTTCTATCGGACACTTTATTTGCTGCTTTATAAAAGTTTGATACAATTTCAGCAGGAAGAGCGTCACAGCATAAGCCATGTTGATACCAAACCAGAGCCCAGATTAAGTTGTCGGAGGTAGCAACAGTAACTAAGGGGGGCGGGGCTTAGCCAAAGGTCAATTACTTGGACTATTGGCTGATTCTAGCCCAATCACGATCGGAGCTTGTACAGCACAGGACCACATTACTCGAACACCTCAAAGTTTTAGTCAACTGGGCGAAAAGTTCACTGTCTCCCAGTCAGAAAATATATTTTCTGGGCACAGAACTGGACTCGGTGTCCATGACAGCACAGCTGTCACCACAGCGCAGACTGGGTATTCTGCACATGATAAAAACTTTCCGCGGTGGCTCCATAGTTCCGCTCAGGAAGTTTTAGAGGATGATGGGTCTCATGGCTTCAGCATCATCAGTATTACAGCTGGGCCTGCTTCGCATGCGCCCGCTGCAGTTCTGGCTAGAAGCGCAAGTGCTGCGCCGAGCATGGGTTTCCGGTCTTTGTCGCCTCAAGGTCGATCAGGAATGCTTGTCAGCTCTGAAACCATGGAGTGCGACAGACTGGTACCAGTCAGGTGTAATCCTGGGGACTTCCTCGAGCGTGAAGGTGGTATCTACGGACGCATCCACCTCAGGCTGGGGAGCGTTGCTCGAGGGCAGACCGTTCTTCGGCCAGTGGTCAGAATGGGAAAAGCTCCCACACATAAGCTGCCTGGAGATGTTGGCAGTGGACTACGCGTTGAGGCGCTTTTGTCCCAGGATAAAAGGACATCACGTCCTGGTCCGTTTGGACAACATGTCAGTGGTGGCCTACATAAATCGCCAGGGCGGTGTCAGATCCCGATACCTTTACAGGTTAACGGAACGCCTCCTGGTTTGGGCCCAGCACAATCTGCGCTCGCTGAGAGCTGCACACGTGCCAGGGCACCTGAATATCGGCCCAGACAGACTCTCACGGAACAATGTTCCTACAGGAGAGTGGTCTCTACACCCACAGACAGTACAACTGCTGTGGAAGACATTCGGCAGAGCGAAAATAGACCTGTTTGCATCTCAGGAAAACGCTCACTGTCCAACATTTTTCTCCAAGAGCAAGGACGCGCTGGCCCACGTCTGGCCCCGCTGCCCGCTCTATGCTTTCCCCCCGTCTCGCTTCTACCTCAGGTGTTGGAGCGAATCAGGGAAAGCGGATGCTCAGTGCTACTTGTGGCTCCGTTCTGGACAAACCAAGCTTGGTTTCCAGTACTGATGCAGCTGACAGGCACTGCTCCATGGCAGATACCAGTGAGAAGGGACCTCCTCTCTCAGGCCAGGGGCTCGATTTTGCATCCTCGCCCGGAGCTCTGGTCCCTACATGTGTGGACCATCAACGGGTACCCCCTAACCTCCCAAAGGAAGTATTAGACACGATCGAGCAGGCTAGAGCCCCATCTACTAGGCGGCTCTATTCCTCTAAATGGTCTGTGTTCTCTGGCTGGTGCTCAGCCCAGGGTGTATCACCCCTGCAGTGCGGGGAAACGGAGGTTCTCTCCTTCCTACAGGAGCTGCTGGATAAGGGTAGGACCCCATCCACGCTCAAAGTTTACGTGGCGGCTATAGCAGCGTTTGTCAATCCAACGCTTGGCCGATCACTTGGTAGGAACGACCTGGTTGTTCGTTTCCTTAAAGGAGCTAGGAGATTGAATCCTCCCAGACCTCCTTCAGTCCCCGTCTGGGACCTTTCTATGGTATTGGATGCCATGAAGGGTGTCCCGTTTGAGCCTGTGCACTCAGTTGACATGAAGCACTTGTCTTTCAAGACAGTGTTTCTTCTGGCTCTCGCTTCAGTGAAGTGTGTGGGGGATTTACAAGCGCTCTCGGTGAGAGCGTCGTGTATGGAGTTCGGGCCTAATGACTCTAAAGTCGTACTAAAGCCGAAACACGGGTGTGTGCCTAAGTCCCTCAACACACCGTTCAGGGCTCAGGTTATCTCCCTGTCGGCTCTGGCGGCCTCCGAGGAAAAGGACGACGCTAGCTTCCTTTGTCCGGTCAGGGCGTTAAGAGCGTACGTGTCCTGCTCCGCTGCTTTTAGACAGATGTAGCAGCTCTTTGTTTCGTTTAGCGGACGTTCCAAGGGACTAGCTGCGTCAAAACAGAGCCTGTCCAGATGGGTAGTGGATGCCATAGCGCTAGCCTACGCATCAAATGGACTGCCGTGCCCTTTGGGCATCAGAGCACATTCTACGATGGGCATGGCCTCCTCGTGGGCTTGGTCTAGTGGAATCTCATTGCAAGATATCTGTATGGCGGCAGGCTGGGCCTCCCCGTCTTCATTTATAAGGTTCTATAACCTAGAGGTTCCCGCCTTGCAGGCCAGGCTGCTCTCGGTCTAAACAGACACATATGGCGTTTCTGCCCCGTTTTTGTTACGGCAAGCTGTTTTAAGCATCACTCAATGGCAGTTATGTCTTATGAGCAATGTATTGATCCACCATATATATTTATATACATATATATGCTGAAAATGCCCCTCGGGGCACTACTTATAAAGGAATGATGCTATTCTAGCCCCTCTTTCCTAGAACTCTGTGTGAGTTTTTTCTGGTGATCATACACTATGTGTGCCCCGGGCGTGCGCGCCCTTGGGTCTCTGGTGTCGGGTCTCAGCATGCACAGCGTTTTACACGGGGTTCCCGTAGCGTCTTCGACGCAGTACGAGATAACTCTCGTAAGAGAACATACTCTGTTACTAATGTAACCTCGGTTCTCTCTAGAAGAGGAACGTGTACTGCGTCTCTGTGCCGTGCCTGCATCATGCTCTGGGTCGGGTCGCTTCGGCGATGAAAATCAGCGAATGACAGCCGTGCTCGGGCATTTATAGGCCTAGGCCACGCCCATTCTGGCGGGACGTGACGCAGACGTGACTGACGTGACTCATTGGGTCAAGTGTCATGAGAGGCCTTGCATAGGCTGCTGCTTTTGTTGCAGAGCAGCCAATAGGCGCGCAAGCTGTTCCGCCTAAGGCTGTATGCTGTTGCAAAGCGTTTTACATTATTACAAAATTAAGGATTAATTTTTGGCTTCAATATTTCGAGAAAGAATCTTTCCCGTAGCTTCTTCGACGCTGTACTCGTTCCTCTTCAAGAGAGAACCAACCCAGATAGCATGTATAATCGGCCCGAGCTCGGCTGCCCCGCGGCGCCTGCGGCTCAGACTCGGCATCGGCGTGTGTTAACCGGGCCGATTGTGGCCCGCAGCTCACTCTGGCACATGCATTTTTGTTACGGCTGTACAGCACTGGGCCGATTCATGCTCGCCGCATCTGGCTGTAGAGATCTGGGCCACTTCTGGAAATGACTCGGCTTACGTTCAATCAATGGATTTAATGAAGCAATAATTAACATAAAAATGATTTTAAAATTGACATAAATTCCTGAACGCATCTGATAATATCTACTCGTCGAATGTCGTGAACTTGTCCAAAACAAAATATCTGCGGTAAAACTTTATATTAAACTATAGCTACTAATAATAGTGTCGTTTTGCACAGCATTCTTTAATATTTAAAACCATGCAAAACTATTTTTTTTGTAATGAAGCATGCAGATCATTATTTACCCATGTTATTTACATACCAATTTTGTATTTAATTTTTATTTACATGTACTATTTTAAACGTATGCGCGATCAGGTGACATCATCATCCCTCGCACAGCAGTGGGAGGGGTCTCATTGTAGCCTAGTGGTGATCACAAGTTTTTGCAGTTTGGACAACAAAAAAAAAAACAATGGATACAAAATTGGCAAGACATACGAAATTGGGATCATCTAAGAAAAAAATGGGTAAATTGGGCTTTTATTTTCTATTATTTTATGTAACGTTAGCAGACGCTCTGAAAGGGAAGTTAACACCACGCGTGAGACTACATAACCCACATAACGTTACAGCTGCTAGCGCAACTTACTGGCATAGAAATCCTCCTACCACCTAAATCGCCTAAGTGATAGCAGATGTGCTCATTAATACCATACAAACAGTACAGTTCTTTTAAAATTGTTCCAATCCAATGGCCATTTGCAGATAATGTTGTCATTCATTGGGTTTTAAACGCGGTTTCAAAGTAACTGGGTAATAATCTAGCCAATAGCATTTAGCTAAGCTCGAACAATGCACGGCAAATTTCAAATCTTGCATAATGAATGATGTATTTCCGTAGCCTATACTGATTGGACGACGGTCATTGAATGGACGATAAAGGTGTAACGTTACACACGCCATAGACTGGTACACCGGTAAGAGATTCAGTTGCACAAAAGTTTGACAACATTTCAACGTTGGAGTTCGATCACAAAGGTAAGGTTTTATTTTAATACTTGATATGCTGTTGGACTCGGACTCTTGTTATTTTAAAACATTCACAATGTCAAATTGTAACAGTGATTAGTGGGCTATAACTTTAATTTAGATCCAGTTATTTTAAGAAACTGAACTAATTACATATGAATTCAAAATTGACCATTTACTTCATTAGCGTAAAATGTCCAAAATTGAAGAGACACTTAAATGTCATGCTTCCTTTTCAAAACAAGTTTGCCTGTCTACCTTTACTGCATTTAAATTGACATCAACAGCAATTCAAATGTATGGATTTAGGATTTTATTGTAGTGTAGATTTATTTAAACATAATACACCTAAATCCCACATTCAGGAAGTGTTTTGTGGGGTGTAACATAACAGTATTTATGAAAATAAAATGGTTGAAATTGTAAATGTGAAAAATGCAACAAATTGCTCTTTTCTTTTTTTTAAGATTTCTTTTTTGAAAATGTTCCATATTGTGGAATTCACCGAATCATCTGAAGTAGAAGTTGTGCCATCTTCATGGGTGCAGAATGGTACCTGTGCTTGGCCGACTTACAAATCTGTGTCTAAGATCCAGAAGGCTGTAACACAGCAAGAATCTCCAAATCATACTTGGTCTGCCTTCAGGGTGCGAATTATTCACACAACAGGTAGTATAATATATTATGAAAACACTATTTAATTTCATTTTTGGGGATGTTAACAATGTAATATTTTATAGACCCCTATCAGGAAGCTCGGCTCAAACTTCCACAGGCAACTCTGATGTCTGACTTGCAGACAGATGATGATGATGATGATCGTCCAGCATACACAAAAAGAAAGAACAGGTTTGTTTGTATTTTTTACCACAGTTGTTTTTCATATTACTGGTGTAGGGCAGTTCCAACGTTATGGACGTGACATTTGCGATCAAAAATTTAAAGGGATACCCCACTTTAAAATGAAAATTCTGTCGTCATATATTCACCCTCATGTTGTTTCAAACCTGTATAAATTTCTTTCTTCTTGTGAACAGAAAGGAAGATATTTAGAAGAATGTCACTAACCAGACAGTTTCTGGTACCATTGACTTCCATAGTAGGAAAAAAGATATACTATGGGAGTCAATGGTACCAGAAACTGTCTGGTTACTGACATTCTTCTAAATATCTTCCTTTCTGTTCACAAGAAGAAAGAAATTTATACAGGTTTGAAACAACATGAGGGTGAGTATATGACGACAGAATTTTCACTTTAAAGTGGGGTATCCCTTTAAATATAAATTCTCAGTAAATGCATTTAATACCAGCCACTCCGTGAATTATACAGACCTAACTGGACAACTTAAAAAGAGTATGGTTTTTTTCAATGGTAAAGATGACCTTTGCATGGATTTGCCCTGTGGTTAACCCCAAAATTAAAAGTCTGCAACAACTTCATGAGGGAATAGATTATAGAACTTTCATTTTGGGTGAACTATGTCTTGTGTATGTAAATTATACATCTATTGCATTCATCTATTATAATCTGCATGTTTTGTTATGGCACTATTTTAATTTTTTCCCACATTTATCTGTTCAGGGGGAATAAAAGAAACCACTCAGGTGAGAGTGATGAAGATCATTTCTTTGCCAGCAAGAGACTGGAAAAAACAGCCAGAATTCAGGATCATTCAGAAGTTGTTGCAGCGCCACAAATACCGTCACCACCACTGACTATGGTAGATGCCCTGAGAACTCCATCCAGACAGGCATATGGCATTACAAGTCCCAACACCTCTAGGAATAATTTAAGTCCATGTACCAGTGCAGTTGGAGATGGAGACAGCACATGTTGCAGTTCTTCATGTGTTTGTAAGTATACACAACTTACTCTTTACTTTTTAGTTGAATTAGGCCTTTAAAAATATTAACTAAACAATTTTAACAAAACTAAAAAGATTTCTGGTAAACTTAAACCCACTGTCAAGTTGTTTTATTTTAATTGTTTTTCTTTGGATGGTTGTCCAGTGGGTAAATATTATATAAATGTAAATATTTACTGACTCTTTATCCTACCAAACCCTATATGAAAAAAGCAAGCTTCAAGTTCATTTATGCTCTATTATTTTTGTATTTTGCAGCCCTGCTGACTGAAGTTTTTAAAGCACAAGAGGTCATCAAGCATCAGCTTGTCATGGTTCTTAAAAATCAGCAAAAACAGAACAGTGCTCAGTCGCAGAGTGATGAATGTCCAGACATCAGTTCATTCAACCTTCCTTTGTCAGATTTATCTGATCTGGAAAGGCTTGAAAATCAAATAAAGGATCAGCCAGAACAAATCAAGAAGTTGGTAAGTTCAAGCACTTGCATTTTTCACTCAATTTGTCTTGTGTATTATATATTTTTTTGTATACTCAGTTATTTGTGTTTGTTTTAAATAGGTAACCTATTTTGGAATTATTGGTGGGTTTTCCACTAAAGAAGCTGTGTGGCGTATCCTCGGAAAGCTTTTGTTGAACTCCTTGGCTAAAAAAATTAACTGGAGTGGTGCAAACCAAAAACTGGCATTTCGTGGATTGGCCCTCAGGACTGTTGTAGTCAGTAAGTTATACTCCAGCACATTGAGGCTGCTATACTGTCTGTCGTGTCAGACAACTTTCACATGAATATGTATTTTATTTTTATAAGGATTTAAGTAACATTTTCTGATCTGTAGTTAGAGGGGGAAAAGTCCATCTTATTTAGGTTGCACTTGTTTGGTAACAATCATGTTATTTATTTTTATCAACACTGTTGCACGACAAAGTATAACTATCTATTTTTGACTTGTTTTCTATATACAGATGCAGTAAGGACAAATGCCCATACCAAGATGTCCACTGATAAAGGTGGAAAAATATATAACAAGATGGCTACAACTTGCTCCTGACAGGGATGGAGGAAGGAAAGAGCTAAAGCTAACAACTGAGCAGGCTTCAAGAAGGCTTTTAAGAGGTTTCCTCAAACTTGTGTGCTTTACACAGGCACTTTTTTTTATATTAAAGTTTATTTAAAATCTGGTGTTTTTAGGATATTTCTTAACTTGTGCAATGTTGTTACTTATGTTCAAATTTATTTAAGTCTTTTAATTTTCTTTTTCTTTTTAATTTTGCTTTTTTTTTTTTCTTTTTTTTTTTTTGATGCAAGTATATTTCTTTATACTAGTGTAATTCCCTAAATGACTTGTGTGTTTTTAAGTTGTTTCTTGAGACATGACAGATATTTTCTGGCCTTGGTTTATATCATTTGCAACAATTATGGGATAAATATTAAAATGTTTTAATTTTGTTTGCATTTTATTCAAAAGTTAGTAGGCTATACATATGGATTGACTTTAGCATTTTCTTTCATTTCAACACAAAAGTAATTACATGGGTTATTCAAGAAACATCAACAGCCTAAAGGTAGTCATAATAACATGGCACGATTGATTCGCGCCAGCTCCGGCGTGCAGTGCGCATTAGTGAAGGCCCGATTCCGGTTTTATTGCGGCAGGGTCGGCAAGTTAACGGCTGCCGCATCTGGGCCGATTGATTCGGACCGGAATCGGCCAGTGAGTAAACAGGCATCCGGCACGAGTGCGGCAGACGGAAGCGGGCCGACGGGTAAGTCTCCGGCAGGTGAGAATCTAACCGGATCTGGCCCGAGTGTATTTTGCTATCTGGGAAGGTTACGTTACTCTCTATGGGTGTTTTCACATAGTTCATTTTAAAAGAACCAAACCCAGTTCACTTAAAGTGAACCAGCCGGAAATTGACCTCAGTCCTTTTGGTGTTCACAATATAGTGGAATTAAAATAGCCCCACATTATCACATACCCTTCACCATACCTAGAGATTGGCATGGTTTTATTTCAGTTTGCCTAATAGCTGGTTTGATTGGCATTGAGAGATGATCTTATGGAAAGTACCACATGCCGATCTCTAGGTATGGTGAAGGGTGTATGATGATTTGGGGATATTTTAATTCCAAAGGCCAAGGGAACTTTATCAGGATGCATAGTTTCCTGGGTCCATGAAATAACTGGCCTTTAAAAAAAAAATCTGCATGCAGTTAGGGAAAGTTAGGCTTTTTTTACCATGTGTTCCTATAGGTGTCTAGTAACATCTCCCAATTTATCCACGGCCAAATCCTCGGGGAAACGCCTGGAGAGGCAATCAAAGTTGGGGTGCCCAGAGGGCCTGGGTAAAAATAATATATATAAAAAAAATAATAAAATATTTTAACCAATATTAGCTGTTGAGATGTCTAACTATGGGTTTTTAGGGGTGCTGAATCTATCCCAATCATTAGTTTTGAGTAAAAATTACTCCAAGTCCATACAAAATCCATACAAAATATTGAACAATTTATTTATTGAACAATTACAAAACAAAACTTCCTAAATCAGTTTAAAATTTACCAAACCTCATCCAACTCCCCTGCATGTCCCTCACTCCAGTTATCATATGGCTGGTTGATGTTCTGGCAAGAGTTACCATGACGGTTCCCACAAACAGAAATACACTTAACTCCTTGCCGCACCTGTGAGTGTCACAGTCCTCTGCGCAGTACCAGCTGACAAACTTCAGAAGGTAGTCCGGTGCAATGGGATCTGTTGTGGGGACTGTTGCATAACCTTGTTCTCCTTATTTCCATCCACACTCAAAGACATCCAGTGATGGAATTTGTCAAGTCAAATTTATTTATATAGCGCTTTTTACAATACAGATTGTATCAAAGCAGCTTCAGAGTGATAATATGAAAATAATACAACAAAGTTTGTTTCTAGAAGAAAATTCCCGTCATCATCCACCTTACCACTAACTATATCTTCTAATTACTTGTTGATTTAAACACTAAGAATGATGATGTTCTCAGAGAAGCCCAGCTCTGACTTCCTCTTGTCTGTGTGGTCGAGGTTTGTGTTTCCGCTCTCAGTACGAGATGTTTGAATGATCGCAGTATAGCAGATATTATTCTTCTGGATCAGATCATGAAGATCATACAGCTGCAGATCTGTGAGTTTCTCATGTCACATTTGATTGAGTCAGTTTTCTTTTGATTTTATATCTTAATAAATGTGTTTTTCTGTCTCTCATAGATCTGTTCATGTTGTATCAAGCCACCGAGAGTCTAACAAACACACCAGTAACTTTAGGATCTGATGTGATTATAACCTGTGATCTTGATATAGAGGAGATTTACTGGTTCAAAATGAAATTACCAGATCCTCCAGTGTTGATCTTACGCACTTACAGCAACACATTTGAAGGAGGTGAATATGAAAACAACATCTTTATACACAAATACTCAGTGAAAACGAACAGTTGTCTGTTCATCAAAAATATCACCATTGATGAATTAGGAGTTTATTATTGTGTAAAAACTAAACCACTAAAATTCAGCAATGGCACCAAAATCTACATAAGCGGTAAGTTATTTTTTCATTTAATGTCTTAAAGGTGCATTAAGCAACTTTTCATGTTAAAAATACCCGTTTTCTAACCCACACATGCTTAAACAATTGCCTGATGGGCTGAATGAGCCCTTCTCTGATCACTGAGATTGTCTGTAAAGAATGAGCCCTTCTCTGATCACTGAGATTTTCCTGTAAAGTAAAATAAATTAGAGGGATTCGGGCCGGAATTTTAGACTGGGCGTGACGTCATGCGCGTTCACGACACGCTCACATACACTCTAAAAAATGCTGGGTTGTTTCAACCCAATTTTGGGTAAAATATGGACAAACCCAGCCGTTGGGTTAAATATTTACATTACATTTTTAACCCAACGTTTGGGTTTGTCCATATTTTACCCAAAATTGGGTTGAAACAACCCAGCATTTTTTAGAGTGTAGCTACTGTATGTCTGGCAGGTTTGTGTATTCGCCGGCATTCTCCGTAGAAGATGGATTGTAAGAGACTGCTTGTAGTTGCTTTCAAACACCAACGCAAACTCCACGTAAGATAAAATAAAGAAAACTTTTGTCTAGTGCAACCAAAAGGGCCAAATTGGACTCAGACAGGCGTCGGAATAAGACGAGAGTAAACATAGGGAAGGCTTTCAACAAATGGAGAGATCTCCGGTCTGCTCTAGGGCTCAAACGGGATTTATAACTTTATTACCTCTGAAGACATTATGATTGTAAACAAAAGATTTGCGGCTGATGCTCCTTTGGTTATGAACAGCTCGTGTTCATGCAAGTGTGCGTGTGGTCCATGAGCGTGCACATCTCTGGCTGCAGTTTCGCTTGCCGCCAGAGGTGGCATAGTTCTGCAAAAACTCAGAATCTTGCGCTATGCACCTTTAATGATGGATTCCATATTGAATATACTGTTTAAAGAACATATAATAGTTTTATTGTTCTGTTAATGACTGAAATTGAAAGATTGAACTACAAACCTTTTACAGATTTTGTCCATAAGAATATCACAGACTCCGTCCACAGGAATCAGACAGATGACGCTCCACAACACCAGATATGGAGAAATATGACCATCATATTCATCCTGCTGAATGTGCTTCTGACCATTGCATTAATAGGTTTGTTCTTGTTTTTCTACAGTAAAAGTGTCAGTGAACTACAAGAAGACAAACTCTAGATCTACACAAATGTAGCCGGTTCACAGAACGTGTTTTTCTATTCCGCTGCGCTACTTAAAAAAAAAATGTATTATGTAAACACACTAAACGTGTTTAACCGTTCCACTGTCCGTCTTCTTTTTTTCTCAGTGTCTCGTGCGAGACATGGCGTTCTAAAAATGCCAAAAATTGACCTTTAAAAAACGCATTTATTCTAGACACTTTTTTCATTCCCCTGAATCTCACATGTTTCACAGTAAAACACATTCTCTGTGAATCCGCTCTTGGACTGTTACAATGTGTGAATTCAGTGATGTTTCATATTCAGTGTTGTTTCAGGGATGGTGAAGAGCTTCATTGATGCAACTGGAAAATCTGCTGCTCAAAACTCAAATAATCCACAGGTAAAATCTTCAATATTAATATGTTATATTTTTGTGTCCTCTATTACTGGTGATTCTTACAGTGCAACTTCAAGCTGCATGCACAAGATTAATTAAATCTGAAATGTTTATGACCAGCTGACTGTACATTATGTCTTGAATACTGTATATGTCCATTGATATATAATATGGTCCTCTTCCAGTGTGCTGAAGTTGATTTCTCCATGTGCTCCAGTAACACCAGGAGTCAGAACAGCACTACTGTCTACAGCCAATGCATGATGTGATACACATTATTAATAAGTGTACCTAAATAAAATGTATTGTTATTATGTTTTATATGTGTGATTTTTAATTTCCATTTATAATTTACATGTATACATCGCTATGCATAAGTTTAGACACCCATGCTAAAGTTGACTAAAAAGAGGAATAAAAAATCATCTTTTGGAAATTGAACTTAATGCCTTAATTAAAAAAAAATAGGAAAAATCCAACCTTTAAGGACACCAATGTTCTTTGTGAATGAATAATGTATCGTAAATAAATAAATGTTCTCCCTTAAAATACAGGGTGCATAAGTCAGGACACCCCAATGTTAAATTCCCATAGAGGCAGGCAGATTTTTTTTTCAAAGGCCAGTTATTTCATGGATCCAGGATACTATGCATCCTGATAAAGTTCCCTTGGCCTTTGGAATTAAAATAGCTGCACATCATCACACACCCTTCACCGTACCTAGAGATTGGCATGGAGTACTTTTCATAAGATCATTTCGCAATGCAAATCAAACCAGCTATTAGGCTAACTGAAATAAAACCATGCCAATCTCTAGGTACGGTGAAGGGTGTGTGATGATGTCTATTTTAATTCCAAAGGCCAAGGGAACTTTATCAGGATGCATAGTGTCCTGGATCCATGAAGTAACTGGCCTTTAAAAATAAAAATCTGCCTGCCTCTATGGGAATTTAACATAGGGGTGTCCAAACTTATGCACCCTGTATTTTAAGGAAGAACATTTATTTACGATACATTATTCATTCACAAAGAAAATTGGTGTCCTCAAAGGTTGGATTTTTCTTTCTTTTTTTTTTTTTAATTAAGGCATTAAGTTCAATTTCCAAAAGATGCTTTTTTATTCCTCTTTTTAGTCAACTTTAGCATGGGTGTCTAAACTTATGCATAGCGCTGTACTTTCCGTTTGCTGCTTTGTATGTAAATATGCAGTGTGTATGATAGTAACATGTTTTGCGGATTCTGTTTTAAATGGAGATCTTGCTTACATAGTAATATAATCGTTTTCTTCTCTCTCTATTATAAGTGCGCTGACATGTTTAGCAAAAGTTGTAAACCTCATGGCAAATGAGCTTTCTTGGGGCTGAAGCAGCTTTTTTATCTCTGCAACAATTTTTGTTATTCTTGATTTTAAATTACACATGATGTTTTACAGAGATTTGACAAAGCTTGAAGTCAAGAAAACAAACATTAATAAATCTAAAGATTTTTTTGGGGGCATGCATATTATTATTTTTTAATTTTTTTGCACATATTTAAAAACATGTAACTTTTGCACAGTTTACTTCACTAGTTAACATGAACTAACAATGGAAAAATACTTCTAGAGCATTTATTAATATTAGTTAACTGGGCTTTTCTCAGTGTCTTGGGCTGGCGGTGAATTAGAGCTAATTTTTTATTTTATTTTAAAGACAAGAGATTTTATATAGGTCAATTGTTGAATTTTGAACAAATAGACCAAAAAAATAAAAACAACGAGTGTGGGCAGAGCAAACCTGCCTTTAACTTCCTCTTAACTGTGTTTAAAACCACCCTGTGTGTTTGAAAGCTCTGGGGTAAAGTTTAATCTCTACAGTCATGTGAAAGAAACAAGTGTTTTAACATCATGAAGATTGTCCATCTTCACTATTCTGCCCTCGTGAAAGTTCCCCTTCTTCAACTCGGCAGACAGATAACTCCTTCCACAAGAAAGTTGAACTGAAGCATGGCTTTATTAGCACCACCACTTCAAATACAAGTGGTACAGAGTAAAGACAGAAAAAGGGAAGAACACGATTCTAAAGAGACTGTATATTAATAATTGTAACAAAATTTGCTAGTTGACCGATTACATGGAAACAAGCTTCTTGTAAATCTAATACTTACAGACTAAGCTTCTATAAATGATTGCAAAGATGATGAATAGATTGAAGATAGCTGCTTTAACCGTGTGAGTATCGACTGAGTAAAACAAGATTGCTTCTATTAAAGGTCAGAGGTTACATGTAGTTCATTTTAAAAGAACCAAACCCAGTTTACTTAAAGTGAACCAGAAAGGGAACCAGCTGGAAATTGACCTCAGTCATTTTGGTGTTCACAATATAGTGGACTCAAAAGAGAACCCGGTTAATTTTTTTTTTGTCCTTTTCAGCATTGAAGTGATCTCAGACCTTTTCTTGTTCACACCACAACCTCAAAAGAACTCTGACAAGCACAAGTGCTTGCACCCAAAATTTCATCCTGCTCATCTTAGAAGAACAGGGATGCTTAAGGTCACCCACTTCGACGCATTTTGTCACAGGTGCTCATGTTCTTGTTATAGTTTGAATACCAGATATTTTGATATTTGAATGCCAATCTCTAGGTGCGGTGAAGGGTGTGTGATGATGTGCGGCCATTTTAATTCCAAAGGCCAAGGGAACTTTATCAGGATGCATAGTATCCTGGATCCATGAAATGACTGGCCTTTAAAAATATAATCTGCCTGCCTCAATGGGAATTTAACATTGGGGTATCCTGACTTATGCAGCCTGTATTTTAAGGAAGAACATTTATTCATTTATGATGCATTATTCATTCACAAAGAAACTTGTTGTCCTTAAAGGTTGGATTTTTCCTAATTTTTTTTAAATTAAGGCATTAAGATCAATTTCCAAAAGATGATTTTTTTATTCCTCTTTTTAGTCAACTTTGGCATGGGTGTGTTCACTTATTCTAGGCGCTGTATACTCCCCGTTCTGTTCGTCCTTTGTCAGTTATTGAATGTGGTCACGCTATATGTGTTACTCACCAATAAACTTTAATGTTATTTGGATCCTGCATCATTCATCGTCCTTCCACAGCAAGTTCATGACAGAATAACTGACCCCTCTAAACGAGTATTTAATTACAAGAAGATGGACTCACCCGCACTGCACCTCCTTCTTCGCCCAGAGAACTTACGGTGGCTGGGGTATCTAGCCATGATGCTCCAGAACGGTGAACTCTCTCTCACCACTCAAGAGTCCGATGCATCCACGGAGAAGATTGAAGCGCCGGAGCTTGGGCAGGCGGATCAGTCCATTAGCCAGGAGCGGACATAGACCTAATAGATCTGTGGTCGGCAGATCCTATTCCCACCCAAGTCCCCACCCTCGTATCATCAGTCTCTTCACCGGTTCCGTCCGGAGACCTTCTTCTACCCTCTTCCTACTCCAACCTCCTGACTCCATCTCCATCGCTGGTTTCGGCCAGTCCCTTGGATCCATCTGCACCACTAGTGTTATCAAGCTCCTCGGCTCTGCCACCGCCGCTAGCTCCGTGCGGCTCACTTGCCTTGCCTCGGGCCTCTCCAACACCAGTGCTGCGTAAAGGAGAGTCCCTAGCTACGCATCGGGCCTCCGAGCCCATGTCTCCACCTCAGCCCATCAACCAGTCACCTGCACCTTGCCTCACAACTCCCCCGTCACCGCCACGGCCCGGCTGCCCAGAGACTTCGCTGGGTTCCATCGGGACTCCAGGTCGGCCTTCAGCGGTCGATGCCCAGCTGCTGACATGGACTTCCGGGGTTTCATGATACCTACACCCTGCACCCCTACGTCATCATCGGACTCCTCCCTTCCTCTGGCTTCCCCGTCGCCCTCTCTCACCGCATCGTCGCCCCGGTCAGCCGGATCCCCGTCACTGCCTCAGTCCCGTGAGTCAGCGGCTGGACTACAGGCTTCCAGCACTTCAGAGTCGCCACGGTCCGTCAGCCTTGCTACTACGCCGGTTCCTTCACTCACCACGGTTCCGCCTCCGTTGTCTGGACCCTGGATTCTGTCTAACCCGTCACTCAGGTCTCCACCCTGGCTCCTCCCACCTTCAGCTCCACCATGGTCCACCGAATCCTCAATGTCATCACCATCCATCACGTGCTCCACGCCCTCCACCTAAGCCTCTGCCTCATCTCCACACCCTCTTCTCTGTCGTCATCACGGCGCGAGGACGCACCTACCCGAAGGGGGGCGTAATGTCACCATGATGCCATGTATTGTCTGCACCTATTCTTGTTAGTCCCTGATGCGTTTACCTTCCTCCACCTGTGCCTGTTTAGCTCTCTCCTCACTCTGTGTTTATACTCCCTGTTCTGTTCATCCTTTGTCAGTTATTGAATGTGGTCACGCTATATGTGTTACTCACCAATAAACTTTAATGTTATTTGGATCCTGCATCATTCGTCTTCCTTCCACGGCAAGTTCGTGACATACACAACATAATATACAAATTGAATAAACAGTGCTTTATTGTTTTTCAGTCACAGTAGGTGTAGGCCTATTGAATGAACAAATTAAAAAATAAAACACCACATAGACTTCACTGTATAAATTATGAAGTTTTATACAGTTTTTCTGTGAAGAGTTATTTTCTCCTTTGTTGTTTTATTAACGTTAAGGACTAGCAGCGGCCTGTTTATAATATTAGATTGCTGTCGCTTTAAGAGCTCAAGCAGCACGGATTTTCTCCCAACTGTCTACCTCGTGTGTATTTGACAGCTTTAGCCCAATAAGACGTGAAAGATAATTTAGTTCAGTACTAGCGCGCTGCAGACTTTTAGACCCACGCTGCGGGTGTACGCGCTCAGAACAGCAGGGAAATGAAATGTTTAACTGGCAAGCTTTTAAATGCACACAAAATTATAAACATTCAGACTGCAAATAACTGCAGCGTCGTGTGCTTAACTCTACCGCTGCGTTAAAATGTGATGCGAATGTATGTCGACCTGAACAGTTCTCCCACAGGCGCCAGAACTGCAAAATATGGAATGAACTATAGGCACGATAGTTCTACATGTTCACTTTTGGGACCTTTTGGGGGGGTCTGAGATCACTTGGTTTGTTCACATATACAAGGAACCGCTCTGAGAGCGTTTGGAGGGCTCAAACGAACTTGGTGTGAAAACACCCTATGAAAACACCCCTTAAACATAATTAAGTGTGTCTATTCAGTCTCAGGAGACAGCAGTAAGACAACATCTGATATAGGTTGCAGAAACACCTTAGATGATCCCTCTTTGACCACCCTGACCTCAACTTTCCTTCCTGACCTGAACTTTTCTTCAACACCATTCCCATGGGCCAGTCATTCAGAAGTGTCAATTCTGAGCAGTATCAACCCAGCTGTTTGACTCATCCTGATGGAAGTCATTTTCCATAATCTTCAAGGTTCAGGATGGAGGATCTCTCTGGCTCATCATGACAGTTGAAACAGTCCTTCACATGCATATTGTTTGGACATGGATTCATGTAGCTAGGGCACACATTAAAATATGAGTTTTGAAAACATCATCTGATGAAGGCTTTTGAGCTCCGTTAAGGCCTACATCTCCAACTATCACCCACCCAAGGTTCAACCTCTTTGCAAAAGGAGCATGTTGTGGTCCGTTGCATTGCTCCAGCACCTTGTGTGCCTGAATGAGGTCTCTCCTGAGAAGAAGCAGAATTTTGGCCTTGGGATCTAGACATGGAATCTTGGAGGCTACTGATCTTAAGTGGTTGTGGTATTGTGCTGCCTCTGGAGTGGACATCTCTGCTCTGTTGTTTGGGATGAGGTGGCATTCAATAAGTGATGGAAGAGCAAGGCCTGTCTTTTCATCAAAGGACTCCACCATAAAACCTTCAGCTCTACACCCTTCAGCCTCTGTGACTCCTGCACATGTCCTAAGTGTGTAAGGTGCTGTATTGTCTGCAACATTAAACATCTCAAAAAAGGCTGATCTTGTATCATTACTCTGATCATCCTTTATTGCATAAACCCTTTGTTTCTCCTGAGGTTTACCTTTTAGGTTTACCCAGTGTTCGAACTATACCGTGTCTTTTGGGGGAGGCCACTTTTTGAGGCCACACCTAACCCTAACCCTAACCTAACCTAACCTAACCCTAACCCTAACCCTAAGTCATTTGCGTCTTACGAGGATGAGAAGTTTGGATCATTTTACTGACTCTCTTGTTTGATCTCGTTCATCAAAATGACAGATCAATTGCGCGCAGATCAATGGCCTCCAACGTTTATATTTTTTTCTACGAATCTTTGAGTTAACACATGTACTAAACATGAGTGGAATTTGCACCGCAGCGCTACCACACCTTGATGCTCATGACAAGAATAGCATGTATAGTATTGAAGTGAATTAGGTTTAAAAAGCCATCATGTATGAATTATATTTTTGGTATTTTACACATAATAATCCACGATGATCACATTACACAAAACTGAAATTGCACGTCAAAATAACACATTGTCAATATTTTTTGAGACACCCTACAATTTCACAAATCACTTTTTCAGGGGAGCCCATGTCTTATTAAGGGGAGCCGACCTTCCCCTAGCTCCCCCATAGTTTGCACCCTGCATTTACCAGGCTGATCTTTGAGCTGGACTTTCCACTGTTGTGATTTCCAATCGAATAAGGAACTGGTGAAAAGGGAGCTGGAGTCAGCCTCCTGGAGACCGGTTATTTCCGCGATCTCGACACCTCGGTGTGGGAAAGAATGGCAGGCCCCGACGCGGAGGACATGCTCGTGAGGGCAGAAAACTTTCGTCCAGTTTGGATTTGGGACGAGCGTCCTGCTTGTCTGCTCTCCAGTCAATGTTTAGATCGGCAACAGCACGAGACACAACCTCCACCAGTTCCTCATAAGCAGGAGAGTGAGATGGTGAGTCATCGCCCTCTGCTTCAATGCTTTCTACATCCAACTCCTCAGAGCTGGATATATGAAGCACCGGTGTGGAAGGAACCGCAATGCATGCTTCCTGACACTGGGAAAAAGCAATAGATCTATCAGGTGAGGGCTGAGATAAGGCAGGGCCCATCTCAAACCCCTCTGATAGAATCCATTTGCGATCCTCAAGATCTAGATCGCCACAGTGCATCGGCAGCAGTGGGACCCGAACCGTGAGGAACATGAGCCAAAGCAATAAAAAAATCTAAAGAAATATAAAAGTGAAAATGCAGATATTTTTCATTAACAAATAAGGTGTTCATAAGCTTTTTAACTTGATCACTTCACAATATACTGAGCTACTGAAACCCGAAATACAAAATACATGAATACAGGAGCAGGGCTCATCTTACCAACCCAACCAATAAAAACTTAAACTATTCCTGTACAAACTTTTGGCAATGACCGTTTAGGTTCAATTACTTGATTTACATGGATTGTAGATACAGCATGCAAATATGCAAAGTGCAAAGATACTTTTGGGCCATAATGAAAAACCTGAAGATGGGAGCAGTGCTTATCTTAACACCATGACCTATAAAAAGACTTCCAACATTCATGCAGGACAACAGTTTTCTTATAGGTGCTGTCATTCTAGTGCAAGTCTCCTCAGGTATGGGTTTGCTTTCTTAAGTGTCTATTTTATTTTGAAATGTTGTAACATTGGTTATACATATATACATAACATATAATTATTTAGTTAAAATGAATTCATTAAATTATTTGGCAGTTGCTAATTATCTTAGGTAATGTTTAAAACTTTTTGAAATCTGTTTAAACCCTTTTAAAACTTTTACACTGTTGCTTCTGGCCATGGTGTATAACACTGTATTTTGTCTCTGCTCATACCACAGATAGATAATAAACTGGTTACACTTTATTTTAATAGTCCACATTCTACTAACTACAATTAACGTTGCAATTACATGTCAACTAACTCTCATTAGAGTATTGGTAGATTGGTAGATTGTTAGATTGTTAGCTTGGGGTTAGTAGAATAAGCTGACATACAAAGTACTTGAAAAGTTACTTATAATTACTTATATTTATTTTGATGGTCCCCAAGGGACTATCAAAATAAATTGTTTTCTGATATTAAGCAGAAAGTCTACTAATACTCCAACGAGTGGTAGTTGAAATTTAATTGCAAAGTTACTTTTCACTAACTTTTTAAAGCATAGAGAATTTTACTCTTTGGGTGAAATTAATTGAAATTTTAATTGAAAAGAAGTTCCCTTTCGAGGGAACTCTCGCTGCGTGGATGACGACACTTTGGTAATTGACATAAAACTATGATTTGACTATCCATAAATATATTTGAGATAGTTACAATTGTATTTCCACGAGTCATAATTATAATTTGACTAGTCAGAATCACTGATCTATATAAACAACTGGATTGCCGCCATATTGGTATTCCCTAGTATTCCCTCACATTCTATTGAAATAATAGGAAATCATCTGATTTTAATGAGAAAACATTATCTAACGAGTCAGCGTTTTTATCTGAAGTCTCCCTGTACATTCTTACAATGCAAACTTCCTAAACATTTAAATGGTTATTTGTTTCAAATCAGGAATTTCCCCTGCTTGTTAAAAGATATGTTCATCTTCATTACAGTAGCAAATATCAGATCAGCTGACAGACGAGACACCTCGGCATTTACATTACAAATGATACAATGATTTATTAATGCAGATTTATGCTTTGTAAAACATTTGAGCTGACCTCTGGCTTTGCAATGGTTTCCAAGATCTCCAAGAGTCTGTGTGGATGTTGCTAAAAAAACAAACAAACAAAAAAAACATCAGGAAATAATATACACGGTTCAAAACGTATTCAGGGAAAAGATGCGGACTGCGTATGGATTTAAAGACATGAAGCTTTATTTCCAAGCATGTTGTCGCTCCAAGCTAGATGATGCATGATAAACCTTTTTAATATAGTAGGCTATAGTGCAATTTAGTACGAGGGGATGGTATGTATTGTAATATTTAATGTATATTCAAATCAAATTCTGCAAATAATCCCAGATATATGTTCTTGCTTAACATTTCCTGCATAAATGCCTGCATAAAGAAATCTATTTTCTCTGAGTTCAGTTACCTGTGTGCAGTAGACAAACCCATCTTAATGGTTTCTATCACTTATCCTGCCCGAAAAGACCATAAACATTACAGATAACTTTAAAAGTATCAATTAATGTACATGCATATATCCTAAAAACTATTTATGTGCAACTGAAACGCTGCAATTCGTGTGATTTTAGATCAATGTTTTGGCTGCAAGTCAATGATTCCCTCTGTCAGTAGGGAATAGTAAGATGGCCGCTCAAACACTTGCGGTGTTCCTGCTGGCAGTTCAGAATGCTATGAGCAATCCAGTCATTAGTATAGATCAGTGGTCAGAATGATAGTTAGAGATATATGCAATTATAGTTGCAATAGTAAGAAATTTGATTTGAGATATCTCTAAATACATTTTGACTAGTCAAAACTCCATTAAAGATATCTGTAATGACGTTATTGATATCTTCAATTGACGCGTCATAGCCTATACGCAAAGGTAATTAAAGATTTTTAATTTAGTTTCGACTGTGATGTCTGAATTTACTTGTATCTTACTTTTATATATCTTGAAAAGACATGAGTGAAGAACAATGGAATTATATACCAAAAACGTGAAAAATAGTATACAAATAAACGTGTTATGGGCAAGAATAATGCTTCAAAACCAAGACAGACCCAGTCAAAAAAAGTGAAGGCTGATTTAAAAAAGTTTAACTGGCATTTTGATGACATTGATTGGTGCATTAAGTTGTGAATGGATTGTCCCTTCTGTGTTGATGCAGGTTTACTCGTGTCATATAGCCTAACCCACAAGGTGGGAGTATTGTATTGTATTATGGCTAGAGATCCGTGATGGAGATATTTCGCTGTGTTCAGTGATGTCAGTGCATTGAAAAGTTATATATTTTTTCTCTGCAACTTTTGACAACAAATTGTTCACCATTGTATTGTCCCCACGTCGAAACAATGTTACATGGTGGAATGCAAAGAACAAGTCTACAGATGATTTCAAAAGAAAACAGACTGGGAAATATTACTTGTATCCTGTCAAGGGATTATTTTGTCTTACCAAACACCCATGTGTCTCTCTTATAGGTCTGTGAGGATGTTCTATTGGTGTACTCTAGTGCTGTTGACTCTGGTCCCAGTGGTTGCAGGTCACAATGCTGGACTTAAAGTCAAACTAACTCAGAGGGGACTTGATTATGGTAAGTGTGAGCAAAATATAACTGTGCCCTGTGATATTTCACTGTAAAAAAAAAAAAAAAAAAATGTCTCTGTTCTTTCTTTTGAGGCAGACTGATCTCATGCAATGGCGTATGTATGACACGCCAATTCGTATTCCATTCGGCGTGCTATCAAGTCGCATAATCGCTTTTTGGCGTGTTTTTCAATCACATCTGTGGATATGGTTCGTTTCGGCGTAGACTTACACACGGAATCACATGCGGGGATAATGGTTAGTTTCGGCGTAGACATACACACGGAATCACATGCGGGGATAATGGTTAGTTTCGGCGTAGACATACACACGGAATCACATTCGGGCATAATGGTTAGTTTCGGCGTAGATATGCACGCGGAATCACATCCGGGGATGATGGTTTGTTTCGCTCAGAACATTTGACAGATGTTTTGCCGAATTTTGACTCCCTGCCAAATCATTACCCCACTCGTTGAGATCAGTACCTGATTCCCTAATCCTAACCGCACTTCTAATCCTAACCCCTCACCCACAACTAATCCTAAACCTACCCATACTAGGGCGTAGACATACACGCGGTGTAGACATATACGTAGACATACATGCAGATAGCTCAAAATGCGTACAGATAAGACTTGGCAGTGTTTACGCAAAGTCATGATGTCATTTTGTTTGAGGAGATATTCTGGGGACTATGACATTTTTGTGAAAATAATAAAAAATGCTGCTACTGGCTGGCTAGAGATTCACCGATTGATCGGCTGGTGACCGGAATCGGACGATTTTCATGTGATCGGCCACGACCGTGGACCGGCCGGTCAGTCTGACATATGCCGATTTTATGCTGGTCAAATGCACTCAGGCGCCGCATGATTAACATTGCGCAACATCAGCATCACAAGTGCACACGGAATGCACATGTAGGAAACCTTGTGAATTACGGCCGTTTCACACCGCAAGCGTGAGCAATGCGCATTTTTTTCCGGCGTGCATGTTATTCAATGAGTGCATTCACATCGGGAGCAATTAAATTAAAGTGCTCAATTAAAGTGAAAGCACACTTTTGATGGACAAAATAAATATGATTTCACACAAAAAGTGCCCAAAGTGCACAGAATTTGCATGTCTAGTGTGTTTTAACAATAACTGGAGTAGACCATGTCAGAAAAGAAAATGAAGAATATTTATAGGAAATGTACCCATTTCAACTTGTTTTTATTATTCACTTTGGGTAAAAGTATGTGTATTATTAAAAAATATATAGAAAAATTTATATTTGTGTGTGCTGTAAAGATGAAATCGGAATAAGCTAAAATCGGTATCGGCAGGTCAAACTCAGTTAAAAAACGGAAATCGGAATCGGCCCAGAAAACTGTAATTGGTGCATCTCTAGTTAATATAATACCAAAATACAAATAACTCAAAAAACTGTAAACATAACACTAAACTGGACTGAGAACACCAACATCACAGCCTTAGAAGGACAAGACCTGACAACCAGGAAACACTAGGGTTTATATACACAGAGGGTAACAGACTATCAAGACACGCCTGGACATAATCAGGGAAGTAATAAACAAGAAAACTACAAAAGGACAACAAAATAGATCACAGGAATACCTGAAGCATGGCAAGGAGAATCAGTGTCTCATTCCGCTTCTCAGGGAACCATGGTTACACTAAGGAGTCCCTATTTCTGAGGCACCCACCAGCGGCTGTCATGACTAATTCCCTACGGCCAAAGCACGAGCAGCATACATTACCAGAGAAGACATGGCTTGCGCCCTTCCTCCCTCCCATAAAGGTCTGAGTTAAAAAGGACTCACCCCGCAGGCAGAGCTTGATGACTTGGCATTCCTGTGCCAAGGAACACCTCTAAGGGAATGCCATAACTGAAGGGAGTTCTAAGAGCATCCTAAAAGCATTACAGAGGGAAACCACTCTCGACTTTTGCATAACAGACTATAAGAAGTGGGAACGCAAGAAGCGGCACAGCCCATCTTCCTATAACCAATTTACACATACAAAGCACTGTGAGTGTCACAGCTGAAGAAATTGGATGCGAGTCGCGGAATAGCCCACCGTCTTCATATACATCTCACAGCTTTAAGCACAATAAAAAGGGAACTCTGCTCTGTCCTATTGCGCAACAGATTATAAGAAGTGGGAATGCGAGAAGCAATACTGCCCAGGAAGCTAGGAAGCACGGTTCATTACGTCCAACATCTCCCCATTTGCTCGTCAGAACTAGACCGCCAGTGTAACATGCTCTCCGCTTGATTGGAAGAAGACGGAGACCGGGCTTCCAGATTCAGCTCGAAAACAGCAGAACTGGCGACCAAGGGTTGGGAAAGGGAAAGACCAATCTCAAGCTTGTCAGCCAGATCCAACTGCGAACCTGACGAGTAACACTTACAGATGCTTACAGTAAACTTTCAAATATCTAACTGCCAATTTAAGACTATCTATTATAGGAAACAGTTATTTTAGTATTTTAATACTATTATAGTTTTTCATTAATATTTTAAATTAGTATTTATTTTTTATATTTTATACATTATATTTTAAAATTGTGTATACATTTTAGTTAAAATTGTAGTAATTTTGTTGTATTTTGTGCCTTTTGTGTCTACAAACATTTCAGTTTTAGTTATTTTAGTACTAAACTTCACTGTTAACCCGTGCTGTAAAAAAAGGACAAATTCTGACAATATCATACCATTTTCCATTAAAACAGTAATATACCGTAGAAAATAAAAATAGATTACAGGAAAATACTGTGAAGGGTTATTTCGCCCATTTAAGACATTAAGTTGTATGCAATCCTTACCAGCACTATAGTACATACACACTGACCCACTCTGTGTTCCCCTCCCTGGTCAGAGTTCTGGCCGCTGGAAGTTTTTCAAGAAAGTAGTCCTGGTTAGTTTCCGGGGCCACAAAACGGTGCGTTTTTATGTGAAAAAATTATTCGCGTTTCAAAGCTTGATTAATTTACATTACAAAAAACACGCCAGACAAAATTCATACCTCAGTTTTAATCGGCACTATTTTCTTTCCATTTCTATCAATCCGCGCTGCTGTAAACGTCAAGTGCGCACGTTCAGATCAGCTGTTGATAGCTCGACTCGCTGACAACATGTCTGACTACGAAACTTCTGATGATGAAACCAATTTTAGCACTGTCAGACAGAACAGATGATGATGAAAGTAATTTTAGCATAACGCCAAAGAGATATGAACTCAATTGGGTGTGTGTTCAATCAAATAGTTTTCTCAGCAAATTGTACCTATATCCCTATATACTGTTTTTATATTAGACTTCTTTTCACGTGATTTCCACTGGAGTCTAAACATCAGCTTGTTTACCGTACAGTTTAGACATGGGATCATAAAGTTAGTAAATAGAGCTTACCCGTACAGCAAAACTCTTTAAAATTAGTTTTTTTCTTTTTCCTCCTTGGTTGGGAATGTAATTGACCGTTCGCAAAAGCCACGCCCCTTAGTTATTGTTACTACGCCCGTCAAACAATTGAGAACCATAGCCATGGCTGGGTTGAGATCCATACATTAAGTGATTGGTTTAGGAGTAGGCTAATGCAGCAGACATATCCTCCAGGGCACGACAGAAAGTATAGACAATAGCGCACGGGTGCACATGCAGTTTTGCAACAGTTTTGTAAAATTATATATCAATCGTTTTTATTTGATCAGATTCATATATCACTTTACAAAACTGTTTTGCGCATGTGCTCCCGCGCGCACTATTTCAGTCACAACACTGCAATCAGAGGACGCGCTGAAACCATCAACTCTCTGTTCTCTTCATTCATAACTCGTAGCCGACTGAGAAGGATATATTTGTGTAAATAGTTGTGCAACTGCGCGAACTTTGTTTTGAAGTTTAATGTTTGAGTTCCAGAGGAATTTGTGACTGTGTTCCTGTTCAACCACATCAAAGTTTCGTAATTAGTAAGTCCGTGCTTTTTCTCTTTTTTTTCTCTTGTTTGCTAACTGATGAGGGGCCGCAGTGCCGTAGTGAAACGGTGTTTGTACATGTAGCCTATTTTTTAATAATAGTTGCAAGCAATCATAAAATACAGCAAGTTTTAAGCCCGTGCAGACCTCACTGCCATAGGCGCATCGTTGCACTATCTTCAAAGAGTCTTCTATACTCTTTGCTATCTTGCTGAAATCGGAATGTTTGACGGAGGTCCTTCTCCTTAGTTACAGTTGCTGAGCTAGGATTGGACGAGAACCGTTCGAGGGCGGGGTTTTGCGAACGGTCAATTGTCTTCGCTGAAGTGAGCACTGCACACACGAAAATCCTTGATTCTGGATATTTTAGCTCCCGCAGAGTAGCCGATGGCAACCAGCCAAAGCTGTCTCATAGCAACAGCTGATCGGAACGTGCGCACTGTTGACGTCGACAGCAGCGCGGATTGATAGAAATGGAAAGAAAATAGTGCCGATTAAAACTGAGGTATGAATTTTGTCTGGCGTGTTTTTTGTGATGTAAATTAATTGAGCTTTGAAACGCAAATAATTTTTTCACGTAAAAACACACCGTTTTGTGGCCCCGGAAACTAACCAGGACTACTTTCTTGAAAAACTTCCAGCGGCCAGAACTCTGACCAGGGAGGGGAACACAGAGTGGGTCAGTGTTTATGTACTATAGTGCTGGTAAGGATTGCATACAACTTCATGTCTTAAATGGGCGAACTAACCCTTTAACAGTCGACACTCAGAGGCTGTTTTCCCAATCACACCATATTCCCTCATTCACTATTCTCTACATTAGTTCACTAATATAGTCCAATTGAATGAAAAGAAGTGAGTGAATTGAGACACTGATGAACACCTGATAAACAGAATCACTGAAGGACAGAGAAACAAGAACAGAAAAAAAGAGAAACACAAGAACTACAACTGACTTCCAGCCACACTGAGTGTGAAAACAGTTTACAAACCAGTTTAACATGATTTATTTCATACATGTACAAAAGTTATTGTTGAGAGTTAACAAAGATTTAGTTCATAATAAAGGTCACCATGTTGGAGATCAGTATTTGCTTTGTGTCTGTTGCAGTGGTCTCTTGACTTTTAACTATTAGTAGCTTGCTGGCTGCTTTAACTGTGAATTTTTAAAACACATTTGTTATGCTAGAAAAAGTCAAGAGGAAAGTTGATCAGGAGTGTATGGATTTTGTGATGATCCTGGACATGTCTGATTCTCTGATCTCTTCCTGTGTATAAGCTTTGAATTCATGGGTGTTTAATATGTATTAATCATATCTGTTGATCTACAACAGAAAATCCATCAATGTTTCTGTAAATGTTTCTTAATCTGAAGGACATTAAAATCAAATAGTGCATTAAAACATTTCAAACTTCTCCTTGACTTAGACAGACAGACAGACAGACATCAACAACCATCATATGAATCTCCAACAATGGTGACGATCAAAAGTTTCATGTCGCAATGCTTGTTGGGTTCCAGGATAGTAGAAAACTCCCAGCATGCACTGCAGTATGAATACAAAATATTTGCCACCATTGTTGTTGAAAGACATGTGCTGATTTTTGATATCTCTGTGCTTCAACAAGACAGTGTAGCTCGGTTTCTTTGGTTGTGCATGATGTATTAAAAAAAAAAGTCATTGGAACCAATTACTGTATTTTCACAGGGGTTTTAATGTATCACTTTGAATACGGAATTAAACTCTGAATAAGATTAGTGAATGAACAGTCTATAATGATGATTTTTTTCATCATAATACAACAAAATGCATTCACAAACCATGTGTGTGTATGTTGCAATAACACAGTTCAAGCAATAGAAAAACTATTGCTAGTAAAAGTCGAGGGTCAGCATCCCAACTAAAGCCAACTCTGATCTCTATAATGGTAACATTTTCAATTAAACATCTCAATAACAACTTCTGTAGATGTATGACAGAAATAAAGTCGTACTGGTTAATAATAAGTGGTATAATGTGTAATGGCTGGTAGTCAGTTGTAGTTCTTGTGTTTCTCTTTCCTTCAGTGATTCTGCTTGTTAACAGCAGGTGTTAATCACTAATGCTCAACAATCACTTACATATTCACTTAATGATCTCACTGCAACACTGCGTCAATGTTACTTTTACTCTGTGGCGTTGAAAGAGTTAACACTGTAAGATAAAAAGACACACCCACAAAATGTATTTTAACAGTAATAAACTGTAAGTTATAAAACAAGTATAAACTGGCAACACTGTTTCCAGTAGTTTACTGTAAAATGTAGTTTTTTTGGTCACCATTGTGCTGAGGAGTAGAGCCTGTGCTTCAGTCCAGGAGAAGATCTGCAAACATTGATGATTTGCTGCATGTTGCTTTATTTAACAGACAGTGACTGTGTAGTAGAAATCTCTTTATTTACAAAAGTTTTTTAACAGTCTTAAATGAACGAAGTTCACATTAATAATTTGCTCACATTATTAGCGCATTATAAATATATATTTGAGTTATTACATTTAAACGACAGTTGGTCATTGTAAAGCAGTCTGTTGCAAATGAAATTAGTTAACTCGAGTTTTAATTTAGAACATGGTATTTTTACAGTAATATACTGTAGATTACAGTAAAGAACTGTACAATTAACAGTAAATTACTGGCAACAGTGTTGCCAGTATTCTACTGTAAAAAAAAAACCTGGTAAGGTCTAAAAGTGTAAATAAAATGAAAAATGTTGCCTTGGCAACTATAGGTGAAATAATGTTTTCATAATTTTTTGTTTTGTTTTACTGGTTGAAAGTGTACATCCTGGTTGCAATCATTAATTAAAGTTGTCTAAAAAATATTATTATTATTATTTAATTAGGACCATATGATGTTCTTTCCAATCATTGCATTCGGTTCCTAATTATAGTTTTTGCATGGTTTTATTTGGTTTTGGTGGATTGTGTTACTGTTCTGAATTATTCAGCTTACATGATTTATTACTTTATACCTTTACGAATTAGCTCAACGCTAACAGCAACTACGGTGTAAATTTTTTTTTTTTTTTTTTTTTTTTTAAGTTACGAGAAAGCTGTGATGTTTTGCCTGCTCTGGCTGTGTGTGTTCAAGTGATTTGGAGGAGGTGTGGCTATAGAAAGAGAGCTTCACATGGTGGGTGGGAATTGTTCCCCTTTTATGCTTTTAAAGCTATAGCTTTCTATTGCTATCCTCTACGAACCTTCCTCTTAGGTCCCTGACCTAACCCTATAGAAAATGAGTGAGCTGAACTGAAGAGAAGAAGCACCAAAATGGATCTGGGAATGTGAAGTATCTGGAGAGATTCTGTATGGAGGAATGATCTCTGATCTCCTGTCAGGTGTTCTCCAAACTCATCAGGCATTGTAGGAGAAGACTCGGAGCTGTTATCTTGGCAAAAGGAGGTTGCAAAAAAGGCAATAATTAATAAAAGGATGACAATAATTATGGCCAACATGTTTTGGAGAAAAACATTTATTTCATAATGTGATTTTACCCCCACTTTCAATTCATTTACTTCAATAAAAGTTTGGAGTTTTGCAAATTTTTTGAATGAAAGATCAAAAGGATTAACAAGGCAGATTTATTTGTACAGTTTGATTACCAGGGGTGCCAATAATTCTGACCACAACTTTAGATCCCTGATGGTTTGTATCTTTCATGTCATAAAAAAAGAAAGGGACAGATCCATTTTTTAAGTATATACAGTACAAAAGTTTGTTTGTTTTGACAGTTGTAGGTAAGGCTATTGAGATCTTCAAACACGTGGATATTCCAGAAATAATTCCCAGCTTAGAAGTTACAGGGTGAGACCAGTGTTTCTACAATGTTCTCTGGCTAAATAAAATGTACATTTTATATTACTTCATAACATTTTATATAAATTTATATTTCATATTAAAATGTGTATATTTTCTTGACAGGCTGCATATTCGTGCGGATGAACTTAATTCAGTGCAGTCGTTTGTTCCTACAACTGGAGTCACTTTAACAATTAATGGTGCCAAGATTCATGCATCTGGAAACAAGGTATCAGGGTTAGTATAATGTTTATATCACAAATTTTCATCAATGAAATCATTAGAAAAAAGAATAGAAGTAACAAACTGGTAAAATTCTTCACACAATTCGTCACACTTCACACAATTCTATTTTCGAATAAAAACACACAACAAACAGACAAAAGGTATACAAATTACTTTTGGAGGACACAAACCTAATGGGGAAAAAACATTTGTTTGCTTAATTTAACAGATGGAAAAAATAAAATGGTAAATGTGGCATGTCTCCCTCATGTTATTTATATTATTTTCAGGGTACCAGCACTTCCAATTTAATACGTTTTAATACCCCCTTCCCCTCCCTTTTTGTTTATTTATTATAACTGCATGTAATTTTGGTTACGTCCAGGATACATCAACTACAAAAAACCTGGTGGTTCAGAGGCTCTATGCAACTTATTTTCATGGCACTGATCTTTACATGAAAAAGTGGCTTTAAAGGTGCAGTGTGTAGATTTTAGCGGCATCTAGTTGTTTGGTTGCGAATTACAACCAACGGATCAGCCTACCGCTCACCCCTCCCCCTCCCTTTCAAAGAAGCTACGGTGGCCAAAACAGGACAAACATGTCATTGTCTGAGACAGCAGAGAGTAGCCAGTCAAGCAACGAGGTTTCATTACAAAGATAAAATAAGAATGTATATTTACTTAATTATTCAATAAAACTATATGTTATTGTGAATATTATTGTTATATGTTCAAATTCTGAAAGTAAGCAATATTGGTCACTTGATAAGTACACGGTCATGTTATATGCAATTACAATCCAATGACATATTTTACAACATTGACAAGGGGAAAACGTTACTTCTCGTGGTGATTATGCCCATTTTGTAGCTAAAGTACGGTGGCCGAGAGAGCTCAATGCGCTGCAACTGAAGAAAACACATGCAAATAGAAAAAACACCCGCAAATTATGAAAACATCTTCATCAGTTTCACAACACACGTGTGCTCCAAATACTCACAACACAACCAAATACAGAAATGCGCTGCAAAAGTTCACAACACAAACACTTCCTGAGCAGGACTATGGAGCCGCTGCGGAAGGATTCTATCATGTGCAGAATACGCAGTCTGCACTGTGATGACAGCTGTGCTGTCATAGACAGCGAGTCCAGTTCTGTGCCCGGAAAATATATTTTCTGACTGGGAAACAGTGAACTTTTCGCCCAGTTGATTTTGAGACCTAAAAACTCGAGGTGATCGAGTAATATGGTCCTGTGCTGTACAAGCTCTGATTGCGATTGGGCTAGAATCAGCCAATCGTCCAAGTAATTCAGAATTCGTACGCCTCGGAGTCTCAGGGGTGCCAGCGCCGCGTCCATGCACACTGTAAACGTACGAGGTGCTAGAGACAGGCCGAACAGAAGGACTGTATACTGATACGCCTGGCCCTCGAAGGCGAATCTCAAGAATCGCCTGTGACGTGACGCAATTTGTATTTGAAAATACGCGTCTTTCAGATCTATTGCAATGAACCAGTCCCCTCGGCAAATCTGCGCGAGGATTTTTCTGTCAACTGAGTGCACAGGCTCGAACGGTGCACCCTTCATGGCATCCAATACGGTAGAAAGGTCCCAGACGGGGGCTGAATGAGATCTGGGAGGATTCAATCTCCTAGCTCCTCTAAGGAAACGAACAACCAGGTCGTTCCTACCAAGTGTTCGGCCGTGCGTTGGATTGACGAACGCTGGTATAGCCGCCACGTAAACTTTGAGCGTGGACGGGGTTCTTCCCTTATCCAGCAGCTCCTGTAGCAAGGAGAGAATCTCCGTTTCCCCGCACTGCAGGGGTGATACACCCCAGGCTGAACACCAACCAGAGAACACAGACCATTTAGAGGAATAGAGCCGTCTAGTGGACGGGGTTCTAGCCTGCTCGATCGTGTCTAATACTCCTTTTGGGAGGTTAGCGGGTACCCGTTGATGGCCCACACATGTAGGGACCAAAGCTCTGGGCGAGGATGCAAAATCGAGCCCCTGGCCTGAGAGAGGAGGTCCCTCCTCACTGGTATCAGCCATGGAGCAGTGCTCGTAAGCTGCATCAGTACTGGAAACCATGCCTAGTTTGTCCAGAACGGAGCCACGAGTAGCACTGACCATCCACTTTCCCTGATTCGCTCCAATACCTGAGGTAGAAGCGAGACAGGAGGAAAAGCATAGAGCGGGCAGCGGGGCCAGACATGGGCCAGCGCGTTCTTGCTCTTTGAGAAGAATTTCAGACGATGAGCGTTTTCCTGAGAAGCAAACAGGTCTATTTTTGCTCTACCGAACGTCCTCCACAGCAGTTGTACTGTCTGTGGTTGTAGAGACCACTCTCCCGTAGGAACATTGTTCCGTGAGAGTCTGTCTGGGCCGATATTCAGGTTCCCCGGCACGTGTACTGCTCTCAGTGAGCGCAGGTTATGCTGGGCCCAAACCAGGAGGCGTTCCGTTAACCTATAAAGGTTTTGGGATTTGACACCGCCCTGGCAATTTATGTAGGCCACCACTGACATGTTGTCCAAAAGGACCAGGACGTGATGCCCTTTTATCCGGGGACAAAAGCGCATCAGCGCGAAGTCCACTGCCAACATTTCCAGGCAGTTTATGTGTGGGAGCCTTTCCCGTTCTGACCACTGGCCAAAGAACGGTCTGCCCTCGAGCAACGCTCCCCAGCCTGAGGTGGATGCGTCCGTGGACACCACCTTCACGCTCGAGGAAGTCCCCAGGCTTACACCTGACTGGTACCAGTCTGTCGCACTCCATGGCATCAGGGCTGACACGCATTCCTGATTGACCTTGAGGCGATAAAGACCGGAGACCCATGCTCGGCGCGGCACTCGCGCTTTCAGCCAGAACTGCAGCGGGCGCATGCGCCGCAGACCCAGCTGTAGTACTGATGATGCTGAGGCCATGAGACCCAGCATCCTCTGAAACTTCCTGAGCGGGACTATGGAGCCGCTGCGGAAGGATTCTATCATGTGCAGAATACGCAGTCTGCACTGTGATGACAGCTGTGCTGTCATAGACAGCGAGTCCAGTTCTGTGCCCGGAAAAGATATTTTCTGACTGGGAAACAGTGAAATTTTTGCCCAGTTGACTCTGAGACCTAAAAACTCGAGGTGATCGAGTAATATGGTCCTGTGCTGTACAAGCTCTGATTGCGATTGGGCTAGAATCAGCCAATCGTCCAAGTAATTCAGAATTCGTACGCCTCGGAGTCTCAGGGGTGCCAGCGCCGCGTCCATGCACACTGTAAACGTACCAGGTGCTAGGGACAGACCGAACAGAAGGACTGTATACTGATACGCCTGGCCCTCGAAGGCGAATCTCAAGAATCGCCTGTGACGTGACGCAATTTGTATTTGAAAATACGCGTCTTTCAGATCTATTGCAATGAACCAGTCCCCTCGGCAAATCTGCGCGAGGATTTTTCTGTCAACTGAGTGCACAGGCTCGAACGGTGCACCCTTCATGGCAACCAATACGGTAGAAAGGTCCCAGACGGGGACTGAATGAGGTCTGGGAGGATTCAATCTCCTAGCTCCTCTAAGGAAACGAACAACCAAGTCGTTCCTACCAAGTGATCGGCCGTGCATTGTGCTAGTAGAAGTTGTGCTACTTCTGTTTTTACCGTAGTTTCGACTCTCGCCGTGTAACGGCAGGGGTGTCGTGAGAACTGTAGCGAATAGCCTCTTTTTATAATGTTCAGCACCCACTCTGAAACCCCGGGAAGTTTTTCCTATGCATTCGCATGAGTAACTAGGGGTAGAATGAAGTCTGGGCCCTGGTCGCGAAATGGCGGTGACACGCGAGCAACCTTGTGCAGTAATATGGACGCTGTGTTTGCAGCGTTTGAGGCGGGGGGCGCGCTTAATCGAGCGGGCAGCAGACATGACGAGCCGCGCGGGGCGAGCCCCGTAAGGCTCGTCATGTCTGGGGATAAATGTGGGTGCGTGATAGCGGGCACATTTATAGTACTGACTATTAGAACTGACTGACCGTGCATTGGTTTTGTTTTTACAGAAACCGTGGGACATGCAGTGTGTAGTGATTGTGGGCACTGAATAGCGGACACACTCACTACATTTGATGCACAATCGACATGAGTCGATTTTATGTGTGCAGACCCTGTATTGTGTAGGGCTGTGCTTGTGTGTATGAATGGGCACTGGGTTGTGGGCATTACAGTGTTGTGGCAAAAATTCATCAAACAAACATCACTGCGTAAGAGACACTCAAAGTCAAATCATAAAAAGAGAAGTATTTATTCTTGCAAGAATAGGAGCAGTCTAATACACAGTTGTTACCCTGTGCAGAAGAGTGACACACCCTCGGACAGACTCAACTAGCTTTTATCTTAGTTTCAAGGCCTTCTTCCCCCCAGAGCCTTCCTCCCAGTAGTTTAACATCCAGTAGTTTTCCATAGACGAGGAAGCCATAACACTAGTTGGCCCACTAAGCCCCCCTGCACCAAATGGCCTTCTGACATCTAGGTCAGAGGTCCTTGTTCGTCTGTTCTCTGGAGTGTCTACCCCTTCTGTGTCCCCAGGTACATAAACAGAATCTTCTCTCACTACAAGTGAGAGACACACATGTGACATTCTTTGAATCATCTATATTTTACTAAAGATCAATGAATATCATAAAATTGCCACCACAACAGTTACACACATTACACCATCGGCCGTGGCCGGGACACCAGAAATTACACTCTTTTTCAGATTTATCTGGGTCACCGTGAAAATGGCGTTTGTATACAGGCAAACGGGCCGTGACGCTGGTTTGTTGACTGATGAACTGGCACTGGCACAGTCGCGTGTGTTGGGACTGTGCGAGCGAAAATCTTTGGTGGAAATCTGGCTGCAGCGGGACTTGAACACCGTCTTTTTCCTAGGTGGGCTAGAAGGGCGTATAGGCCTCAGGCTTGATTACGATCTTTGGCAGAGGCCCGCGCGGCGGGGGGCGGCGTCCAGCTGAGCGAGAGCGCTGTCTCGGGTCTCGGGCCTGTCGCTGCTGGCGAACGCACCGTTATCTTTCAGATAATTCAGAATCAGGGAGCAGACATCCTGTCGAGGCAGGGGCTGAGGCCCGGGGAATGGAGACTTCACCCAGAGGTGGTGAAGTTGATATGGCAGAGGTTTGGACCAATGGAAGTGGATCTGTTTGCGTCTCGAGAGACGTCCCACTGTCCACTTTGGTTCTCCCTCACTCATCCAGCCCCACTGGGGTTGGATGCCATGGTACAGGCCTGGCCGAGGCTTCGCCTGTACGCTTTTCCCCCGATCGCTCTGCTCCCGGGAGTCCTGGAGAGGGTCCGTCAGGAGGGCATCAGTCTTCTTCTGGTCGCCCCGTTGTGGCCGGCCCGAGTATGGTTTTCAGACATAATTTCACTCCTGATGGCAGATTCCTCTGAGGAGGGATCTGTTGTCTCAGACGGAGGGCACAATATTCCACCCTCGGCCGGAGCTGTGGCGATTGTGGGTCTGGCCCCTGAGGGGGCTCAGTACCTAGATGCTGGTCTATCAGCCGGGGTGGTTGAAACCATACTTAGCTCTAGGGCTCCGTCTACTAGGAGACTATATGGCCTCAAGTGGAATGTATTTTCCACTTGGTGTAGAGAACATGAGTTAGATCCAGTTAACTGCCCGGTGGCTTCAGTTCTGGAGTTTCTCCAAGATCGTTTCTCCGCGGGTCTCTCCCCGTCCACACTTAAAGGAGAACTTCGGTCAATTTTAACATTGAGCTCAATTTTTAGTAAATTTGGAGTGCTGTCAATACAGAGAACAACGACAAAAATCGGTGTTGCCTACACTGTGTTATCCTATTTTTAAAATTTGCACCCTATTGACTTGAATGGGGCAAGTTTTAAACCTGCTTTTATCCTCTTAACATCCTTGATGTGTCATACAAGTGCCCAGCCATGTTGAGTGATTCCTTCAGAGTGAACACGAGTGAATCTGACTGCATTAGATGTGAAAGATATGAATAAAAATGATGTTAATTCAGCCAGCGCAAATACCTGTATTTATTTCCTGTTTTCGGTGGAAGTCCAAAGTAGTCGATTGTCGAGTTCACGCGCGTTATCATAGTAACTAAACCTATGCGCGTGAACTCGACAATCGACTACTTTGGACTTCGACCGAAAACAGGAACTAAATACAGGTATTTGCGCTGGCTGATATAACATCATTTTTATTCATATCTTTCACATCTACTGCAGTCAGATTCACTCGTGTTCACTCTGAAGGAATCCAGCAACATGACTGGGCACTTGTATGACACATCAAGGATGATAAGACTAAGAACTGGTTAAGTTTAAAACTTGCCCCATTCAAGTCAATAGGGTGTAAATTTTAAAAAGAGGATAACACAGTGTAGGCAACACCGATTTTTGTCGTTGTTCTCTGTCTTGACAGCACTCCAAATGTACTAAAAAATGAGCTCAATGTTAAAATTGACCGGAGTTCTCCTTTAAGGTGTACGTGGCTGCCATTGCGGCTTTCCATGCACCACTGAGTGATGAGACCGACAATCAGGTCCAGGGTTCCATCCTGGCACCTGGCAGTGGTTCTCGAAGGGCTATCCCTGGCTCCCTTCGAACCCCTTCAGTCGGCTTCGCCCAATGACCTTACATTCAAGATGGCCTTTCTTTTTTAGCTATTACTTCTCTTAAGAGGGTGGGAGATCTTCAAGCCCTGGCAGTAACGCCAGCCTGCTTGGAGTTTGCCCAAGGCGGAGTTAAGGCCATCATACACCCGAGACCTGGCTACGTGCCTAAAGTGCCTTTTAACGTGGCACGGTTAGTGGTCCTGCAAGCTTTTCATCCTCCACCTCATGTGTTGGCAGAAGAGGAGAGGCTTCACTTGCTCTGCCCGGTTAGAGCCTTGAGTGTTTACCTTGAGAGGTCCTCTTCTTGGAGGAGGTCGGACCAACTGTTAGTGTGTTTTGGGTCACCTAAGAACGGGCTCCCGGCATCCAAACAAACTGTGAGCAATTGGATTGTTCAGGCTATTACTTCGGCCAACAAGGTGCGCAATTTGCCTTCACCTTTGGCCGTAAGGGCTCATTCTACTAGAGGCATTGCGTCCTCTAGGGTCCTCCTCTCGGGAGTGCCCCTCCAGGAGATCTGTGAGGCAGCCGGTTGGGCTACCCCGCACACTTTTATCAGGTTCTATAGTCTGCGCCTCCCTAGTACGCCTGGCGCACATGTGCTCTCGTCCTAGCTAAGTGCCTGAGATCAGTTTCACTCTAGGGCAGGCCTTTTTTCGGTGCGTGGCCTAGTGGGTATTCGTTCCCCAAAGAGTCGTTTTCAACGACGCAGTGTGAGTTCCCTACGAAAGGGAACGTCTTGGGTTACGACTGTAACCCTTGTTCCCTGATGAGGGAATGAGACACTGCGTCATCTTGTCACGCCCCTTAATGCCTGGGAGCGGCTTGCTTCATCGCAAGGCTAATGTGTGTGTGTGCCGGCGACACTTTAATGCATCCGGTTATGCCGTCACATGATTCGTCACGACGCACCATAGAACTGAAGTATGTCATTCATACTTCAGAGACACACGCTATGGGAGTGTCCCCAAAGAGTCGTTTTCAACGACGCAGTGTCTCGTTCCCTCCTCAGGGAACAAGGGTTACAGTCGTAACCCGAAACGTTTTAGTTTCTTTGGCGACGAAGATTGATTGAAGTGTGGTCCTCCATTTGTTCAAATTTCTCTACTAACGTTACCACTACTTTTTCTTTTTGCATATTCAACCTAGTGACGGTCATACAAACGCAACTTGATCATACAAAATGAGTCAATTACAGGCCGATCTAGAATCTGCCTTTTCTGTCAAAGATACTAGAAAAAGTAGTATCCTCACAACTATGTTCCTTTCTAGAAAGAAATGATATCTGCAAGAATTTTTTCTCTCTATTGGTGTTACTCGATCTTAGTGCTGCATTTGACATTATTGACCACAACATTAAATAGACTTGAACATTATGTTGGCATTAGTGTAAAAATTGCACTAGCATGGTTTAAATCATACTTATCTGACCGTTATCAGTTTGTAGCAGTAAATGAAGTGATGTCTTATCGATCACAAGTTCTTTACACATGCTACTTTTGGGAGATATCATTAGGAAACATGGAATTAGCTTTCACTGTTATGCCGACGATACTCAGCTGTATTCTTCAAAACCTAACCAAACCTACCAATTAACAAAATTAATGGAATGCATAGCTGATATAAAAAATTGGATGACTAGTAATTTCCTACTACTAAATTCTGAAAAAACAGATTCTAATTATTGGACAAAGAACTTCCACACGTAATAACATAGAATACTGTCTAACACTTGGTGGCTGCTCTGTTAAGGAACCTGGGTGTGCTCTTTGATACCAATCTTTCATTTGAAAGTCACGTGTCTAGTATCTGTAAAACCTACAGACCTAATCTAAATTACTCAAAATATGCTTTCATTAACAAATGCGGAACAATTAGTTAATGCGTTCATGACCTCAAGGCTAGATTATTGTAATGCTGGTTGCCCTGCATGCTTAATAAACAAACTACAGCTAGTTCAAAACGCAGCAGCTCGAGTTCTTACCAGAACCAGGAAGTATGACCATATTAGCCCCGTTCTGTCAACACTGCATTGGCTCCCTATTAAACATTGTATAAATGTTAAAATATTGCTGATTACTTACAAAGCAATAAATGGTTTAGCTCCGCAGTACTTGAGCGAGCTCTTAACGCATTATAGTCCTTCACGTCTACTGCGATCTCAAAATTCCGGCCAGTTAATAATACCTAGAATATCAAAATCGACTGCTGACGGTAGATCCTTTTCCTATTTAGCACCAAAACTTTGGAACAGTCTTCCTACCATTGTCCAGGAAGCAAACAAACTCTGTCAGTTCAAAGCTAGATTAAAGACACATCTCTTTGACCAAGCATTCACATAATACATTATAGACTTCTATGTTCAATGTTAGGCTGCATAGATTAGGTCAGCCGGAACTGGGAACACCTTCCATAAATCCTGATGTACTCTGTCATGATCCTGGCTCATTCTCTTCCTTCTCTGTCTCCCTCTTTTGGTCACACACACACACACACACACACACACACACACACACACACACACACACACACACACACACACACACACTCTCTCGTCATCTCATCACCCTCAGATATTTTCACTCTCTACATTCTCCACGCTGATTTACTCCCACCTGTTCCCTCTTTTCCTCTAATTGTTTCTGCTTTTTATAGCTCTCTCCTTCCCTGTCTCATTGTCAGATTATTCTATGCTACATGCATATCGCATTTCTCTAAACCTCTCATGTCTTGTCCTGTTCATGCCCTTGCTGGAGCGTTATCTACGGCAGAATATAGTTTGTTTATGCTATTACATGCTCTCTGAATTCTATCCAGCTTACCTAACTCCGAGAACCTGTACAGCACCTGCATCCAGCTACTGGCTTCCTCTTTCTTCACGTGAGACCCGAAGCTCGCTGCCCACTCACTGTTCTCTGGCCACATCCTGTGCTGCGCTGTCCTAAGAGGGGATTGGAGTTCTCGTTAAAGAACCTGCTGGCTATTTCTGTTTTCAACTGACTACTCCGAACTTTTCTATTTGTTTAATTACCTGTGGACAGCTTCTAATTTATATTAAAGACTGTTTTGCCGCATCTCGCGTTTGGGTCCTCTCTCACATCATCACATACTCGTTACATCATAAGATGAATGGCATCTACGCTCATTTTATGGCGCTTTTCCACTGCACAGTACCAGCTCGCCTTGGCTCGCCTCGACTCGCCTCTGTTTGGTTTTCCACTGTGTAAAAGTTGTACCAGTACCTGCTTCCAGGTACTTTTTTTCGTATCACCTCCGGCGAGGTTCTAAGCGAGCCGATGCGAGCTGAGGCGATACTAAAACGTGACGTGACACACGGGAGACTGCTGATTGGTCAGCGAGAATCGTCACTATTCACTGCGCCATCATTGCACGCGCCAGACCGAGTATCCTGAATAACCCCGGCATTTTTAAATAGTTTTGCCAGAGATTGCGTGATATACCCATTACTAATATTATGTAAAACAGCATACACTCGATTTCCTCCATTGTCCTGTGTGTGTGGGTAGCGGGTGTGTGTCGCGTCGCTATGACGATCACCAGGTACTTCTAGGCTTGTTTGAGATGAGCAAAATCTGCGCAGAACCGATCACCGGTGATCAACGCGAGATGCATGCCGGTTATAATTGTGTCCGACTGCCTTCCGCCTGGCTCTGATGTCATGCTGACGTATGTCAAAAATCTCTCGCGAGCGCAAGGCACACCTGTCGGATTCTGCAGTTGCGCGTAGTTGCTCTCCACCGACTGCGCTGATCAAAAGCATGATGGGAAACGACTTGCTGACGACACAGCTTAATACTCATTGGTTTAAACAACCTTGACGTATTGTTCTCTTTTAAAATGTTTGAATTTAAAACTCTGATTTCGTGTTTTTATGTGTACAAATTATGTGTGAGTATTCCCAAACTCTCTGACAGTGCGATCTCTATGGATTATGTGATTATGTAATTTTTAGAAAAAATATAGGCCTATATAGGCTATATAACATGTCTGTATTAAAGGGGAAAAAAAGATTGATAAACACGTATTTGGAATGGGATTAAACAAGTGCTTTGGGTGTCTTGTTCATTATATTTATTTTCATATAAAAGCAACAGAACTTAAATTACATCCAGTTTATTAGCAACACTGTGCACGAGCGTGAATCCCGTGAATCCCGCGATATGCATCTTTGATCTCACAGGTGTCAGATCCACTGCGAGAAGAGAAAACTGTCTGGCTTGCCTGCGCTTTTTCCACTCCTCCCCTCACTGCAGCCGCCTACTCTCGCATACATTTCAGGCGAGGCAAGGCGCATCTCAAACAAGCCTATTGTGGAAGTACTATGCAATGGAAAACGGAGCGAAACGCGAGCCGAGCCGAGACGAGCTGAGACGAGCTGAGTCGAGTCGAGCTGGTACTGGTAATGGAAAAGCGCCATTAGTGTCTTTGTTTATCCCGAGGTTTTCCTGCAGCCTGCCGTATCCAGGCCGTATCAAGATCTGACGAAGGACCTTCGCCTGGACCCGATGACAACACAGTGCTGAAGTGTCAACTAGTCTCTACCCTGTGAAGAATCCCTTTACCACTCTACAGATAAAGCGTTGTCGGGATAATTTCGGTTTCACGTATCTACCCCGAAGTGATCAAATTTTGTATAAAAATTTTAAGGCCAGACAAGTAGTTTGTTAAGGCTTGGTTTGTAGGGAATTACAAACTTGTGCACATATATTCAAATGTGCATAACTATAGAATTCATTCGTAATGCGCACGTGAGCGCCATCAGCGTTTCTCACAGGTTCGCGTTTAAAGTCTGTGTAGAGAGAACGGTGTCATCTTAGTGGTCTCTAATTTAATAACTAATGATCGTTGAGACGGAAGTGAATCAATCAAAACTAACTTTAGCTGGAAAATATCTTTATTCAAGAACCGCTATAAAGCCAAAACAATCTGTTACCTTAAATGATCCGTTTATCTCTGTAAAGCCGCTTTGAAACAATCTACATTGTTAAAAGCGATATATAAATGAAGATGACTTGACTTGCAAGTTGCCTCTAAAAATACCAAAAACAACAGAGTAACGAGTGCGTTCTGTAGTGAAATTTGTCCGTTTGGGGCTACTGTAGAAACATGACGGCACAAAATGGTGACTTAACCATTAAGACCACATGTTAAGGGACCCGCGGTATATGTAGATAGAAATGGCTCATTCTAAGGAAATAAAAACACAACGGTTCATTTTGTAAGGTCTTTATACACCACTCAAAACATAGTTTTATTATAATCCATTTCTGACAATATACATCCTCATAAATTTTACACTTTTCACCTTTAATGGGAATATGTATTTTCAAAGTATCTGGAGCAAATTCAAAGCCTGTTCAAAGCAGCCTCGGCAAGTCTGTGGAAAGACATGTATTTCACTAGAACGGCCATGGCAGTCATTTTGACCGTTTTGCATTTTATATCTGCAATAACTTTGTTGAAAAAAAAAAAAAATCCTGCTGGTACCTGACTTTTCCTAAAAGTGTCTGTATTTTCTTTTAAAATGTTTTTCATATAAATTACACATAAGAAAAAAAAAACTAATTTCGGCCATAGACGGTCATATTAACCGCACTGAATTTTGCGGTATTCTTTTGTTACATTTCCCGTGGTTGACCTTTATCTCTCTCACTGTCAACAGAAAGGTCAGTAGCGGTCCTGAGTGTTTGAATATATGCTCATTTCTACAAACAAAAAGTATATTAGATTAAATTTGTTAATCAGAAATAGGCTAATAATACCTGACTACGTTATCTATTTACGTAGATATTCTAAAATATATCCTAATACAATAAATTAATTCATCTCTCAATTAGGTATTTATCATTAAAAATATAGAGTTTGGAATCTAGCGGTCAAAATGACCGCTTGTGGCAGTTCTAGTAGTTATGGAATTCTGGCACTTCTAGTGATATAGAGGATAATACACAGTGAGTTAAATGAGGCTTCTGAAGAGGAAATAATGCCCTGAACTCTATTCCACAGAGAAAACAGTGGTCCGTTTAAGGGGGATGTGAGTAAACTGGACATTACTGCCACTGTTGCAGTCAAAGTTGATGAAGCTGGCAACCTAGCACTCAGTATAGAAAAATGTAAAGCAAACCTTGTAGGTATCAGACACAACGACAGGTAATTTTGTTCATCTCACCACATCACAAACAGCAGCTGGCCAATAACTAGCTAAATCAGGATTAGTATGTTCAATAATAAATTATACAAATAACCATTGGGTTGTATGTTCTGTAAATATTATATAACATTTAAAAAGAGACCAATTTATTTTGATGTATGTTCCCAGAGGCTATGAATTTTAAACAAAGTAGCTTACATCTAATGAGAACTAACACTTTAACATATTGTATTTACAGATGGATGGTTAAATTATTTTCCTTTGTAAATCCAGTTCTGCACCATTTTTACGATTTGGTAAGACACTCACTGAACATTCACTGTTCACAACATAAACCAAGAGTCTCTTTCCATGTCAATATTAACTATCTGCTGTTTCAGGCCTGCTCCATGTTGAAAACCAGACTTGCTGATTTGAACCCCCAGCTGGCAACGTTAAATGGTACTATGAATAAACATGATTAGCCTGACTGTGATGATTACGGAAATCATTTCATGACAGCATTCATGACATCCCAAAAAAAAAAAAAATTCTGTTGTGACCCTTTAGCCAAAGTACGTGCAGATTATGGGATTGACTTCTCGATGGGGCCTACTGTAATCTCTAGTGACAGCATTGAGTTAAGTTTAAAGGTGATATTTAGTTATTGTTCAGTCTAAAGTGTAATACAGAAATCTGTAATACAGAAAACACATCATATATTGAGTGACATTACTCTGAAACATTACAAATTATTTGTGGAAAATGTAAATTTTTATATCTGAATTTGGATGTTTATCACAATTTTAGGACATATTCATCCACATTGGACAACCAACAGAAAATCACAATCCCCCCACAGATTTCACATTGCCTTCCCAGGATGCAAAAATGTTCTACATTGGAATATCTGCTTTCACCATCAACTCAATAATCGCTGACTTCCACAAATCTGGTGTCTTGAGCTTCAAAATCACTGAAGACATGGTGAGCTTCAAATGTCATAAGCTGTCGGTTCTTCAGATTTTATGAAAAAGTGGTTGGGCTGTTTTGCATGCATATAAATCAAGGTTTAGATTACAAATGTAAAGGAGTACATATTTATGTTTGTATTGAGCCCCCATGGGTAACAAAGTTGGTAACAAATAACAAACACAATCAGTAACAGCTTTTTTTTTTATAGGAGGTCCCATCTCTGATTCTCAGTACCAAGACATTTGGAGCATTCATTCCTGAAGTATGAAAATTTTACCTTTCTATTAAAATAATTCCACAAAAAAAACCTAAATATAAACTCAACAAAGAAGATGACTAAAATATGTGTATAAAAAAGAAACGACAAAGAATCAAAGGCACTAACCTATTATCATTATTTCAGATTTCTAAAAAATACCCTAATCAGAAGATGATGCTGGAGATACAGACAGTGAAAGAGCCTGTCATTAAATTTGAAGCCAACAATTTGATTCTTGAGGTCCTCGGTACAGTGACAGCTTACGTTTTTCAGCCTGACAAAAAACTCTCTTCACTTTTTGTCCTTAATCTGGTGAGTCAAAAGATTAAATATGTACATATGACATATATCAGTTTTTTTTCTTTTCTTTTCTTTTCTTTTCTTCTTATATGTGTATATATATATATATATATATATATATATATATATATATATATATATATTCAGATTACATGTAAAGCACATGTACACTAATGTGTGAATCGGATTGGAATGTTTATAGCTAATAGACGGTCAGAAATGGGATTGAATTAATTTCGCCTGACATTTGCTTTAGGTTAGGACTACTGTATGTTTCTGGACAGGAATGTTACAGGACCAACAAAAAACATTGATGCAGGAACATATCTTGCTTGGCAAAATCACGGTGACCAGTCCTGGGGACTCACTGGGTCAAAATAGACAACATTTTGTATGTCTTGTTTATTTAACACACCTGAATCAGATCAAGAGAAAAGAGCTCCATGACCTGTACTGAGTGTGTCAGATAAGAGAAACATACACAATGTGGACAGTACCCAGGACTGGAGTTGAGAACCACTGCTGTAAACATACCTACTGTCTGTCATTAAGGAAGCATCACACAATATTAAGAACTGAGGGTGTGCAAACTTTTGATCAGGCTAAGGTGTGTAAATTCAGTTATTGTCTTGGAAGGGCTCTTCCTATTGACTGTTATTGTCTGTAATATATTTAAATAGCTATGGTAATATCTCCTTTCATCCAACAGAAGTGCAGTGTCATTGCTGAAGTATATGGGACTGATCTTAATCTGGCATTAAAATTAACCCTTAAAAAGTGAGTATTTGAGTAGTGTGATATATAGTGTGCTATTAGAGTAGTGTGTATGTATCCATGAATGTGATCTCAAATTACATTATGTTACAAACTGTATATTCTATTAAACAGAATGGAAGCCAGCATAAAAGAAACCAACATAAACCCTTTTGAGGTACAACGCAAAGAGAAGTAATTATTAAAATCATGCTTTTGAAAATAATCAAGTCTCATCAGAACAATAATTATAATCAACAGGTCACAAAACTCAACTCTCTCTTGGACAACATAAAAGATCCTGTGTTTCATTTTATTAATGGTAAGTATTAATGGTAGTTTTTTCTCTCTCGCTGTAATGAAGGATTATTTTGTTTTATAACGTGGGAATGTTATTTACTCATGAACTTTTCAAACCTTTTCAGCTTACTTACCGAAAGTATATCCTGGTTATATACTTCCATTCTCCTTAGGGGAAATACACCTTGTAAATACACAAGTTGAGTGTATTTCTTGTGCAAATACACAAGTAAGCTAACTTTTCTTTTGTTGTGATGTTTTATATAACTTAAATATAGCATCTTGTGATGTATGATACATCTGGGATCATTTAGAGAGACCCTGTAACCTAATGTGTTTTCTTGAACAGGGTTACTTGTTGATTGGAACCGATGTTCAATTCCAAGAAAACGCCTCACCTCAACACAGCTGAGGACAAATATGTTTGTAAAGGCGATTTATGGTGAAATAAAATGCATTTGTCTCTTGAAGAATCATGTTTTGAAATTTGCATATATGCAATAAATATGTTGCATTCATCCCCAGATAACAGCATTAATTATTTCCTACACTGTAAAAAATGTCTAGTAGTTGCTGTATTTCATTCAACAGTAAAATTACTGTAAGACTAACTACAGTAGTGTGTAGCATACTGTAAAATAAAATACAGCATTTTACTGTATTTTTTACCATGCTGAAGTACAGTATTGTACCGTTGATTTTCAAAAATACTGTATAGTATTATACAGTTATGAAATGTTATTTTTATTTATTTTATAGTGCTACTGTATAACCTGTAGAATATTTAGAAAACCTGTAGAAATGTTATTTCAATTGTTGATGGGAAATGGAAAAAAGAACAATTGAAGCTTTAACTGCACAAAAAAAGTTTATTGTGTATTTTAAACAATACATTAGTAGTAGAAATAATGGCATATAATAGAACAATAAAAATCTGATTTAAAACAAGACTAATGAACAATTTATAATAATAATTAAAGCAGCTCTAGGTAACTTTTCAACCTTAATAATATATTTCCAAGTCTCTTGTGATGGTACATCGACTTACAATAGGTTGAATGACACATCTGCCATAGCCTGACGGGGTCTGTAGCGTTTTTAATCGTACTTTTAAACTTCGGGTTTCGGGTAGTAACCGAGAACTACAAAATTTGACTGCTTTACGGCATATACGTCACTTCCACCATCACCCCCACTTCCTTAAAATCGGACGTGCGAGCCAAACTAGCGTTTGTTTGCCAAATGTTATAGTCATGGCCGAAGCAGCACAGAAAAGCAAGAAAGCAAAGGTTTTGTCGGAGGAAAGCAAAAAGAGGAAACGAGAAAGTGATCGCATTAAAGGCAGAACGAGGATCAACATTGGGCCAGCGTTTTCTCACTGGCGTGAGCTGAAGGAGGAGGAGGGGTGCCCGATGCCACCCGTCCCGGTTCTCCAGGGATTGTTCTCTTTTTTGAGCGACAGTCTCGGAAAATTTATATTCTTTCCCGGGACACGAATTGTCCCTTTTTTTGTGAAAATGTACTTCTAAAGTAGAATTTCCTGGTTTCAAATTAAACCGTTTCCGTCTACCGCTACTGTGTTTTCTTCATAGTTGTGTACAGTACATCCAATCCTGTGTCCGTAAACGGGTAAAAACCATGGTAAAAACGGGTAAAACACATAGACAGTATATAAACTGGACACAGCGACCCCATAGGTTTCAACGGAGAGCAGTGAAGTCAATTAGAAGCACTTACTTCCTGATCGCAAGGCGAACTGCGCAGGCTCAAACTGAGCTTGACGACGTAGATGTGACGTGAGCAACCTGTAGGTCTTATAGTAGCTGTGCCGAGAGAAATCTGAATCATTCCCGTCCGAATCTCGCAGAGACGGAGAGCGTGGGTATTTGCTGTCCATGAGCTAGCAACGGGAGCAACTTTATCACTCTCTATGGGCTTCTCTCTTGACTTTATGCCTCCACGTCCTCCCGATTGCTTGCGAGCTTCTCTGCCTGTCCATACGGTAATTTTTCGACTTGTGCGACAGAGTCGCGCGGGTATGACGCAATCGTTAGCCTGTTTTTACAAAAACTGCTTCTACGGGGCCATAACGTAAGATACAAGGTAATGGAGCCTTTTATACATTTTCGTGTTTCTTTAGAAATAAACAATGGACAAACGGTGTCTTTAAACGCCTCAGATGTAAAGTTATTCGCTGTCAAAGTGACGCCAAAATGAATGGAGGTCAAATGGAATGCTAACAGCAGGTGGGGGTACCCTAGCCAATGGCGGCGCCCAGGTCGGCTTCAATATCTTTCGGAACACTGCCCCCCTGGTAAAACAGTGGATTGGCCAATGCCAGGCGTTTACTTTTATTTGATTGGAAGCTCAACTTATCGCCTAGCAACTGCCTGTGCTGTCGGTCGCGCGCGCGCATCAACACACATCCAAGATGATACAGTGTGAGTTTAGTTGCTAGCTATCTTTTTAAAAACTGTCTATTTACATCTATTGTGTGAAATGGGGGGAGAGACGGGCGAGGAGGATAACACAACAAAATCGGATGAGCCACCAGTGTCAAAGAAAATACTATTTACAACCTACAACTCAGACCCCCAAAAATAATAATAATCTGAGTGTCCCGGTTTTTCACAAATCAAAGGTGGCAACCCTATGCTCGACCGATGCGGACTTTCAAATATCAAATGAAAGCCTATGTCTAAACGGCGTGTACAAGTTTGGTAGGGGCTACATTCTTGCAAGTAAATATATAAGATGTACAAAATCATATTTTAGGATACCTAACATGTCTGTGATATTTGTTTAGGCCTATTTGTCTTGCCTCAAGCTATAATGCAAATCGATTTGTAAAATTTGCAGATTCATCTATGGTAGCTTGACATTATAATATTGACGATATGGTTATTATATCTACCACTCAAACATTGCATTGAAGTATCATATATGTTACAAGTACGACATCCGCCGTCTATAATTAATGAGGGAATAAACCCGCTCAAGTTGTTCAATTAAATGAAAGTATAGGCACTGGTGAGGTACACAGTCTTTTTATTTCTTTAAAAGAAATATACACATATAAACGTTAGACTAGCTAAAACAAATATCACACACAATAACCTTACACAATGTATGACCACAAAAACAAAACAAAATAAGGGCCACAGTAAGAAAAGGGGAATATTGATTTGGTGTAAACAAGTCTGGGGCTGGAAGTAACAGTCTCCGCTAGTTAAGTGCAACCAAGGAAATATTATAACACGTGCCAAATGTAATACCCAAACCTCAAATCACTCACAAGATAGTGCTATCACTGCATCACACTAACTCCGAATAAGGGAGATATGGTCACATCCAGTACCAGGCCCCCTAAATGGCCCAAACAAAAATACAACCAAACAAAAATAACGAATACACTATACAATGCAACTAACAAACAGCAACTATATGAAAACAAAAACAAAAACAAAGAAATTAAGTCCAAGCAAACACACACTTGTAAATAATTTTAAATACTGGGAAAAACAGCGGTCATATATGCGCCATCAGCTGCCAGATGAATCTCCACAAGGTGTCCTATTTTATATCAAACACATCATATCACCAGTCATGAACGCGATACCAGCTGGCTACCAGGAATTGTCAGCAACATGAACAAAAGAAGCTGGACGATATAACGCGTACAGCTCTAAGTGAGCGCGCGCGCTGCCACGTTTGTTACCGGGGATTGTTGGCAACATGAACAGGTAAGCGATACCCTCAGCGTGCAGCAGCTCTTCCCACTCGCAACAATGCCACGCCAAACGATCATGTGCGTGTCTCCCACAGCATTGCGTCACCCACCCTTTAACTCGCTTAGGCGGAAATTACGCTGCACACTTTCCGCCGTGACGTCAGTCACCATAAAAAAATATATAAACACCATCAACCCACTACACACACCCCTACTTTAAAAGGTCGCCGTCCCGGCGAATACCTCGTAATACTCCTACAGCCATGGTCTAAATACTGTTAAATGTGAATTCACTACCGCATCACCAGGACCCAGCACCTGAGATACGGGCTGAGGTAATCGAAATGGATTTGTGTGACATCCAGCAGTGGGACGTGTAGTACGCCTAACTGAGGAAGGGATTACATCCTCTCTACCTAATCCATTGCCACTCAAAGCAGACGGACCACCACCCCCCACGTTTTCAGGTGAAGCCAAACTTACACCTGGTATAGCAACATTCCGGTCCCCAGCCCCACTACCCCAATCTACCTGACCTTCAGAACCAGAATAAGGATGCAACGGTATTCCTGTTTCCATCGGCCCCTTACTTATTTGACCTACAGCACTTGGGTGGGAAACAGTGACTTCCACAACCAATCCGTCACCTTCATCAAATTCAATCTCTTCCTCCACTCCTTCACCACTCTCTACTCCTACCACTGGAACCATGATGATGTGTGAGGTCGGGACCGGCTTTAACTCAGATCTATGAAAGCACTTAGAAGGACCTGTGCCATCTCGACGTCGCACTTTGTAAACATTTCCAAGGCCATCCTTACATTCTACTACTTCAAACATGCTAGGAGACCATGCATCTTGGATCTTATTGCGCCCCAAAGGGTGACTCCTGTGATAAACCAACGTGCCTGGAGCAAGTATAGATGCATCATTTGGTGGCACTGTTCCTTGGTATGGGGCCTTCTCCTCCAGATACCTCCGTGCCCTATCATAAACCAAAGACAAATGCTCTTTATGTTGGACAATCCAGTCACTCACATGACCTCCTACCAACTCTTCCTCTGCTGCACCCAAGAGGAAATCAATCGGCAACTGAGGCTTCTGGCCAAACATAAGTTCGTAAGGGGAATGCTGTGTGGACTGATGAACAGTGGTGTTATAAGCAAACAACAATTGCGGAAGGAAGTGTGGCCACTTCCCTTTCTTATCTGGAGGCAAAGTCCTCAACAAATCATGCAACGTTCGATTGAAACGTTCGCACTGCCCATTCCCCTGAGGGTGATATGGGGTAGTACGACTCTTTTGGATCCCATAAATGTCACAAAGATGTTTTAACAACTCACTCTCAAAGCTACGGCCTTGATCTGAATGTATACGCTTAGGTACGCCATACACACAAAACCACTTTTCCACCAGTATTTTGGCCACGGTCCTTGCTCGCTGATCTGAGGTTGCAAAGGCTTGAGTAAACTTGGAAAACACATCGGTCACCACCAGAACATTCTCTTGCCCGTTGCTAGCTCGTTCCATGAGGGTGAAATCAATTGCAAGGATTTCTAAAGGGCGGGATGCAGTTAGACTCCCCATAAAGGTGCGAAATTTAGGCTGTGTGGCTTTAGCCAATACACACCGCTCGCATGTACTACACCACTGTTTAACATCCTTCCACATTCCTGGCCAATAGCATCTTTCCCTTAGCAAGGTCATGGTTCGCTCGACACCCTGATGGCCATGATTATTGTGCACATTGTTAAGAACCTCCGTCCGTAAGGAAATAGGGAGTAATAACTGCAAGACGGTCTCTCCTGCCGGTGGAAGCTGTACTTGGCGATATAACACTCCTTTATCCTCCCTAATCCGAGGCCACTGCCTAACCAACTCCCTTTGACCTACATGGCTCTGGTCTACTTCTCCCTTTGAGGGCGGTGTTCCCCTCCTCCAGAGTCTCAAGAAACTTCCAATCACCGGATCGGAGGCCTGCAGTGCAATGAGATCACATTTCTCTCGCACCGGTACAGCATTTATAGCTGAGGCCTCAACGACATAGGGGCTTGACTTAAAAGCCGGCTGGTGTAAAATAACCTCAACTGGAACCATGGTCCCTGCATTACTCATCATCTGACTACTCATAGTAGGGGAGGGAAGACGTGACAGTGCATCCGCGTTACGATTAGCCGTCCCTGGTCGATACCGAAGGTCAAAATCAAAAAGGGCCAGCTGCGAAGCCCAGCGCTGTTCTACAGCTGCCAATTTTGCAGTTTGCAAATAACTCAAGGGGTTATTATCGGTATACACAATAAACTTGTTACCCATTAGGTATTCTCTGAACTTCTCCGTTATTGACCATTTTAAGGCCAAAAGCTCCAATTTCATAGAGCTATAATTTGACATGTTCATTTCAGGGGGCCGCAAACCTCTACTGGCAAATGCGATAGGCCTAGTCTGTCCCCCCTGGTCCTGAGACAAAACTGCTCCAAGACCACGGTGACTCGCATCAATTTCCAAAATGAAAGGTTTAGAAAAGTCTGCGTACCCCAAGACCAGAGTATGCACCAACTTTCCCTTAAGGGTCACAAAAGCTTGCTCACACTTATCACTCCAATGTTGTTCAAAGGAGCCTGTAGTTCTACGAACCGCCCTCTTACCACCTTGCAGTGCTCCCACCAACTTATGCAAGGGGGCAGCAACCGAAGCAAAGCCTTCAACAAATCGGCGATAATATGAAGCAAAGCCCAAAAAGGAACGCAATTCTGTCACACTACTAGGTCTTCGCCACTGGGCAACAACACTAACATTTTCGGGGTCAGTAGCTACTCCCTCTGCCGAAATAATGTGCCCTAAATATTTCACCTCAGTCTGGAACAGATGGCACTTTTGTAGCTTCAATTTCAAGTGATATTGCTGGAGACGTCTCAGCACCATTTCTAACCTCTCCAAATGCTGCTGAAAAGAAGTTGAAAAGACCACTATATCGTCCAGATATAAAAGCAAAGCATGAAATCGTTCGTCACCAAATATCCTTTCCATGAGGCGCTGGAAAGTACTAGGCGCATTGCACAACCCAAAGGGCATCCTAGTAAACTCGAAGAGCCCAAAGGGAGTGCAAAACGCAGTCTTCTCCTGATCTTGCCTGGCTACCGGAACCTGGTTGTATCCACTAGCTAAATCTAGGGTACTAAACAACTTAGCCCCAGCCAAAGCATCCAAGGACTCCTCAATCCGTGGGAGAGGGAAGGCGTCCTTACGAGTTCTTAAATTCAGTTGTCTATAGTCTACACACAACCTAATTGAACCATCCTTCTTTTGTACAACAACAATTGGAGACGCATATGGACTGCAACTCTGCTTTACTACTCCTTGATCTATCAGCTCCTGGATATGCTGCTTTACCTGATCATACTGGGAAGGAGGTAACCTACGATAACGTTGTCGCACTGGAGTCTCATCTAGCAAAGGTATTGTATGCTCGACCAAGGTAGCGCAGCCCAAATCACCTTCCCCACGACTAAAGATGTCACTATACCTTTCCAGAAGAGTGCGGGCCTCCAATACCTCCGGAGAAGACAGATTAGGGCAAACTAACTCAGAAAAATCCACAGAAGGGAGTTCTTCCACTGTCACAGCTTGAACTACAGCTACCTGTTCTCCAGTGGAGCTCTGGGAATTGAACTCTACTTGCGTTGTAGACTGTACTGAAACTAAATGAAAGTCTCCAAGAACTACCTTAGGCTGAATCCACCGATCCTGGGTCCCAACGTTTACGACAGGTACCTCCAGCCTCCCCTGAGCTACTGACAGAAAAGCAGAAGATATAATCAAATCACAAGGTAAGTGACAATTCTCCAAAGGCAAAGGCTCCAACAAACCTGAAGAAAAGGTAGATCCTAATCCAGTATGACAAATAGCAGAAACAAACTTTAAAGTACCAGCTGGAACCAAAACAGCAGGTCCGGGACGAACCCGAACACGGCCAACCAACCCTGTGTCCAGGACACGGTCGAGCTGTCTGCATTCCGCCATTGCCTTCTTCCACTCTTTCCCTACGGCTCGTACTCCTAGGTGTTGAAACAAAGAATCTCCATGCTGTATAAACAACTCCTGATAACACTGGTTGATCACATTCATTCCCAGCAAGCCGGCAATCTGGCCATGCTGCCCCTGTACTCCCTCTGGATTCTTCACCACTAGAATTCCCATCCCAGGAAGTAATCTGCCCAATACTTGTACATCCACCTCCAAGTAACCCAAATAAGGAATAGCGAGACCATTAGCGGCCTTTAACTTTAGCCAGTTGCAAGATTGCAACTCAGTTCCCAAAGCCGGCTGAAGATGTTCAAAAAAAAATTGTTCAGTAATCGTGGTCACCATAGAACCGGTGTCTAACAAGCAGGCTACAGATAACCCCCCAATTATCATTTCTACTGTAGGACAGTTCCCTATAAGTTTAGTACCATCATTTCCTCTAAAGCCCGAAAACTCCCCTTCCAATGCCTGGGCACTAGAACCGGAGGGTTCTACTTTTCCGAGTGATCAACAGTGACTCTAGATGCAACATTGGACTGACTTGAACTTCGTGGGCCATCCCCTCCAGCAACATGCTGAGATGACTTCAGATCTACCTTGCAAAACCTAGCAATATGACCTGCTTTATTGCAACGAATACATATGGGTTTACCATCTGGTTGGTAGGGGAAATTAGTACCACGTGGACGCACATCATACCTCTTAGAGAACACCGGTGGTTCAAGGTGTCTCATAATAGTGTCTAATTGTGCTTGTTGCTTACGCAAACACTCCTTTAATTCTGTTAACTCATCTACTGGCTGTACTGCGGCTACATTTGTTTGAATCTCTGCAGCCCTACCCTGAGCACTATAGGAATAAGCACGGGGCCTTTGACTAGCCATGCGTTCTCCTTCTTCTACCCATTGGATAGCTTCAGTACGAATATCCAAAAAGGAGGCAGAAGGTTCCATACGTACCCTTCTTTTTAACTCTCGTCTCAACATGCCATCCCTAACATGCTCGATAAACTGGTCCCTAAGAACAGAATCAGGATTAGCAAAACATTGTGGGTCCCTTCGCTTAACTGACTCAATAAGGGACATAAGGGCATGAGAATATTCCCTCAACGATTCTCCCTCCATCTGTTTTCTTTGAAAGAACTGAGTCTGCAGACCTATGTAAGATTTAGAGCAACCATAGGTCTCCCGAAGGATGGAAAAGATCTTTTCTGCAGTATTTCTTTCTGCAGGGGTCCTAAACTTCATCTCCGCCTTTGCCTCACCTTCCAGTAAATCAAAAACAAAAAAAACTTGTTCATTGTCTGACATATGACGTAAAGTCAAAGAGCTACGCACCTCCTCTATCCAGTCCTCAACTCCCAAAGAATCCTGAGCAGCCTTCCCTGAGAAACGAGGACACTTTCTTTCCCTTGGGACATAAACATATCGCTCAGTTACCACTGGAAGAGATGGTATAGACAAAGGAGTCGGTAAAGAATTAGACACAGAGGGAGGGCCTTCCAACAAATCATTAGCAGGGACAGCTGCCGCTCTCTGAGTGGTTTCCTCTCTAAGCCTGGCATTTTCTGATTGCAATTGTTGTACCAATTCAGTTAATGCCTGCACTTGCGCTGCTATTTCCTCTGCCATACTGTAATAAAGCAAAAAAAAGAAAAGAAAGAAAAAAAAGGAGAGAGAGAAAAAAATATATATATATCAAAAAATAATATTTTGCATATATGTATACCACTCAAAAATATGGACAATCTGCTGTTCCACGTCGATGCTCGGAGGCCCTTTGATGATGATCCAGGTCTTCAACCACTGTTTTTCCCAGTACACAACACCATATAACAAAAAAAAAAAAAAAAAAAAAAACGTGCAACATACACCCAGAGCCTTAATACTAAGACCCTGCCTGACTACGCCACATGTTACAAGTACGACATCCGCCGTCTATAATTAATGAGGGAATAAACCCGCTCAAGTTGTTCAATTAAATGAAAGTATAGGCACTGGTGAGGTACACAGTCTTTTTATTTCTTTAAAAGAAATATACACATATAAACGTTAGACTAGCTAAAACAAATATCACACACAATAACCTTACACAATGTATGACCACAAAAACAAAACAAAATAAGGGCCACAGTAAGAAAAGGGGAATATTGATTTGGTGTAAACAAGTCTGGGGCTGGAAGTAACAGTCTCCGCTAGTTAAGTGCAACCAAGGAAATATTATAACACGTGCCAAATGTAATACCCAAACCTCAAATCACTCACAAGATAGTGCTATCACTGCATCACACTAACTCCGAATAAGGGAGATATGGTCACATCCAGTACCAGGCCCCCTAAATGGCCCAAACAAAAATACAACCAAACAAAAATAACGAATACACTATACAATGCAACTAACAAACAGCAACTATATGAAAACAAAAACAAAAACAAAGAAATTAAGTCCAAGCAAACACACACTTGTAAATAATTTTAAATACTGTGAAAAACAGCGGTCATATATGCGCCATCAGCTGCCAGATGAATCTCCACAAGGTGTCCTATTTTATATCAAACACATCATATCACCAGTCATGAACGCGATACCAGCTGGCTACCAGGAATTGTCAGCAACATGAACAAAAGAAGCTGGACGATATAACGCGTACAGCTCTAAGTGAGCGCGCGCGCTGCCACGTTTGTTACCGGGGATTGTTGGCAACATGAACAGGTAAGCGATACCCTCAGCGTGCAGCAGCTCTTCCCACTCGCAACAATGCCACGCCAAACGATCATGTGCGTGTCTCCCACAGCATTGCGTCACCCACCCTTTAACTCGCTTAGGCGGAAATTACGCTGCACACTTTCCGCCGTGACGTCAGTCACCATAAAAAAATATATAAACACCATCAACCCACTACATATAGATTCAGTAAAACGGTAATAGACTACAGTAGGCTACTATAATGACGCTGGCTTGTAAACGTGAGCATCACGATCATTTGTCGTTTGAAAAAAAAAATAAAACCCATGAAATTATATTCATATCATGACATGCTGAAATATATGCCACTGTACCTGGATGAAGACATTTCACACGCGACGCAAGCAGAACACCTGCATGTGAACTCACAGTGTTCTGGGCTATCATGGTTGTCAACAAATGCACGTGCATGTATGACAGAGTTTACGACAGGGTAACACTTTAGAATAATGGTCCGTCATTAATGAGTAACTATGCAGGAAGTAATGCAGGACTAAAGAGTAGTTCTACATTAACACTTCAGCTACTACCCAGCAAACATTTGGACGTTCAATGACCGTTGAAAAGACGTCCGTCCGAGACGTCCCGTCATGGTTGAAAAATAGTTCCAAAATGAAAGTTGAACCGACGTCTTTGACGTCGTCTGGCCGTGAATTCCACGTCTTTTCTGGCCGTGAATTCCACGTCTTTTCTGGCCGTGAATTCCACGTCTTTTCTGCGCGTCCCTGGACGTCAGTCTTCTTCTGGATGTTTATAAGGTGTGTTTCTGCATAAGTCTAGGCATATACAATAATACACCCATTGTGTTAAATCGTGACCAGCGATCTACCGGTAGACGTTTACACATCTAAACTTGACAAAGGTTCTAAAAAGGTCCAAAATTGGTCCAGTCAGACCTGAACGTCAATAAAACGTTTTAATCACGTGTACATCACAAACAAGAACACATTATTTGTGGACATAAGCAAAAAAAAGATGCATATGTTCTGATTTAGCACAACATTTTATTGTTCTTGAAAAGCCAACATTTCTCTTTATTTTTTTCAATGTTTAACATTTGTTAACAAAACTAAAATACCAATTACAAAATACTGAGTTATTATGTAAAGGCCTTTATCTTACTTGATTTTTATTCAGATGTGTTGTATGTTCACAGTTTAGACAGCAAATAAAGATTTTATTCAAATGTTACATTGTGAATGTATTTTCTTAGACTGAAATATATGCAGGGCAAAATATATTTAAAAAATATATATATATTTTTTTTTAAATGGCCAAAAAATGTATTTGTAGAAAATATATTTATGTAAATATATTCTAAAATATATTTTTTGGCCATTTTCAAATATATTTAAAAATATAAAAGAAATGGCCAAAATTGTATTTGAAGAAAATATATTTATGTAAATATATTCTGAAATATATTTTAGCAAATATATTTTTTGGCCATTTTTTTATTATTTTGAACTATATTTGAAAATATTTTTTCTACGGTATAGTTCACCCAAAAATGAAAAACTGCTAAACCCAAAAAAATATATTTTGAAGAATGTTTGTAACCAGGCAAATAGAGCAACCATTGACTACCATTATTGGAGAAAAAAATATTATGGTAATTAATGGGAAGTGACATCTGCTTGGTTACAAACATTCTTCCAAACATATTTGTGTTTAGCATAACATAGAAAGGTATAAAGGTTTGCACCATGAGGTTGAGTAATGAAATTGACGACAATTTTCATTTTTGGGTGAACTATCCCTTAAACACATTGTTTGGCTCATTTCTTGTATCCACCACCAGCAGCTCTTCCTGGAGTGTGTTTCAGGAGTTCTGCCATCGCTGCATCCATTTCGGAGTCTGTGGCATTTGGGCTCCACCTCTTCACAGCATCTAAGGGAGGAGAATATATGTAGTTTTTAAATAAATAAAATAATAAATTTTTGGTAAATGACATGCACTCATTTTCAAAATATTTGTATGGTCTACAGCTAAATAAAAAAAACATGGAACAAGATTAATGAATCATGAATAAAACATTAGAAAAAGGTAATCAACATGCATTACATTTTATTTCATTGTATAAAACATGTTCTGCTTTAAATTGGTGTTAGATCAGTTGGGGGCCGGGGGGAACAGCATTGGTCCCCTGTCTCTTCAATACCACTGTGGTGCCCTTGAGAAAGACCTTTAATAGGTGTGTAACTGTGAGAAAGTGAACAGGACATTTCTGATAAAGACAGGTGGGCTGTGATGTCCCCGGAATAGATAAAGGGTACCAATAAAAATTGTATTGGTATTCAGAGGACATGTTTAGCAATTCTAAAATTACAAAATATTTTTAAAGCAGTACATACATGTTCAAATCCAGCTAAACATTTAATTCTCTTTCAGATAATTTACTTGTATAATGTAGATAATGTAGCCTTTTGAAATAAACTCTCAAAAGGCTACATTAAGTTACAGTAATAACTTGGACTGTATCATTAAACATACTTTATACTATGGTATACCGTTAAGTTCAAAGTAACTTTTAGCCTACTAGCTAATTTAAGCCAAACTCAGTAAATTTCCGTTGACAATGTGGGCATCATTTATTTGGGTTCATTCATGTCAAACAAGTAAACCTCAAGCACGTAAATCTAATACAAAATGTACTTACCCAACAGTAGATTTTAGATAGTATCGATACAACTCCCTCCTAAATTCCTCCTCTCCTCGTGGTTGTTCAATGTTCCGGTCGGAGTCTATGGGGAGAACTTTACCATCTCGCGAGATAATCTATCCTATCGCGGGATTTTGTAATATCGCTTTTGTTACTACAAAAGCGGCAGCACAGTTTTGGCAATTACATCCAACTCAGACATAAATGGTGATCGGATATATTTCTGTTTTACATGTATGCATACATTCCATAAAAAATAACAACGAATACATCAGGTACAACAGGTTGAAATAATGACTAAAATGCAGTAGCCTAGCTTTGCAATCACTTAATCACACTGGGCAATTTGTGATTATAATTTATTTAAACAAGATACAGTAAATATATTTACTTTGTATACAAATAAAAATAATTCCTATTTTTTTTTTTCCTGTCTTGCTTGACTAGACGTGTTAAAGACGTCAGTGGACGGCTATTCACAGCGTGTAAAGGACGTCAGTGGACGTCTTCACAACCTCTTAAAAACTACTTGGGCAATTAAATTAATTATTGCAGTATTAACCATGCAAGGATTAAGCACAGCTTTTTGCATATTTCACAAGGATTTCATAGAGGGTCATGATGGACTATAAATGCACGTGTAAAAGACGTCACCAGGTGACGTCCTCTCACAACCAATACACAACACGGTATATATTGAACTACACGTAGCTAAAAGTCAAAATAACAATTATACATGCAACCCCAGAGAACTGTAGACATGTACAAATGTATTTGAAGGCATTTTTAGGAAATGTTCTGTGATGCATATTTTTACCGATTATGCCGTCCTACCGCGACTATTTTTGGCCAGGGACACGACGTTGCCGTCGGACCAATGTTTGCTGGGTACTATTAACTAATATAGAAACAAGCTTAACTAATCAGTAAGTAATATCAAATTTAAGAGATAGTTCCTTATAATTGCTTAATGAGATAAGCCTCACTATTAACTATTAACTAACTGACAAATTATAAAGAACATTATTGTGTGTCTGAGACGTAATCAGTCATCATTTTTACTCTGAATGTAGTCATAAAATGCATCACTAATTAATCAAGTGTTACCTCAGCCTGTTCTCACCCAAATGCGTCTCTATAGCACGCAGTGTGTTTATCGTGCAATTTATACGCGAAAATGAGTTTTTACGTGGATATGATACGCAGTTTTGCGCGTGCATATGATACGCACTTAATTTCGTGATATACACACGCACCCCACACCACTAATCCTACCCAAGCGTATAATACACACGCACCCTACCCCACCCTAAACCCAACCATGTGCTATCCATGCGTATACTATGCACGTAAAAACTCATTTTCGCGTATATATTACACGATAAACACACTGCGTGCTATATAGACGCATTTGGTGAGATCGGGTTGGTTACCTAGCCACTATGCAGGAACTACTAGTGATCTGGACCATTATTTTTAAGTGAAAAACATATTTTTTCACTTTAAAATAATGGTCCAGATCACTAGTAGTTCCTGCATAATGACTAGGTAACACTTGAGTAATTAGTGATGCATTTTATGACCTTTTATATATATAAAAAAAAAAAGACAATTGCTAACAGACAAGTTAATGTTGTGATTAGTAATTAATTAGTAATTCTTTATAATTTGTCATAATTACCTATTAGTTCTTAATGATGCAAATGTCATTAAGCAATTATTGATTACCTAATAAGGAACTATCTTAGTCCTAAATTTGATATTGCTTACTGATTAGTTAAGCTTGTTTCTATATTAGTTAATAGTAGTAGCTGAAGTGTTAATGTAGAACTACTCATTAGTCCTGCATTACTTCCTACATAGTTACTCATTAATGACGGACCATTATTCTAAAGTGTTACAGTAGTAGAGGACAATACTGTTTCCCAACTCTAGGGGGACCCCGAGAGCAAAAGTTACCTGGTGTTACTTTAAAATCTGTGAATAATTCATGTATCAAATAAATTATCCTGAATAAAATATACGGTGGCCCAGTAGTGCACAACACAATGAAATTTAAAAAGCAAACATAAATCCACAACACAACGAAATTAAGCCACAACATAACAAAATGAATCCACAACACAACGGAAAATGTACAACACAACGAAATAAAGCCACAACACAACGGAAATGCTCCCGGCCACTAGAGGGCTCTCAGAGCGCGATAAAGTTAGTGCATGCCACTGTTCTATAGAGTCAGCAGTCTAAATATATCGATACCACGATTAGTTTTAACAGTATAGCGAACAATTGTATATCGACATTTATTAATTCAAAATCACCTAAGTGCATTATAGCTGCATATTTATACTCTAGAATGCTACCACAGCGCATGATGCCTAAGGGAACATCCGCCAATTCCTTCAAGTTGTTAAAATGTATAATTTGTATTACCGGTTGTTACGTGGATCTATATATATTGAACTACAGAGTGTATTAATAATTTTGTTATTTGAGTTTGTAGGTGGAGTTAGGGGGTTTTCCCTGATTTGCGGAATGAGTGACGTCATGGGAATTCCTGCACTTAAGCCGGCCTGGTGTTGAGGGCACGGTCTCTCTCTCCGCTTCTCTTGCTCCTCATTCTTCGCCTCCGTTCCTGATTGTTGTCAGCTGGGGTGGTTCGCCTGATGGCCAGAACGCTCATCATCTCGTGTCGCGTCTTCATGCTGAAGACTTCGATGATTGTGATCTGAGTTTACTTTATTATTTGAAGCCAGGTAGAGGTTATTTTCTTAGTTCACTTTTTGTTATTTATTTAGATTACAGCGTAGAGAAGCAGTAGCCCGGAAGATTCACCTGTTTGTTGTTTCTGTCGGGAGTTACATAAGATCACTCCTGCTACGATAGGCTTAGTTAAGGGTTTGTTTATTTCTGTTGCCCTACCTGTGCTGTTTATTTGTTTATTGCTTATTATGTGGTGCTCTCACCTTTGTCTGTTATGGACTGGATTAAAATGTATGGCGTGATTAACGTCAGAAAACAACTCAATCGTCTGTGATTACTAAGTATGTTTGGTCCTTGTCTTATATGTGATTTAAACGAGCCAAGTTAGATAAAGGGCCGTAACACCAGTAATTAAAATTACTTTTAACATTCAAAAACAGACATGCTCAAAATCCAAAGCTTGATTGTATTGGTACTGGTAGTAGACTGACTTACTACATCTGACTTTTTTCCAATACCTCCCTTTATTTATTTACAGTAAACTATTTTTTTTTAGGAAATTTCTGTAATATAATGAGTTACGTTTTTTTCTTTTATCATGTTTCAAAGGTTGTAGTTTCTATTAACCAGACTGACTTACAACAGGTGAAATTGTGCCAATAGCTCCCTGTATGCACAGTAAACAATTTGTTTTTTATAAAAACATTAGGCCTAACTGTAATTCACCTAAAGGTTTTTTTTCATGTCCCAAAGCTTGTGGTAGATTGACCAGACTGACTTAGGTGAAATTGAGCCGATAGCTTCTGTAATTCTGCAGTTCACCAAATGGTTTTTATTTATTTTTATCTATCAAATTATAATAAATTATAAATTTTAACTACTTGATGGAGTTGCCAGACGTTCCCTTAGGGATCATGTGCTTTGGTAGCGTGTCAAAGCATTCTCGAGTATAAATACGCAGCTAATTCATGGTGATTTTGAAGTATATTTTATGTCGATATACAATGGTTACATACTGTTAAAACTAATCGTGGTATTGATATATTAAGACTGTTGACTATATAGAACAATGGCAAGGAAAACTAACTTTATCGCGCTCTGAGAGCCCTCTAATGGACGGGAGCATTTCCGTTGTGTTGCGGCTTTATTTTGTTGTGTTGTACATTTTCCGTTATGTTGTGGATTCATTTAGTTGTGTAGTGGATTCATTTAGTTGTGTAGTGGATTCATTTCATTGTGTTGTGAACTGGGCCACCGTACTGAACAGGTAAAATACAAACTTGCAAAACAGTAGAACATAGAAAGTAAGACAGGTGAGGAGGGTAGTGATGGTGTCAAGTGGAAGAAGAGCGACAGCACTTCTGATAATCCTGCAAGAAATGATAAGCACAAATCAATCATTGAGGCAAAACATACAACAATTTATCTCAGGAAAGATATTCAATGGATATATAAACTTAGCTAGAAAAATAACTCTAGAGGTGAATTTCGCTATATATATATATATTATTCTAAATAAATATATTATATTTTTACTTTACCTGTAGTCTTTATTATTTAATGTATGTTTGAGTACATTTAAAACTTAAAAGAAATAAATATTTGACATTGATTGTGGTAACTATCAATACTGACTGATATTCAACTTTTTATCAAGATATTTTTTTCCACAACTGCAAATTAAATAACCGCATTTTAATCTTTCATGTTTTAATTCAAACTTATTTAATGAAATGTTACAATTATAATAAAAATATCTAAATTATGAATTATACAAAGCATGTTTGTTAAATGAAAACTGTGAAGGGAAATGTTTCTGCAAATTTTTCAATTTGACAAACTTTTGGTTTAAGCCAGTTCCACCATTTTTGCATTTTTCTAAATACAGATTCAGACACAAATGTGAGATTTCTGGAGATATTGGCTCTAATATTACTCTTCCCTTAATGATTATGTCAATCTTATTCGGCAAAGTCCCTGATTATGGATAAGGCATGGTCTTCCTCCGAACATCTTCCCACTCTTTCTGCTCACCTGGAACTGTGATGTGCCTTTAGAATTTTAAGGATTTACCCTGACAAGAAACCTGTATACAAAAAAAAATAAAACATATTTTTCAACTAAAAGAAGAGTGATCACATATGTAGCAGAGACCAACTCTAAACCATCACTTATGCAAAGCCCTTGGTGTTACTAATAGCCTATACATAATTTTGTAACAAAAGTGTAAGAATATAACAACAACTCTTGCGGGGCATTTTTGCCTCCATGTCTTTCATTATAGTCATTCTAGCTGTATTATAATCGGCTTCATCACGCAGTTTAAGCTTGTGGACTCTCAAGGCGTATTTTGTTCAAAAAGTAACAGTTTGCATATAGTTAAAACAACAATTACGATATCGTAGCAGACAATAAATGTCACACTTAGCTTTGTTTTCGGACAAAAATGCACACTTATAAGCGCTTCCCGCGGTCCATCAGGTATTAAACGCAGATTAAACTGAAGTTAAAATGAGCGCGCAGTCCTGGCAGATCGCCAGGTCAGGTCCTCGCAGACGTGTAAAAGCACGTGAATCAAAAAGAGGAATCAAAATTTAAATTTGATAAATATTATCTGAATCCTAACCTTGGGTAACGTTATCAGATTTCAGGACACATTGATCGATTTTCAATTCCCAACCCTATAAATAATGAATGTGCAGTGCCTCCACAGACAACGTAACAACTTAATTCTAACCTTAAGAGGCTACATTATGCAATCTAGGTTTATAAAATCACATTTACTAATCAAGTAACGTTCACACATGGCCAGTTATTTTCATAAACGGACATTTCACCCTCTCCGTTTTCAGAAAAGTGTTCGTTTACACGAACCCGTGTATATGCCGTCAAGAGCATGCCAAACCTATAGGTGGCAGTGTAACGAGAAGCTCAAGCCCACGTTAGCCAATCAGAATCCCGAAAATATAGGTCGCACTTTTGACGCAGTGCAAGTTCTGTCGCATACTGTGACGTCGGCTGCCTAAAACTCAGTTTTTCTCAGTTTACATGCAAACGTGCAAACGGATTTTTTTCAAAAACTCCACTCTGGCCGGAGTTTTTAGAAAGAATCGTTTTCAGAGGAGAATTCTCCGTTTGCGTGTAAACGAGGGGCACAACGAAGGGAAATGTCTCTGTTTTTCAAAATAACCATGTACGTGTAAACGGGGCCTTAGGCTATACAGCTAATGTAATATAGTGAGTTTAAGCTGTTTGTTTATTTCTTCGATTCTATATATAATAGTAAAATGTTCTTTTTTTCTATTACTTTAAATACTGCTGAATCTCTTATTTGTGCTTTATGTTTAAAAAGGAGTGTGTGTTATGCACATTAATTCATTTAACTATTTTCGCTTGGCATACCAGCGTGATGACGTCATCGCACGCATCGCATAGTAACCCGTGACTGAGTTAGTGATGCTTCATTCGTAGTAAATGCAGAGACGAGAAGTCATCACAAATGCGTTCTTCTCTTCATTGTCTTCTTACTTACAGGTAATGGCAAAGTATGATGAGAAACACACTCCAGATTTAAGCATAAACACTGTTAATAATATTAATGAGTTGTGTGCGTGTTTAACGCAGTTGTTTTGCTATATGAATAGTACGTCATGAGTTTGTCATGTTGAGCACATGGTTAGCATAAGTTCTCCGCGATTAGCGCGAAAGTCCACCGCATAACTGGTTAAAGTATAAATACTATTTGGATCTATAAGGGATAATATTGTTTAGCGTTATCATTATTTCTGATTTACTTACGTGGTCGTCTGTCGGCGGTGATGTTTGCAAACTGTGTAATGCGTTACCTGTAGTTGATTGAATCTCACATGTCTCGTCATTCAGTGTAATACATTAGCCTGGCTAACGCCAGACCCAATTCTCGTTGAGACTTGGGTCTGGGAACCACATGTTCATTTTCTCGTATTTGAGGCGTGGTTTACGAATGCGCCGGCGCCGTTTATTGGGTGCTAAGAATGTCTATCAAATGCGCATAGCCAATCGTTTCCATTATACCAGATGACGTATGTAGAGAAATGGTTTAACGCCAAACGCTGCTCTTTTTTCTAAATAAAATTGCGATCTAAACTACTTAGAACAATATCTAAGGCTGCATCAAAAGGTAGCTTCGCGTCTGCTGCCATGTTGACTACATAGATATAAACAAACTGCTTAGTTGTGTCGCAAAGATGTCGTCATCGTCTTGCTGCTCCCTCCCCGTTCTGTGATTGGTTCCCTAAACGAGGCGAAAATCAGGTCCATGGTTTCCAGACTGCCTTTCAGCGAGAATAAAATCGCGCTGAGCAAAGGCAGTATGGGGAAACCCAGGCTAGTAATACATCAGACCACTAACTTGTATGTGTTCTAAACTGAGAATAGAGAGTGGATTCTTAATGTATTTTACATTATCATTCTCATGTTATCATTTAGATAAAGGGTAAATGCTAGTTAAAGTGTTTTATGTATAAAAATGATCCATTAGGATACTTTGACAATTGTAAACTCTGAAAATGTAAAAGAGGTAATGTTTATAATCAGGCATTAATATGAAAAAGTCATATGTGGGTTGACCATGTAATGTCCTGAATAGTTGACAGACTTGTAATATGAATGTTTGATTCGTAGTAAATGCAGAGACGAGAAGTCATCACAAATGCGTTCTTCTCTTCATTGTCTTCTTACTTACATGAGTACTACACTAACATCAAAGTTCTTAAACTAACTGACATTTTGGTTTGCATAAAAAAAATAAAGATTCATCACTAACCAGATATTTATGGCAAAAACTTTGCAGGCAGACAGCGACGCGAGGCAAAGGCTCTCAAAGTTGCTCAGAGAACTGAAGTTCTTAATAAAATGGCAGTTTGTGGTTGTTTCGTATTAATGTATTTAAATTTACAGAAGGCTAACATGTTCCAAACATACCTGTCAAGTATCCCGTTTTGGCCGGGAAAGTCCCGTATTTTACCCTTCTTTCCCGCCGTCCTCCCGTATTAGTATTTTCCCGTAAATCTCCCGTATTTTAACCTGCGTTATAAAAAAAAAAAAATAACACCGGAGTAAAAAAAACAAAACAAAAAAAAAACATTTCCAATCTGAGCTCTAGCCTCGCGATAACTGCCATCTGCAGTAGCCTACACATAAGCCTACAGTACTGTAGGTGGCAGTTGTCGCGAGGTTTGTGTGTGGGGTCAGATGATGAGTGACACAACGCGGGAAAAAAACAAAACCGAGACGGATAATGGACGTAACAACAGTGACGGAAGGCACTCCTGCCAAAAAACCAAAACCCTTGTGTAAATACCGCGATCAATGGGACAGTGAATTTAATTTTCTGAAGAGGAGCAGGGTGGGGGACAGTCACGCGTTTTGTAAGTTTTGTAACTGCGACTTTAGCATCTCACACGGTGGAAGGAATGATGTCTGTCAGCATGAGAAATCCGCCAAGCACAAGCGCATGCTAGAGGCACAAAAACATGCCCAGGCGATGTCAGCATTCGTGACGAGAAATGCCACCGAGGCAGACCAGGTCACACGTGCAGAGGTAAAAATGGCAATGCTGTGTGCCAAAAACAACATTCCTTTCACCTTCCACGACGACTTCAACAAGTGTGTAGCTGACATGTTCCCGGACTCTGCTATAGCACGAAAATACTCAACGGGAAAAACTAAGGCTACTCAAATCATCAAAGGTAAGTTAGCTAGCCATATAGCAACCTATCTTTCTTACTGGGCTACTATGTGTTTGCTAAAACGGTATAAAAAATGTATTAAATAATGGGTTTGAAATGTGTTTGAATGTTCTTACATGAGCATTATAACCCATGGCATGCATGTTGTAGGTTAACTTACTAGCTAACTACTGGACATTCAACAGGTGCCATAGCAGCAGAACTAGAGGACGAGTTGGCCAAAACATGCCGATCTCAGCCCTTTTCACTGATGTGCGACGAATCGAACAACCGAAAAACAGACAAAGAATTTGTCATCCTGACTAGACTCTACGATGAGGCCACTCTGCAGGTCGCTACAAGATTCCTGGAGATGCCTATATGCAATATAGGAAATGCAGAAAATCTGTATGAAAAGCTTAGTGAAGCATTAAGGTAAGGGGAACTGCACTGTGTTGTTGATATGTTTAGTAGATTGCATTTAATTACAACCTTACATTTAGTCTGAGACGTTTTGTGGCATTATTTCCTGTTTCCAATAGAAAAAGAGGCATCCCATGGGATAACCTGATTGCCTTTAACTCTGATAATGCGAGTGTTATGAAAGGCCGCCATAACTCGGTCATCAGTAGACTTAAGACCAGCCAGCCTCACGTCCAGGACCTTGGCTGCATCTGCCACCTGGTACAGCTGGCCACTGGCTGTGGCATCAGAGCAGCCCAGGTACCAGTGGAAGACATCCTGGTGGGGATATACACTCACTTTGATAAAAGGTAAATGCATACATATAGGCCTGCTATTTCTCTCGCCTAATGTTGTGTGTGTTACAATGTAACAACATTGCATGTGGCTAACTCATGAACAAGGTAGCCTAGTAGGCCTGCAGTTCATATTCTTTACACACACTCACAATTCCAACCATTAACAGAGTAATTTTCTATCTCTCAGTGCAAAAAGATGTGAAGTCTACAAAGAGTTTGTAGACTTCACTGATTCAGACCACCTGAAGCTCCTCAGGTACTGCAGCACCAGATGGCTGAGTCTGTTAACCTGCATCCAGAGGGTGCTGAACCAGTGGGATGCACTACAGGTAGGATGGTAACTCCACTCAGCAGATATCTACACAGTTTACTATGCTATATTTCCATTTTAACCATGTATTGCCACCCTGTATCTCTATGTACTGTAGGCCTACTTTAACAGTCATGAAGAGGTGGAGAGGAGTGTGAAAGTGCGTGATCTGGCAAGCCATCTGCGTGATCCAATCGTGAAGACCTACTTCCTGTTCCTGAGTGCTGCCCTAAAGCCTTTGTCTGAATTTAACATTGCCTTCCAGGTGGGTGTCAATGATATTGAATGATTGAGTGAATAATAGTATATAATTAAATGTTTGTTCTTATTGTAGCAATCTTATTTCACTGTTATTTTGTTGTGACCATTGATAATATCTGCAGTCAGAGGGAGTACAAATTCACAAACTTGAGGAGGAGATGAGCAGGCTGATAAAGAGGATCCTGGGCTACCTCATACCAGCTAGGGCAATCGTGGGTGTACCTCTCAGGGAGGTGGAGTATGGAGATGGACATCAGTTGGCTGATGAAGATCTCTTTATCGGAGCAGACACAAAGACATTCATGAGAAGCGCTGAGCTCCCTGTGTCAGCCGAGAAGAAAATCTTCCAGTGAGTATATTACCCAGTAGTTATATTATGATATTATCTTTTGACAGTATAGGCTGTAGTGTGCCTAAAAATATTACCACTAATGAATTTTTTTCACTCTTATGCTGTTGTAGAACTGTGAGAAACTTCTATGAGGCAGTTCTTAAGAAGATGTTCTCCTCCTTTCCCCTTGACCATCCACTCCTGAGGGACCTGAAAGTGCTGGACCCTGCAGCTCGTCTTAACATAACTCCAGGGACAGGTAGACAATAGAAACAGTTTCCAATAGGTTTTATGCCCAGCTCCACTACTTACCCTAGCAACCACCCTAGCGATGGTCAGACACACCTGGATTAATCAGTTTGTCCAATAATGTAAGACAAGAAATAAAGGAGCTGGCTTAAAGGTGGGGTATGTAAGTCGCAAAACTGCAAGCAGATTTTGAAAATACACAACTCAAATGGTCATACCTTCTTTCCTCCTACACTGGCCCTGACGCCACCCATTCGAAGAACATGGATGGGGAGGGGGGTATGATACGACTGTTTGATTGACACACTTACTGTCCAATGATTCTAGGTGGTCTTGGAAATGATTGGCATGAGTATTTCATGTCCTGCCCGTTCCACAGATGATTAAATTAATACATTTTCATTTCAGTGCTTCTAACTCAGTGGCTGTAAGGGGGTTAGGAATAGGATTTCAAGTGATTTAAAAAAATTGTCAAAAAAGAGAATTACATACCCCACCTTTAAGTTCAGGAAGTAGTGCAGCTGTGCATAAAGCCTATTGATGATAGGCAAGGCAAGGCAATTTTATAAAGGGCTTTACATTGCATCATAACAACATCCTCTGGGGACAGTTCCCCATTGATAACCAAACAAATAATTGGCTCAGTATACTTGATACTTGTTTAGATCTGCAATGTTTAGTCAAACACTTGTTTTACTTTACAGTGGAAAGGCTAGGGGCCCTGTTCCCTCAGTTGAGGCTGAAAGAGGATAAGATGAGAGAGGAATTCACAGACTATCAGGTGACAGATAGTAAGGAACTCCCCCAAGAAGACAGAATCGACAGATTCTGGGGCATGATAGGAAAGGACATGAGGTTCAGTGAGCTGCCGAAACTTATGAAGGCTTTACTGTGCATTCCCCATAGCAATGCAAGTTCAGAAAGAGTATTTAGCATGGTACGAAAGATTGTTACAGAGAATAGGATGACATTAGACAACAGAACTGTTTGCGCTCTACTCTCATGTAAAATGAACCACTTTGGCCCAGCCCACAAATACACTCCTTCCAAAACAGTCTTAAAGAATGCAAAGTCTGCAACAAATGTGTACAATAACTCACTAAAAGAGTAAAGAAAAGTTATGTGAAATGAAAAGAAAAACTGTAAAGGAAAAGCAATATGAAATAAAAAGAATGTGGAATGAAAATAAAATGTAAAGACAAGCAATGTTAAATGAACTGAAAATATGCAAATAAGCCTTTAAATAAATGCACTTCATATATACCCTTTTGTGTTTTCATTTGGGCTATAACACCTGTCTTAAAATGTAAGGGATACTGGAGCTTGGTTGGGGTGGTGGGACTACTTGTGGTGGGCGCCGAAAAATTTCCCTTATTTTCAAATCCAAAACTTGACGGGTATGGTTCCAAACTACATTGAAACCTTAGTATCATGTAGGCTACACACAGAAGTGTTGAGAATAAATTAAATACCTTGAATATGCTGTCAGCTATTCAACTAGCATTGAAGTTATAAGCTAGAATCCATGTATGCATGAAAATATTAAGATTTATTACTCACCACATGACGAAGTTCCAGGTCGGCAGAGAAGACACGATGCAGCTGACATTACAGAACACTATTTTAAAAAATGCGCTCTCATGCACCCCCCACAGGCACGTGCAGAGGGGGGGGCTTTGGGTGCTCGAGCCCCTGCCCTTTTTCAAAATTAATCAAAAGTGCCCTTCTCAAACAAATATCATTGATAATATTGTGGTCAATAAAACAAAATACATTTGCTTATAATTTACATGACAATGTGTACAAGACTAAAGTAGCCTAAATTCACGTTTATTTTTACGTTTCTGTCAGTCTGAGGTGTCGTTGCTATAACGCGTTGCTATGGGTTGCGTCAAGTTGTGCGTGTCGTGCTCGGTCTTGACTGACGTCTCCATTTACGAGGCTCTAAAACTCCAGAGTAGTGTGTGGGCGGCAGGCATAACCGTAGAAAAAGTTATGCGTTTTAAAATAAAAATGTACTAGTCAGTGTACACACAGTCTGCTTGGGAACCAATGCTCTCGAGCGTCTTTCATATGAGTATGGCTCGACGAAAAAAAAAAAAAAAAAAAAAAAAAAAGCTTTTTTATTATTATTAGCCTATTATTATTATTATTTATAATAAAAGGTTGCGTGTCGATTCAATTAAAAATCCACATAACACATATTTTAAAATATTACTTAATTCGCTGAAGCCTGTTTGTCATGCATAAACACCGACCAATCGTCATCTGGCACAAGAAGTTCAAATATCATCGGACGGTCATTTATAAATAAATTATTTGAAAATTACATGGACAGACGAATTTACATTGAAGTGATCTGAATCTCCGTCGTTGACCTAATGGATGTTAATTGACTACAAACCAGCACCAATAGCATTAATGGTAAGTATAGTATTCAAGTCACTTGTATTTAGTCTATATTGATACACCGTTTACATTATGAAACTATCATAGTTTGTTAAATGAAGCCCAGGCCTACTGCAGGCCTATTATGTGAAGTGTAGGCTGCCTGACAACAACACGCGAAATGGTGACTTTATTATTTTAACATTTTTGCACACACACATTACTATTTTTTTTTAAAAAGAAGTCCCTTATGCGCTTTAAGGCGAGACACGGCAGGCAAAAACATCGTTTTTTTTTTCACTGGTCAATTTTGAGATTTTAGGCTATTTGTCTTCAATAACATGTCTTCTTTCAGACTTGTGGTGAAAAAAAGTCCAAAATACACATTTAGGTCTTTATTTCACTACACTTTGTCTATTTGCGTCTGTAGATTTCTCCGAAATTCAACAAAAGTTGGCGTTCTAAATCAACGCGCTGCTCCGCGATCTCTGTGTTCTTCCTTTAATCACGCACATGTCTGGAAAGCTCTCTCTCTGCTGTACAATGCTGTCGGGTCCAAATATGGTCATTTCCTTTTAATCAGCAACCAATCGTGAAAGTAAAATGGGCATTTAACCCTAAAAGCGAAATCTCATTGGCTGATGTCAATTTCTGACAACGTGATTGGTCCAGATGCATCACGTGATGCGCTCTGACACTTAGATGTGTGTTTTTGACTGTTTTTCTGCTTAGTTAAAGGCCATAAATGCTGTGTTTATAAGTTTTGATGTGATTTAGGTGGTTTGTATTGTTGTTGCTAATTATTTGATAAGATATTGAGTCAGTAAATAGTTGTTTCTACTAAAAAAGTATGATTTTTTACATTACAAATCTTTAAATGCCTTTTTCTCAAAATGGGTTTTTTGTCATACTCTAGTAGAAACATCTCAGCCTATGTAGCACCTATGTACACCAAATTTTCCAGTTATACACTTAGCAGTATTCTGAAGATATGTTCAGAGGGATTTGTTAATAAATCATTCCTGGCCTGATTTATGGGACATTTTAATCCCAAAAATATGGCGAAAATCGATTTTTTAAGGCTATGGACAGTATATTTTGATTTTCTAGGTAATGAAAGCATATATCCTGAAATCCCTCTGAACATCTTTTTTCATCTTGTGTGTAAACAAAATGAAAAAATAATTTTTCACCTGGCTTTATCATATGTTCAGATCTATCTACCGAAAATATATGCAAAAGTGTGCATATTTAATGAGATAATACCTAATTTGCATAATTAAACATACAAATTTCAAAAACTTGTAATACATTTTTTTTATGAACTTGTGTAAGTAATCAACTGAGGAAGTGTCATGGTGATATCTATTATTTTTAAATTGTACCCTATTCACCTGTAGTGTCTCGCCTTAAGCCTGCATTTATTTGATTAAAAATACAGAAAAAAAACTACAATTTAAAATAATGGTTTTCTATTTTAATATACTTTAAAAATATAATTTATTTCTGTGATGCAAAGCACACACACACACACACACACACAAAAAAAATACATATATATATATATAGCTATATATATATGCCCCTTTTTATATTTGAGCCCCTGCCCCTGAGGAACTCTCTGCACGTCCCTGACCCCCCACATTGAAATTACGAGTGTTATGGTCACCCAGTGCTTTATGTAAGAATAACGTTAGTTTGCTAGAAATTTTACCTGAAAAATGTTGTGTGGTGTTTTTCGCGGTCAGTTTGCACTGCTGTATTTAGATTTACAGTAAATGATAATTTCCCAGAATGCATTGCACATCTACAGTAACTAACTGTCAATTGTGTGCACAGTACAGAACTGTTGAAAATACTAAATAATACTGTGAAAACAAAACAATCTACAGTAACATACTGTACTAAGGTTATACAGCAATAAACTGTTGATAAAAACAGTATAATACTGTGAAAACAACATAAATCGTTTACAGTGTATGTAATATAAATTAATTCCTGCATGCAAACAGTGGACTTTAGCAATGGTTAGGGAATCTGTTGGTCAGCATGATGATGTCCGTCTCAGAAGGTGCTCGGATGTCGGATGTTTTGTGGTGCACAGGGAGGAGTGTAGAAGAAGCAGACATTTTTTTATGAGTAGTTTTTTTTTTTTACTCCACAACCTTTCTCAAACTTCTCAACACACGAGGCTTTTACTCCATTTACGTTATTCCGGATAGATTTGAAAACTGAGTTTTCATTCCAAAACGCTCTCCGTCCACACTAGCGTTTTCAAGCATTTTCCAAAAGTTTCTCATCCACACTAAAACATCGTAAAACGCTACAATCACCTTACAGCGCATGCGTAAACCCTCATATAATCTCACTGAGATGATACAGACCGAACAAGACATAATCAAGTTATCATGAAATTCTTCTGGCAGGATAATTTTGTTTACCAAAATATCTCACCATTCACTGATGCATCCAGGTCGCCCTCAGTCACCATTATATGTTTGGTCTAAAATGCGACTGCAGGACAGCAAATGCGAGTGAATTTTCTGTCATTTTTGCAAGACTTTGATATGAAGAGTGTGCGAAGTAACATATTTTAGCAAATGTGTGAAAGTAAATAGCACATAAAATGCACAATACCGGTATAAACATGAATATCTAATGGTACAATATGCATCACATGATTAAATTTACATCATCGTTTTTAAATACCTCCTTTTTCTAAAACACGAAAAAAAAACTTTGTTTCCGTTGCTAAATAGTGTGGCTGGAAGGCCAAAACGAAGAGAAAAAGATGCGTTTTTAAACAAAAACTTATTAGTGTGGACAAATTTATTTAAACATAAATGAAACAATCAAGACATCGCTACCAGGTTAAGTACAACATAATGAATATATAGGCTCATATAAGGGAGGGATTGGCTTAAAGAGTTTGGTTTGATCCCAGCAGGGGTGTCTATTGAAACACAGAGTCCAGGAGTACAGTTCCACTTGACCAGTTTATTTATCCATTTACAAAAATGTGATGGCCTAATGGTTAGAGAGTCAGACTGGCAACCCAAAGGTGTGGGTTTGATACTCAATACTGGCAGGAAATGACTGAGGTACCCTTGAGCAAGGCACCAACCCCCCAATCGCTCCCCAGGCGCTGCAAAAAAAAAATGGCTGCCCACTGCTCTGGGTGTGTGTCCATGGTTTGCAGTGTGTATGTCTATGCATTTTATACTCACTACTCCTAATGTGTGTGTGCACAAACTTGGATGGGTAAAATGCAGAGGACAAATTCCAAGTGTGGGTTACCATACGACTAATAAATGTACTGTATCACCCCAAACAGATGGCCTCAAAAAATCTATTAACTTATTGTCAGTTTGGAAGACGGTGAACCGAAGAATACCAGAAGCTGGTCACTTTTACGCCACTAGGCAGTCTGGTGGACATAAAACTCAAGAGCTCTTTTTGGGCAAAGCAAGTTTAGCTTCTATTGGTCTAACGACACAATAGGAAGAGGGTGAAAGGAGAAGAAGAAGACCACTGAACGTGCAAAGTTGGCTGGAAATAATCGCTTTTGACTATACCATTCTAGGCAGGAGAAGGCAACTGACTGGGCTTTCAGATTTCCTACGCTTTAGAGGGAAGTAATTACCATTTTAATAATGATGAACGTTTCCACAACAGAGTCCATGGGCTTGAAAGGTGCCAGGGACAACCACTTTAAAATCATGGCCAGATTCCAGGTGGGAACTTACATGAACTGCAGGCCTCAACCTCAAAGTGACACAAACAAGTTACTAAGTGGTTGCCAAAGAGTCATGGCCTAACGTAGTGTGGAAGGGAGTGATGGCTACCAAATAGTGGGGGGATTGACGGTCGTGAAGTAACTCCAGCACTGAAGCCACTGGGCAGTAAACTGGGTCCAACTGCCGTTCTCTGCACCATAAAATGAAGACTCTCCACTTTAAGGTGTAAAGTTTCCTTTGGAGGGAGCTTTCGAGTTTAGGATGGTCTTAACAACCTCGGCTGAGAGATCATAGTTTACGAGTCCCTTCAGGGGCCAAACCCACAGTTTCCACATCTCCTGCTGGGGTGGTAGATTGTGCCCCCAGTGTTTGACAGAAGGTCCCTCTAAACCACAGGAGGATCTGGTGTGCCAGTCTGCAAAAGAGGGCGAGACATCAGACCCCTGAATGGTTTGATTCTGAAATCCACTGCCGCTTCAATGTATATCTCTTGAGTGATTTACAATCAAGTTATTAATCAATATTTATTATCTACAATACTTATTAGTATTAAAACACAATGAGAAATGTTTATGTTTTTGACATGCATAAATTAGTTATTGTAAGCCTTACAATGTAAACACACAATGCTCTATATGTAAAATTAGCAACCCTGCAGCTCGTTCACAAGATTTCAGTTCAATTCTACCAGCTTTCCAACAATTAAAATGTTAAAACTGAATTAAAAGTGGTTAAATTGATCAACCACAAAGCTAAAAGTTACTCATGTGTTTTTTATTTATAAATATGTATATGAAGAAAAAATAATTGGCAAAAGTGAGGATTATTATTATTCATATGGGGATAATTAGACATACACACTGCTGTGATTGTTCTGTAATTTCATAATTGCTTGCTCAGTTGTTAAATAATTTAGCAATAAGTAGCCTATTTATTAAATCCTAAAGTTGTGTTGTTATTTTTTTTCATATTATCAGAAAACATTATCAATCTTTTCCCCAAAAAACAATGGATTTAGTTGACAAAACATGTCTTGTAAATGTAACATACCTTTAAATGTAAAAAAAAAAAAAAAAAATGACCACATGATGCACTGTGAATTAGGAACACAGTGGTGATATGGAACTATTAAATTGGTCAAGTTGTGAAATGAGCAAACCTGCAGTAAGTTAGCCATTAAATGTTTTTAGTTATATTCTACAAGCTTTCCATTACAATGTAAATGTTTACAGCAGATAAAATAATACATTTGCACATTTACTGTAAATATAAAATATAAAAGTAAATCATGAGTGTAGTTTAATTTTTAATAAAAAAAGAGCAACTGATTCTGTGTTGAAGTTTATTCACAAACAAGTCATGCCATATATCTATAACATATTAGCAAAAACATTTTTATTTAAACACACGCATGAACACACTTTACACAGGGTCTTGGGATCCAAGACAAACTAAAGTTTGGTCTACTCATGCAATCCCAGTGATACCAGCCTTTGTAAATGACACATGCAATCTATAAAATATAATAAAATGACATTTACAACAAACCTGTATTATTAAAATTGTAAATACACTGTCATGTTCAAAACAAAGTAAAAAATAAAAGTGGTGTATAGGGATATTTATTGACATCTTTGGAAAAGAATCAAGGTCATATTAGTTATAGACATTATAGGGTTATCACATGCATAATTCATCTTGGCCTATTAAGATAAATATTCAAATACATCTAAAGTACATTAACATGTTTCCATGCATGTGTACAATTTTGGAAACATATCTAACATAGGCATGTGACTAGAAATTCAAGTCTACGCAGATTAGAAGTTTACTGCTGCCTTTACTACATGCGTTTACAATTAGGCCACATTTACACATAGCCGGGTATTTAGAGAAACGAATATCCCCCGCCCCCCCCCCCTCCGTTTTCAATAATAACATTGTGCACACAACCCGCATAAATACGCCGTCGAGCGCCAGCATAACTATGCCAAACCTATGGGCGGCAGTGTAGGGAGAAGGATAAAGCCATGCAAGCCAACAGAATCCTCAGAATCGACAAGAGAGAACCTAAAACCCCGTTTCTCCCAGATGACACGACAACATATAACTGGAGTTTTCAGAAATCTCCACTTTGGCCGGAGTTTTTAGAAATAATCGTTTTCTGGGATAAAAACGGTGTTTTCGTGTAAATGACAGGCCAAAACGCAGAGAAATATCTGCGTTTTCCCATCGTGTAAACGGGACCTTAATATTATTATGCTACCATACATTTCGGCAAACCTAAAAAACGATATGCTTTATAGAATCTCATGTTTTAAAACAGAAACATAACAAACATAAGGTACTTAACTCATTTAGCGTATCCTAACGACACGTCTGGCAAATCAGCCCTGTAATATCAAACATAGCTTACACACGACATAACACAATATACACATACACTATTGTGCATAATAACAGTTAGAATATAAGCTTAACTTTGTTTAAAGCTGAAACACAGGCTTACCTCTATGTAAGCCGAGGAGCGTGCACTAATATTTTCAGTGGCGCTTTAACAGAAAACGCATTTATTCATGTAAGCTCCGCCCAGTGTCACAGAAAATCTCAGACACCGAATATGTTAGAACACCGGATGGCTCCCCGGCCTTAGTCAGGCGGTGGGTGTATGCCATACCTGTCAACATTTGGGTACATTTGGGTAGAAACAAAAAAAATTATGTGATTACTCACGATAAAAAAATCTTGTTTTTTCATATATTTTATAATGTCATAATTTCACATTTAATCTCCAAATTAATGTAGAAACAACAAAGACAGTATATTTAAAATATTTGTCTAAAAGGTAGGAAATATACAGAAATTTTATACAGTTATCAAACAGTTTGCACTGCATAAATGTTAAATTATACATAGATGAATCATTATTAAAGTTACAAATGTTCTTTTGTCAAGAGCAGTGAGTGTTTTTCTCTGTTCCCTTTGTTCTGTGATTAACTTTACTGACAGAAAGATTTTTTTGGCTACTGTGTCTTTAAGAGCAGTCGCTGCGGACAGAGAGAGACGCACGCGGATCTCACACGCGCATCATTCTCTCACAACTCTTCTTTATGTTCATTTAAAACTATTTAACTAATTTAAGAGTGCTCAGTCTGCTCTTATGAGGATACTTGACAAAACGGACATTTTTGCAGAATTGTGTGTTAGTTCGGTCAACTTCAAGCCGAAAGAGAACTCGATTTTGGCGCTCAATTTGTCTTTGCGTGAATGGTTTAAAAGCATTTGCAAGAATACAAGCGCATCATATAATGTAACGCCAGCCAAAGGATCACAGAAAAAACGGATGCTGCGTTAATTACGTGAAATATTTACCACGGAGTCTTCTCCTCCCATTTCTACCAGTGATCGCTTTATTCAACTTCCCGCGTCGATCTGCGCACGTGAACAGCGCTACAGAGTTGTAGGTTGCCAGGTTGAGCTCACAAATGGGTTGAAATGTGTATGATGTGTTGATTGCGCGAGTAGGATGGGTTTCATACAAGATCTGGCAACTGGGCAACCTTGGAATAATATATTGATGTGATTATTCATATAACAACGTTTGGGAACACAAATTACGGGAGTTTCACGGGAGAAAGGACAAAACGGGAGGGGGGCGGGAGATGGGTGTGAAATACGGGAGAGTCCCGGTGAAAACGGGAGTGTTGACAGGTATGGTGTATGCGGTGAGAGGGGCGTGGTTCAGCGAGGTCTGCAGCGGGAAAGAGAGAGAGGAGACGTATGAGGTGTGATTTGTGCACTCTTTGTCAATCGCTTATGGCGCGCACTCCGTGCCGTGGGTCACCCGTTCAGTAAGACGCTCAAGAGTACAAGACGTTCGGGATAGACGTTTGATCAGTCGGTCCGTCGTTCGGATGTTTGATTTTGGCTTGGAGTGCACGCCACAAGTAAGTGCACAAGTCACACATCATAGAGACGCGTGGTTTAAGTGGTTCAAGTGCAAATTGACAAACACCCATGTCTTGTTGCATGTCTTGTTATCACTATCAGACTCTCTCACATCACCACTCAGCGATCCCTCTCACCAGAGTTTTAACCACGCTCACCTGTCACTAATCACACTCATCATCTGTACCACATATAAGCACACAGTTCCCTCAGAGTCTGGGCTTGAACTAGGAAAGACTCTCAAAGTGATTTATCTATGATTCCTGTTCGGCAACAAGATTATCTACCTTGTGTTCTCTCCTAGTGTTTCCTTGTGAAGTTTCATGTGGATTAATACCAGCACTACATAAGGGCTCCTGTGTCAAGTTGCAGAGGTGTGTACTCCGTCTACCTGATGTCCATCCACCAACCTGACAATCTGTAAGACAAAGACTGGGTTTATCATCTTTCTGCTTATCTTCATCATCAGTAACCTGCTTCTCACCAGTTCACCGTGTCTGCTGTGTCCAAAATATAGTGTTTCGCTGAATTAGAGGGGTAAAGTTAGTTTTAGGTTCGATATTCGCCAGACATTCGTTTTTTTTCATGCCACTGCTCTATAGAGTCGGCAGTCTTACAGATTTATCAATACCAATATTACTTTTAAAGCAACACCAAGTAGTTTTTCAACCTTCATAATAGATTTCCAAGACCCTTGTGATGGTACATCGACTTACAATAGGTTGAATGACACGTCTGCCATAGTCTGACGGGGTCTGTATCGTTTTTACTGGCACTACGGAACTTCGGGGTTTGGGTCGTAACCCGAGCACAAAAAGAACAACAATATTCGACTGCTTTACGGCATAGGGGAGCGCGGGGCACAACCTAATGCGGGGCTAAATGTAACACGGACCTTTTACGTAGTTACTCAGGGTCACGTGGGTTGTGTTTACGCTCTTTTTCTCTCGCTGCCAGAAGACGGTCTCCCGTGGATTTGTGAAAAGTTTTGGTAATATTTTGTAAAGATACGGGACAAAGAGTGTTTTGACACCATCTAAGAATTTTTTTTCATCATACGTATTTTTCTGTTTCTGAGTTGTGTGTGTACGTCACCAAATCTAACTTTATATTGCCTTAATCACTGTCTTGTTGGCTAAAACATGGCACCATTTTGAAACATGTCAGCAACTCCTAGCAACTGTTAGCTAGGTTTAAAATATTTTTTTACACAGCGGGGTTAGTTGTAGCACAGTGTTACAACTAAGCCGCCAAGTGTTCACAATATTGAAATAAAAACAGGGAGCCTAATTCTTTCAGTTTTTTTTTTACAGAATGAGACATTCAAAGCGGAAAACAGATAGAGGAGTGAGTAGGGACCTTCTGTGTATTGCTGCCAGATGAATTTGAAGCAAAGTCAAAGTATGATTTTTTTTTTTTACTTTGTAGGCTATGGGATTTGTTTACTATATTGATCACTTGTTTATTTATTAAAAATATTGCCTGTTTTCATGTAATAAACACTTTAAAATGTGATTTTAAGCTTGTTTTTATTATTATTACTGTTACTATTAATAATAATAATAATTTTGCATGCAAAACTGTGCAGCCCTTTCCTATATCTCTATCCATGATATTGATCCATAATAGAATGATGATTGGATGAGGGATGGATGTATGGATATCTATCTATACAGATGTACAAACAATATCAAACTATACAGATAAAATAGTACTGAATTATGTGTGTTACACACAAGTGTTACAACTAACCCCTCTGTCTGTTACAACTAACCCCGCATATGGGGTAAGTTGTAACATTTGCACTTCTGTCACTTTCAGTGCAACTGTACGAAAATGGAAGGTCCTAGAAAAAAACTTTAAGTGTTCATTTGTAGCAGAGATATGCTGATAGCTGATAGCCCTGCGGCACTCCATAATTTACTGACGTTATCTTTGATTTTTCCCCATTTAAATGGACAAAATGGTAACGGTCTGATAGGTACGATCTAAACCAGCTTAATGCCTGTCCCTGAACACCAGTGTCATTTTGAAGTCGATCTAAGAGTATTTTATGATCTATAGTGTCGAACGCAGCACTAAGATCGAGTAAAACTAGTATTGAGATACAGCCTTGGTCAGAAGCTAAAAGTAAATCATTTGTAATTTTAACGAGTGCAGTTTCTGTGCTATGATGTGGCCTGAATCCAGACTGAAATTTTTCATAGATATCGTTTTCTTGCAAGAAAGAGCACAATTGAGCGGACACAACTTTTTCTAGTATTTTAGACATAAATGGAAGATTTGAAATGGGTCTGTAATTTGCTAGGTTATTTGGATCTAATTGTGGTTTCTTAATAAGAGGTTTTATAACTGCCAGCTTGAATATTTTTGGAACATGTCCTAAAGATAGAGACGAGTTAATAATTATAATAGATCTGAGAGAAAATCTGCAAACTCTTTTAGGAAATCAGCGTAAGGCCCTGGCGGTCTATATACAGTAGCCAAGGCTAGAGATAATAGGGATTTCTTTCTTACATCTGGGAGCGTAACATTTAGCACAAGTACTTCAAACGAATTAAACCTGTGACCTGTTTTCTGAGTAACATTAAGAATATCTCTATAGATTGTTGCAACACCGCCGCCACGACCAATCAGACGGGGCTCATGCTTATAACCGTATCCTGGTGGAGTGGACTCATTAAGACCGAAATAATCATTTGGTTTAAGCCAGGTTTCAGTAAGGCAGAGTACATCGAAGCTATTATCAGTGACCATTTCATTTTCAATAACCGCCTTAGGTGTAAGCGATCTAATGTTTAGAAGACCTAGCTTAAGAAATTGTTTTTGTTCACTAATATTGAGATTTTCTGGTTTAATCACAATTAGATTTTTCTTAGATCCTACAGTAGATTTATTGTTTGGCCTCACTAAACGAGGAATAGACACAGTTTCTATGAAGTGTTCTACACTGGTACTTATATCAATTAATTTGGGACAGCAAAGAATGTGATTTGGACTTTGACTTACTAGTCATATGGTGTGTAACGTCTTGGAGATGTTGTCCGACAGAACAGCCGCTCCGATTCTGCTGGGGTGCAGGCCATCAGCACGGTAAAGCCTAGGTCGCTCCCAAAACAGATTCCAATTATTTACAAAGAGCAGTCTCTGTTCATTACACCATGACATCAACCATTCATTTAGTGCAAACAATCTACTGAACCTTTCTTGTCCTTGTCGGTACGTGGGAAGCGGTCTAGACACGACGATCTTTGCTTCAGGCGATGTTCTGCGTACCGTCTCGATCAGGCTCCTGTAGTCCCTCTTCAGAACCTCCGTCTGCCGCAGCCTGATGTCGTTCACCCCCGCGTGCAGCACGACAGCTCCGACGCGCTCGTCACCGTTCAGGATCTCGGGGACCTGCGCAGCGACATCGAGAACACGAGCACCAGGAAAGCAGTGAGTGCGCACCATACCTTTACCTGAGGTAGCGCGGACATGCCGGACCATGGAACTGCCGATGATCACAGCGTCGTCGCGTTCCGTCTCGCGAAGAGGGGAGAAGCGGTTCCGGGTGGAGATCTCGAAGACCGGGAGGGGCGGAGAGGTCCTTGCTCTGGTCCTGGCTCGTGTCTTCCGCTGTGGCATCATCCAGGGTCCATGGTGCTGTGTCGGTGTCGGGGTAAACGAAACCAGGGGTGCTCGGGTCCTGTGCAGAGAAATACACGGAGTAGAGGAGGCCGGAGTCGAAAAGTTACTAACCACTGACTAGTGAGCATCGGCGCGCGATGCTTCAAGCGCTGATCGTCGGTCTCGCAGCTCGGCCTGCCTCCCCAGCAGATCACGGATCTGCTTCTCCACGGACTCCAGCTCCAACCGCACCGAATGCAGCCGAATGTCCTCACCTGCACTCAGAGGTAGACACACATCCGATGTATTCGCCATTATGACAGATGAACAATAAATTAGCAGTGATGCTACCAATATCACTACTAATTTAGGACTGAAATCATGGATGGAACCCGTATCCTTCCAGTGATTCGAGTGTAAATAAGACGGTCGATAGGCGAGACCGCGCGTGCAATGCTAGCGGGCTGACGTTAGAGATAGTAACGGAAGTTCGGAAAGTTGGATATAACCAGCGATATCAAAGCAATCCGATTGTTTTTTATAGAGAGTAGTATCGGAGATATGTTCACACGCTGGAAAAATAGAAAATGCTTGTTTATAAATGAGTGTAACGAAGAAGAAAAAAATCAAGGATTTATGAATCAATTCGACGGAGCTCCAAACACAAACAAAGCGATTCGAAACACAACACAAACTCCAACACAAACAAAGCGATTCGAAATCAAACTCCAAACACAAACCAAGCGATTCGAAGCACAACACAAACTCCAACACAAACAAAGCGGTTCGAAACACAAACTCCAAACACAAACAAAGCGATTCGAAACACAAACACAAACTCCAAACACAACAAAGCGGTTCGAAACACAGACACAAACTCCAAACACAAACAAAGCGATTCGAAACACAAACACAAACTCCAAACACAACAAAGCGGTTCGAAACACAGACACAAACTCCAAACACAAACAAAGCGATTCGAAGCACGAACACAAACTCCAACACAAACAAAGCGATTTCAGTGATTCGAGTGTAAATAAGACGGTCGATAGGCGAGACCGCGCGTGCAATGCTAGCGGGCTAACGTTAGAGATAGTAACGGAAGTCCGGAAAGTTGGATATAACTAGCGATATCAAAGCAATCCGATTGTTTTTTATAGAGAGTAGTATCGGAGATATGTTCACACGCTGGAAAAATAGAAAATGCTCGTTTATAAATGAGTGTAAAGAAGAAAATCAATGATTTATGAATCAATTCGACGGAGCTTCAAACACAAACAAAGCGCTCACTCGCGACGCATGCGCAGTGTGAGCGTGTGCACTTATTGTGTAAAAAAAAGATTAATCTAGCCTAATTACTTTTTAAATAATTGAGCCAAAACCAAAATGCGTTAGGTTGTGCCCCGCTCTCCCCTACCTCACTTCCCCCACCACCCCCCACTTCCTCAAATTCGGACGTGAGAGCCCAAATAGTTTTTATTTGCCAGCTGGTATAGCGTCTGAATATTGTTGTCACGGCCGAAGCAGCAACTAAACCGAAGGAGGCAAAGGTTTTGTTGAAGGAGACTAGGTAGAGAAAAAGGGAGAGTGATAAAATCAAAGGCCGGACGAGGATAAATATTGGTCCAGCGTTCGCTCGCTGGCGTGAGCTAAAAGAGGGGGAGGGGTGCCCGACTGATACTGACTTGGCCGTCATGCTGTCGGACAAGTAATAGCTATATGATTAGACAGACAAAATCATCTTTTAGGAAAACTGAGTCATGTTTATTTCTTTATTTTTCTGGTGAAAGTGTCTTGCCTCAGGCTATAATGCAAATCGTTTTTTCAAATTTGCAGATTCATCTATGGTTGCTTGATATTATAATATTGACGATATATGGCCATTACCTACCACACAAACATTGAAATTAATTAGCATATCCATTATGTAAAACAGTAGCCAATAGGCTACTATAATGACGCTGGCTTGTAAACGTGAGCTACGCGATCTTTTGGTGTTTGAAAAAAATAAAACCCATGAAATTATATTCATATGACATGCTGACATATATGCCACTGTACCTGGGATGAATACATTTCACACGCAACGTAGGCAGTCTGCCCAAGACGTGAGAACTCCTTCTGCAGAGTTCGGGGTATCGGCTTGTCAACAAATGCAAGTATATCCCCTGGTGTAACCATGACAGATTTTGCGACAGTAGTAGAAGACAATACTGTTTCCCAACTGTAGGGGGATCCCGAGAGCAAAAGCTACTTGGTGTTGCTTTAACAGTAGTCAATCAATTTATGTCGACATGAAATATTTGTTAAAAAATAACCTTACGCGCATTATAGCTGAGAGTGCTTTAACAGGCTGTCACAGCTCATAATGCTTGAGGGAACGTCTGCCAATTACACCAACTGCGTTAAAACATATAATTTTTACAAGGTTACAAAATTACTTTTAACATTTAAAAACAGACATGTTCAAATTCCAAAGCTTGCAGTAGGTTACTATTAACATCGACTTACCAGTGACATTTTGCCAATTCCTTCCTTACTGTATGTACAGTACACAATTATTTTCAGAAAAAAAAGTTACTGTAATTCACCAAAAGCTTTTTTCTAAGTTTAAAGCTTGTAGTTTGTTTATAGGGAACATACTGACTTACTACAGGTGATATTTTGCCAATATCTCCCTTATTGTACATACAGTACATGCATATTTTTATAAAAAAATACTGTAATTCAAGTGTTTTCCATGTTCCAAAGGTTGTTGTGTTTACTAGTGACCAGACTACTAGTGTTTTTATGAAAAAAATACTGTAGGTCACCTAAAGTTTTTTTTTTTTCATGTTTCAAAGGTTGTAGTACGTTCCTATAGACCCAACTGACTTACTACAGGCAAAATTTTAACAATGTATCCCTTACTGTACATACAGTACACAAATATTGACACGGAAATATTACTGTAATTCACCTAAAGTGTTTTTTCATGTTTCAAATGTTGTAGTAATTCCCTAGTGACCAGACTGACTTACTACAGGTGACATTTTCACAATACCTCCCTTACTGTACGTACAGTACACAAATATTAATATGAAAATATTACTGTAATTCACCTAAAGTGTTTTTTTTTTTCATGTTTCAAATGTTGTAGTAATTCCCTAGTGACCAGTGCTGACAGCCGCCAGATCCTGGTTTAACATTGAAATACATGGGAGACCAGACTTCCGTGTCTTGGGAGTGTGCTGGTGATGTTACAAAACTGTTGCTACAAGTGGATGAAACTGATAGAACAAACATCAACAAGACTGCTCAATCTAGTGATGATGTTCAGGAAACTGTTGGGACTACTGTCAATGTAAGTGAAATTCCAGAAGAAACACTCAGCATAGAGAGTGGCATACGTAATACTCCAATACAATTGAGTGAAACAGCGACAGATCTTACAAAGGAAAGGACGGATATCGAACATGAGTCACTAACAGGTAAACATGGTTTGGACTCCTTGGTTACAGCTACAGAAAATGTTAAAGAGGACATTCAACCACAGAGAAAGCCAAAGAAGGTTCGAAAGGTTTGTTCTGTTCCGAAAACCTTTAAGATTTCACTTGGCAAAAAGAAATGGAGAGCAATAAAACCAACAATAGCTTCAGTGAGATTAAGGAAACCATGGACTCGTGTGAAATATGAGAAATTCAACAAAGTGAACCCTAACTGTGTACTTACCTTCAAGTAACAAAATGCCAGACTGATGCATAGCAGGAAAATAATTAGTTTTTTTAAACATCGTGCAGTTTTCACATTTCCAACGTGCAACGCTCAGTACATATTTATGATGAAGAGAAAACGTACTCGGTTACTAACGTAACCTCGGTTCGAGAGGGAACGAGTACTGCGTCGAAAGACGCTACGGGAAAGGTTTCTTTTCCGAGATTGAAGCCTAAAAATGAATCCTTAATTTTGTAAAATTTGTAAAACGCTTTTCTGTAGCATACAACCTTAGGCGGCGCAATTCGCGCGCCCATTGGCTGCTCCGCCAGAAAAGCACAGCCTATGCGAGGCCAGTGACGCTTGACCAAGCGTCACCTCCCTGCGTCACCTCCCGCCGAAACGGGCGTGGTCTAGGCCTATAAATACGAGCATAGCTGTCTTCCACTCTGATTTTCGCCACTGAAGCGACGCAGCGTGGGCACGTACGGCCTGAGACGCAGTACTCGTTCCCTCTTCAAGAGAGAACCGAGGTTACGTTAGTAACCGAGTACGTTCTCTTACGTAGAGTTCTCTCGTACTGCGTCGAAAGACGCTACGGGAACCCCTGTAACACGCCGTGCGTGCTCTTGGACCGACACAGACACCCGAGGGCGCGCGCGCCCTGGCATACAAGCGCCTACACCAAGAATGTATAGGGAGAGCGGCTAGAATTAGCATCATCCCTTTAAAATAGTGCCCCTGAGGGCATAATAACATATATATGTAAATAAATAGATATATATGAGGGGTCATAGCATGCTCATGGGACACATTGTCAGTGAGTGATGCTTAAAACATTGGAGTGACCTGGGCCGCAGCACGAGGTAGGAACACCATAAATAGTCTTCTAGACCGAGAGCAGTTTAGCCTGCAACGCAGGAACCTCTAGGTTATAGAACCTTATAAATGTAGACGGGGAGGCCCAGCCTGCCGCCATACAGATATCTTGTAACGAGATCCCGCTATACCAAGCCCACGAAGAGGCCATGCCTCTCGTAGAATGTGCTCTGATGCCCAGAGGGCATTCCAAACCTCTAGATGCGTAGGCCAGCGCAATGGCGTCCACTACCCATCGAGACAGACTCTGTTTCGTCGCGGCTCGCCCTTTAGAGCGTCCACTGAACGAAACAAAGAGCTGCTCCGTCTGTCGAAAAACAGCGGAGCGGGACACATAAGCTCTTAATGCCCTGACCGGGCAAAGGGAGCTATTTCCGTCCTCAGAGGCCGGCAGAGCCGACAGGGAGATGACCTGAGCCCTGAACGGTGTGCTGAGGGACTTAGGTACGTACCCATGCTTCGGTTTCAACACGACTATAGAGTCGTTAGGCCCGAACTCCATACAAGACGCTCTTACTGAGAGTGCTTGCAAATCCCCCACACGCTTCACTGAAGCAAGAGCCAAAAGAAACACGGTCTTGAAAGACAGGTGCTTCATGTCAACTGAGTGAATAGGCTCGAAAGGGGCCCCTTTCATAGCGTTCAACACCGTAGAAAGGTCCCAAACGGGGACTGAAGGAGGCCTTGGAGGATTTAACGGACCACCAGGTCGTTTCTGCCCAGTGAACGGCCAAGCGTTGGATTAACGAACGCTGATATGGCTGCCACATAGACTTTGAGCGTGGATGGGGTTCTACCCTTATCCAATAGCTCCTGCAGGAAGAAGAGAATCTCTGTTTCTCCGCACTGAAGGGGTGACAGACCTTGGTCTGAACACCAACCAGAAAACACAGACCATTTGGAAGCGTAGAGCCGTCCAGTAGACGGAGCCCTAGCCTGCTCGATCGTGTCTAACACTCCCCTTGGGAGGTTAACGGGTACCCGTTTATGGCCCACACATGTAGGGACCAGAGATCCAGGCGAGGATGCAAAATCGAGCCCTTGGCCTGCGAGAGGAGGTCCCTCCTCACTGGAATCGGCCACGGGGCAGTGCTCTTCAGCCGCATCAAAACTGGGAACCAAGGTTGATTCGTCCAGTATGGAGCAACAAGTAGCACTGCGCATCCGCTTTCCCTGATTCGCTCCAGCACCTGAGGCAGGAGTGAGACAGGAGGAAAAGCATAGAGCGGACGGCGGGGCCAGACACTGGCCAGCGCGTTCACGCTCTTTGAAAAGAATTCCGGGCAGTGAGCGTTTTCCTGGTTTGCGAATAGGTCTATTTCCGCTCTGCCGAACGTTCTCCACAACAAGCGCACCGTCTGTGTGTGTAGCGACCACTCTCCTGTCGGAACGTTGTTCCGTGAGAGTCTGTCTGGGCCTACGTTCAGGTGACCTGGCACATGCATTGCTCTCAGCGAGCGCAGGTTGTGTTGGGCCCATACCAGGATGCGTTCCGTCAGCCTGAAGAGGTTTCGGGATCTCACGCCACCCTGGCGGTTTATATAGGCTACTACCGACATGTTGTCCGAACGGACCAGGACGTGGTGCCCTTTTATCCGAGGACGAAAGCGCCTCAGCGCAAAGTCCACCGCCATCATTTCCAGTCAGTTTATGTGCGGTAGTCTGACTCATTCTGCCCACTGGCCAAAGAACGGTCTGCCCTCGAGCAGTGCTCCCCAGCCTGAGGTGGACGCGTCCGTGGACACCACCTTCAGGCTCGAGGAAGTCCCCAGGCTTACACCTGACCGGTACCAGTCTTACGCTCTCCATGGTGTCAGGGCTGAAATGTATTCCTGATTGACCTTGAGGCGACAACGACCGTGAACCCATGCTCGGCGCGGTACGCGCGCTCTCAGCCAGAACTGCAGTGGGCGCATGCGCAGTAGGCCCAACTGTAGTACTGCCGAGGCTGAGGCCATGCGGCCTAGCATTTTTTGAAATCTCTTGAGCGGCACTATGTGACCGCTGCGGAAGGATTTCGCCACTTGCAGGGTGTTTCGCCTGCGCTGTGATGACAGCCGTGCTGTCATAGACAGTGAGTTCAGATCCAGTCCTAAAAAGGAGATCCTTTGACTGGGAAACAGTGAACTTTTCTCCCAATTGACTCTCAGACCTAAGCACTCGAGGTGATTGAGTATTAGGGTCTTGTGGCGAGTGAGTTCTGAAGGTGATTGAGCTAGAATCAGCCAATCGTCCAAATAATTCAGAATTCAAACGCCTCGGAGTCTCAGGGGTGCCAGCGCCGCGTCCATGCACGCTGTAAATGTACAAGGTGCTAGGGACAGGCCGGATGGCAGGACTGTGTACTGATATGCCCGGCCCTCGAAGGCGAATCTCAAAAATCGCCTGTGACGTGACGCAATTTGTATGTGAAAATACGCGTCTTTCAGATCTATTGCCATAAACCAGTCTCCTCGGCGAATCTGCGCGAGGATTTTTCTGGTCGTGAGCATTCTGAACTTTCGCTTTGTCAGCGCTTTGTTCAGATGCCTCAGATCTAAAATGGGTCTGAGACCCCCGTCTTTCTTCGGTACCAGGAAATATCTGCTGTACAGACCCCCTTCGCTCTGAGCTTGAGATAAAGGCTCTATGGCCCCTTTGCTCAATAGCTTCGCTATTTCGGCTCGAAGTAGATGTGCTACTTCTGCTTTTACCGTGGTTTCGACTCTTGCAGTGTAACGGGGAGGGCGTCGATAAAACTGTAGCGAATAGCCTCTTTTTATAGTTTTTAGCACCCATTCTGAGACCCCGGGAAGTCTTTCCCATGCATCTGCACGCGTGACTAGGGGTTGAATGTAATCTGGGCCCTGGTCGCGAAATGGCCGCGACACGAGAGCAACTGTGTGCTGTAACATGGACGCCGTGGCGTCTGAGGCGGGGGGCACGTTTGACACAGCGGGCGAGAGAGAGAGCGCGCGGGGCGAGACCCATAGGGCTCGTTATGTTTGTGAATAAATGTGGGCGCGTGGTAGCGGGCACATCTATAACACCGGGAATACTGTGTTTGTGAATTGGCTGACCGTTCGGTTTGGTTTCGAAACGTGCAGTGTGTAGTGGTTGTGGGCACTGGATAGTGGGCACGCTCACTACATGTGATGCACAATCGACATGAATCGATTTCTTTCGTGCAGACCCTGTGTTGTACGGGGCTGTGCTTGCACGGGTTGAAAAACCGGGCTCTGGTCGCGAAATGGCGGCGACACGAGAGCAGCCGTGTGCTGTAACATGGGCGCCATTGCAGCGTATGATGCGGGGGCGCTCTTAATCGAGCGGGCAGCCCGTGCGCGCTCAGCTCTCTCGCGCGGTGCATGCCCCGTACGGCTCGGCATGTTTGAGAATAAATGTGGGCGCGTGAACGCGGGTACATTTATAGCACTGGGAGTACTGTCTGTTAGAACTGACTGACCGTGCATCGGTTTCGTTTCATAGAAACCGTGTGACATGTAGCTTGTAGTGATTGTGGGCACTTGAAAGCGGGCACGCTCACTACATATGATGCACAATCGACATGAGTCGATTTTATGTGTGCAAGCCCTGTATTGTGTGGGGCTGTGCTTGTGTGTACGAATGGGCACTGGGTCGTGGGCATACAGTTACACACATTACACCATCGGCCGTGGCCGGGACACCGTGTAGCACTGAGAGTACTGTCTATCAGAACTGACTGACCGTGCATTCGTTTCGTTTTTACAGAAACCACGGGACATGCAGTTTGTAGTGATTGTGGGCACTGAAAAGCGGGCACGTTCACTAACTTACATGTGATGCACAATCGACATGAGTCGATTTTATGTGTGCAAGCCCTGTATTGTGTAGGGCTGTGCTTGTGTGTACGAATGGGCACTGGGTCGTGGGCATTACGGATACACACATTACACCATCGGCAGTGGCCGGGACACCAGAAAATACATTTTCTTAGATTTACCTGGGACGTCGTGAAAACGGCGTTTGTGTGCAGGCAAACGGGAATTGATGCCGGTTTGGTGACTGCAAAATACACTGGCACTGTCGCGTATGTTGGGACTGTGCGAGCGAGATATTTTAGTGAAATCCGGCCGCGGCGGGATTTTAACATTGTAGCTTTCCTCGAAGCAGAAGTGCGCATCCTGGCTGAAAACGGGGCTTTCCGGGACTTCGCGATTTCTTCGTGAATTCAGGAAAAAAAAGGCGCGGGTCGTGAGGACGGTAACGTACGTTCCTCTGCAAAAAAGCAGCCATCCAGCCGGTAAGCGCATCGATGCTGGTCTTTCTTCGTCGACGCTCACGAGCTGCGGGGGAGGGGAGATCCTCGGAGCTCGCCCATCCCTCGCTACCCGAAGCGAGGAGAGAACAGCAGTCGTCCTCCACAGACGCGGCGGCACACAGCGGTCCTTGTCCATCGGTCAGAGAGTCCAGCGAAGCGGGCGGAGAAGCTGGCGGCAGCAGCGGCGAGCACCTCGTGGTGGAGGGAGGTTCCGGGCTCCGCTGAGCACGGCGCTTTTCACGGCGCGGCACTGCAGCGGGCGGAAAGATGCAGCTTCAGTAAATGAACGCCAGGTGAGTCCGCAGAGTCACCGTAGGCATCAAATCACAGTGATGGCAGCCGCCATCGATGAGAGCTGAAGCTGCGTGATTCTCACCCAGGCAGGAAACACAAGCACGTGGTCCCCGTCGCTGAGCGGGGCTCTACACGAGCCACAGGAGGTGCGAGGCATCTTGAAAAAGACCCTCGGCTCTTTTAGTGGTAGGAAAAAATGTGTGACGCGACGGCGAACACACACACAAAAACACACACACATAATGTAAAGGATATTCCAAGCCGGAGAAGCGCAGCATGGAACGGCGGCTGAAGGCGGCGATGACCAGCGGCTTCAGGTAAGAGGCGCGTCCTGCTGAGGTGCTTGTATCTGACGGCTGTGGCGGCTCAAATCCAGTCCTACGATGCGTGTAGCTTCGTGAAGAATAAGAAAATCAGAGTGGAAGACAGCTATGCTCGTATTTATAGGCCTAGACCACGCCCGTTTCGGCGGGAGGTGACGCAGAGGGACCTCATTGGTCAAGCGTCACTGGCCTTGCATAGGCTGTGCTTTTCTGGCGGAGCAGCCAATGGGCGCGCGAATTGCGTCGCCTAAGGTTGGATGCTACAGAAAAGCGTTTTACAAATTTTACAAAATTAAGGATTCATTTTTAGGCTTCAATCTCGGAAAATAAATCTTTCCCGTAGAGTCTTTCGACGCAGTACGAGAGAACTCTACGTAAGAGAACCCACAATCATGCAGAGAACAGTTTTCATGACTGTTTATTGCCGTGGACAAATCTAAAAGAAAAAGAAAAGAACACAGGTACATTTATAGCACTGGGAGTACTGTCTGTTAGAACTGACTGACCGTGCATCGGTTTCGTTTCATAGAAACCGTGTGGCATGTAGCTTGTAGTGATTGTGGGCACTTGAAAGCGGGCACGCTCACTACATATGATGCACAATCGACATGAGTCGATTTTATGTGTGCAAGCCCTGTATTGTGTGGGGCTGTGCTTGTGTGTACGAATGGGCACTGGGTCGTGGGCATACAGTTACACACATTACACCATCGGCCGTGGCCGGGACACCGTGTAGCACTGAGAGTACTGTCTATCAGAACTGACTGACCGTGCATTCGTTTCGTTTTTACAGAAACCACGGGACATGCAGTGTGTAGTGATTGTGGGCACTGAAAAGCGGGCACGTTCACTAACTTACATGTGATGCACAATCGACATGAGTCGATTTTATGTGTGCAAGCCCTGTATTGTGTAGGGCTGTGCTTGTGTGTACGAATGGGCACTGGGTCGTGGGCATTACGGATACACACATTACACCATCGGCCGTGGCCGGGACACCAGAAAATACATTTTCAGATTTACCTGGGACGTCGTGAAAACGGCGTTTGTGTGCAGGCAAACGGGAATTGATGCCGGTTTGGTGACTGCAAAATACACTGGCACGGTCGCGTATGTTGGGACTGTGCGAGCGAGATATTTTAGTGAAATCCGGCCGCGGCGGGATTTTAACACTGTAGCTTTCCTCGAAGCAGAAGTGCGCATCCTGGCTGAAAACGGGGCTTTCCGGGACTTCGCGATTTCTTCGTGAATTCAGGAAAAAAAAGGCGCGGGTCGTGAGGACGGTAACGTACGTTCCTCTGCAGAAAAGCAGCCATCCAGCCGGTAAGCGCATCGATGCTGGTCTTTCTTCGTCGACGCTCACGAGCTGCGGGGGAGGGGAGATCCTCGGAGCTCGCCCATCCCTCGCTACCCGAAGCGAGGAGAGAACAGCAGTCGTCCTCCACAGACGCGGCGGCACACAGCGGTCCTTGTCCATCGATCAGAGAGTCCAGCGAAGCGGGCGGAGAAGCTGGCGGCAGCAGCGGCGGCGAGCACCTCGTGGTGGAGGGAGGTTCCGGGCTCCGCTGAGCACGGCGCTTTTCACGGCGCGGCACTGCAGCGGGCGGAAAGATGCAGCTTCAGTAAATGAACGCCAGGCGAGTCCGCAGAGTCACCGTAGGCATCAAATCACAGTGATGGCAGCCGCCATCGATGAGAGCTGAAGCTGCGTGATTCTCACCCAGGCAGGAAACACAAGCACGTGGTCCCCGTCGCTGAGCGGGGCTCTACACGAGCCACAGGAGGTGCGAGGCATCTTGAAAAAGACGCTCGGCTCTTTTAGTGGTGGGAAAAAATGTGTGACGCGACGGCGAACACACACACAAAAACACACACACATAATGTAAAGGATATTCCAAGCCGGGGAAGCGCAGCATGGAACGGCGGCTGAAGGCGGCGATGACCAGCGGCTTCAGGTAAGAGGCGCGTCCTGCTGAGGTGCTTGTATCTGACGGCTGTGGCGGCTCAAATCCAGTCCTACGATGCGTGTAGCTTCGTGAAGAATAAGAAAATCAGAGTGGAAGACAGCTATGCTCGTATTTATAGGCCTAGACCACGCCCGTTTCGGCGGGAGGTGACGCAGAGGGACCTCATTGGTCAAGCGTCACTGGCCTCGCATAGGCTGTGCTTTTCTGGCGGAGCAGCCAATGGGCGCGCGAATTGCGTCGCCTAAGGTTGGATGCTACAGAAAAGCGTTTTACAAATTTTACAAAATTAAGGATTCATTTTTAGGCTTCAATCTCGGAAAATAAATCTTTCCCGTAGAGTCTTTCGACGCAGTACGAGAGAACTCTACGTAAGAGAACCCACAATCATGCAGAGAACAGTTTTCATGACTGTTTATTGCCGTGGACAAATCTAAAAGAAAAAGAAAAGAACACACTCGAAAGCGCCAGGCATCCAATGTCTGTAGGGGGAAAATTGCAAAAGTCATCCATAAAGGAGTGAGCCGAGTGTACTACAGTAAGCTCAGGAGGACTCCTGTGGAAGAAATAATGTCTGGATATTTAACAAGGTCTCTTAACAGAGACATCCTAAAAGTAATTTACTCTGATGTAAAAAAAGGCTGCATCACTACATGACAATGTCTTGTTATGCATTTAACACAGCGAATTATGAAGGAATGTGACACCAATTAACGACATTTGCCAGGTTACATTCAGAACTTCCAGGTGGGTCCTTTCAGCTGTCACATGAACACTGATAAGGGAATTTCAATCCTAGTGACACACGAGGAAACCAGTAACCCTCTATTTGGATGCCACTGGTAACTGTGGTGTCTAAAATACCAGAACAGAAAAAGAGAGTTCTTTACTATGCCCTCATTTTGGCAGGTCAAGGCCATGGCACACCACCTTTGCCCAATGCATTGCTGAAATGCTGTCCAATGACCACACTGTGCGAATCTATCTATTTATTTCTGGCTAATGCAGTTTGTGCACAACCTGTCAAAGCTGGAAACAGACTACAGTTGGGCACTTATACAAGCTGTTCTACTAGCTTTCAACAGAGAGAGCGTTCTGTCATACCTTGACAGATGTTTTGATATCTGCCAGGGCAAAGAGAAGTGGATGGACACCAAAAGCTTCACTGTGATACACCTTTGCTCAGCCCATGTTCTTAAGACTGTGGCCCAGGCCATTTGCAGGAATGTGACAGACAAGGGACACAGGGAGTTTGTGATTTTTGTGTTCGCAAGGTTAAAATAGCCAGACTCTAGATGAAGCCATTCAGATCTTTCAGGCTCTCTGCATTATCCTACATACAAGGACAAAGACTGCTTCGGTAGAAGACAGTGTAAAGGCTCTTCAAAGACTCATTCAGTGCTTCACCCTGGACATAGACATGACTGAAAACAGAGTCCAGATGAATACTTCAGATGATAAGGATGAGTAGTCCAGAACAATTGTAGGAAGGTCTCGCATCTCAACTTTGTTCAGAAGTGTTTTTGATAAGGCAACCACAGCAGTCGCTGAAGAGGCAGAGTCTTCAGAAGTAAACTTGTACTTCGGTCCAAGCATCATTCCAATGCTTTTTAAAACATACATGGCCATCTTTCCAAGGTGGAGTGGAGTAATGTTGGGTGATCTCCAAAGACATGCAGCTGACAAAGACATAATAGTAATGGAAGATGGAGGACAAAAACAAGACATCAAGACACGAGAAACGAATTGCCATGTAGAAGGATGGTTTGCCATTGTTAAGCAACACAAAATAATGAAGGCACGAAGACTGCGACCAGGCAACTTTGTCCAAAAAATGTATACTTCTCTGCAAGGAAGGTACATTGAACACATAATGCAGCATGGCCTTTCACAAAAACTCCTCAAAAAACCTCTGAATTTAAAAGACATCAAATTCTCTGAGGAATCATGGGCCAAAAAGGAGGAACGGACTGGTTCAAAACTGGGACTCCCTGAATCAATACCAGGTCCTAAAAAGAAGCAGTCAAGGAAGTTCAAAAGTCACGGCACGACTGCAGTGAATCAAGCAAGTGAAAAGAAATTCAAAGACTCAACGACTGAGATGAAAGACATCTCCAAAACTACTGTCCCAAACACTACTAAACAGGAACCTACTTCAAAGTTTGGAGAGGCTTCATCTGCTCCCAAAAAGACACAGACAAGAAAGCCAAAAAGGCATGTTGATACTAAAAATCACAGTGAAACCCAATCCAAAACTTCCAGCATTGAGAAGGTAGACTTGTCCACACTGACCAGCACAGGGGCTGCTGGACTCGATACTTACACTGATAAGGGCAATGATGTTTCAGCTACTTTTGAGACAACTCCAAAACATGTACAGGAAGTATGTCCAATTCAAAGTACAATATAATTATTACATTACTTTGAAATATTACACTACATTATTTTTAAGTATTTCATGTAAAAAGCACTGCTTGTTTTGCCTTTGTAGTTACAGGCAGAATAACTGTGGGAAAAGAAACGTTGTGAGGTGATTATTGCTGTCCAAAAATCAGCAACATGACCTGGAGGATGTCTCAGAGACACAAGGAATTTATTACATTGAAGCCTCACAATCTTTTGATGGGAGAGGTTAGTACAACTTTTCTGTACTTCCATGATCAGTGATTTTAAACTAAATGGAATTTCAGTACTGGACATAGAAATGTTTTACTTTTTAATGTTTTCCAGACACTAGAGTATATTCATGCCACTATAGGAATACAGGAAATTTCACGACAAAGCTTGAAGAAAGTTAATTTCAACAGCATAAAAGCATGATCCATACAGTTTGAATTACAATAGAGGATATTGAAATAGAGTCACTGCTCTGGCACAATACTAAAACATATTTTGAAGGAATCATTATAATTTATTATGTGTCCACTTTAAAGTGATTTGGTTAGCGTTATGGTTTTGTTAGGTTGAAGTATTTGAAGTATGATAAGAATACTCAGCACATTATGTATGCTACTGAACTATTTTGCAGCCTGCTAATCTGCAACTATAAACACCTTGTATTATTCAGTCTAACAGTTTAAATTACTTTTCAGGAAAATTTAGAAAATGATGATGGTGCACTGGGAAAGATGAGTGGGATGGTACAATTTACATTGTAAATGTAAACGACAATCACTGGAAGTTTGTGGTAAGCAAAACATTTGATGAATTGAAAATATAATGCATTCCACAGTTTTACAGTAGTAATGTTAATCCGATGCAAACTGTAATCCTATATAAACAAGGGTGAATATTGAATTATTTAGGTTGGATTATGTGGTTACATATACGTTTGATTAGGGAAATCTTTTTCTTTTCTTTACCTTCTCTAATGGAACCAACCTGGGAAATGAATGTGTAGTTTTGTAGACTGGGTAAACATAAGATGGAAACCCAGCACCATTGCCCACACAGTGCAGGAAGATGCAACGAGTTGTGTGGTGTTTGTTATGCAGGTGATTTTCATTGTATTTTAATTGTAAGCAAACACACAATATTTATTTTTTTACAACCGTTACAAGGTATATTTAAAATTGTAAAATTGTAAGAGAGGTGATCGAGAAATTTCCAGCAATCCCTGATCCGTTCATCATTGATCCCACTCCAATTAACATTGTTCAACTAAGAAAAGACATGGCGAAGGAGATTCTTCATTCTTCAGGTAATATAGCAAGCATCAAGTAACTTGGTAACACTTTACAATAAGGTTCATTTTTTAGAATGAGTTAATGTAACTAACATGAACTAACAACGAGCACTATATTAGTTCATCTTTGTTACCGTTAGTTAATAAAAATCCAGCCGTACATTGTTTGTTCATGTTAGTTCAAAGTGCATTAACTAATGTTAGCAAATACAACCTTTGATTTTAATAATGTAGTAAATGTTGAAATTAACATTAACTAAGATGAATAAATGCTGTAGAAGTATTGTTCATTCTTAGTTCAGGTTAACTAAGGTATTTAACTAATGTTAACTAATGAACCTTATTGTTAAGTGTTACCAATAACTAGGAATACTCTATAGGATTTAATGTACCTTATCAGTCTAAGAATAAGAAGTTTAAATAGTATGTTTAGCATATAATGATGATACATACTGAAGCTTATGTTTTATAAATAAATAAATACATGCATACATGGGCAGAACACGTATTTGATACACTGCCGACTTACAAAGCATGTAGAGCAGGGGTGTCCAAACATTTTTTAGTGAGGGCCAAATACAGAAAAATAAACAAAGGGCCGGGCCACACACTATATTGACACATGAATACTGCATTTTTACGACCTGGTTTGTTTCTCAAGGTCTCAACATAAAAAAGGAACAGGAACAAACAGTTTAGGTTTTAAAATTTAAAATGAATAAAGAACTGTTTATTATTAAAGTAAAAAGTGTGGTATGAATTAAATACAATGTCAGTTGTGTGTGTTTGTAAAGAGTCAGGTTAATAACTGGAACTGCACTGCTCTTGCACTGGAACGACAGGCCTGCAGGTGGCACATGAAAAGAGAAGCTGATGTTGACTCTTCAGAGAATCATCGCATTGCATTTCAATCAGTTCTAACTGCAGACTCTCTTCCACTTCTTCTGCATCCACCAGGAAGGGGGTCGAGAACAGCTTGATTTGTTTTTCAATGACAGAAAAATCTTGGAATCGCTGGTTGAATTCGGTCACGAAAGATGCAACCACAGACACATATTTCTCCTTTTTAGCAGAAAGGTCGGCATTTGGAAAAGCAGACTTGATTTCAGACAGTGCAGGGAAGTGTGCAACATTAAAGCTTCGTAGTTGTGTCTCAAACAGGCGGAGCTTTACACGGAAGGCTTTCATGTGCGCATACAGGTGAGGCACCAGCTGTTCTTTGCCTTGTAGGTTCTTGTTCAGTGTATTCAGATGATGAGTAAGATCAACTAAAAATGCCAGGTCGGCCAGCAACAGAGGCTCACTCAGTTCATGAAGAGGTCGGCCCTTCTCTTTCATAAACTGATCGATTTCTGATCTCAGCGAATAAAAGCGCTGCAGCACATAGCCGCGGCTCAGCCAGCGCACCTCAGAGTGGTAGAGTAGATCCCCGTATTCAGCATCCACATCAGAAAGGAAAGCTTGAAATTCTCTGTGGTACAGTCCTCTAGCTCGAATTATGTTGACAGTTTTTACAACAGTGTTCATCACATCGCCCAGCTGGACAGTCTTGGCACATAGTGCTTCTTGGTGGATTATACAGTGCATCCTAAAAGCCTCACCTCCGCTCTCTTTTACCTTGGCGCACACCATCGATGCCATTCCTTTGCGATCGCCCGTCATGGCCGGAGCTCCAACCGTTGTTACTCCACAGAGCTTGTCCCATTAAAGCCACATCTTTTCAACTGCCTCTGACACAGCTTCAACAATATCTCTACCCGTCGTTGTGCCTTTTAGGCTCATCATATCAAGCAGCTCCGTACAGCAAAAATGATCATCTACTCCCCGCAAAAAAATTAACAGCTGCGCAATGTCTGTAGCATCTGTACTCTCATCGCATGCTATCGAGTAAAAGTCAAAAGCACCAGCTTTGTCTCTCAGCTGAAGTTTCACGTTAGCTGACAAGTCCTCGATTCTCCGCACCACTGTATTTCTGGATAAGCTCACGTTGTTGAAATCCTGCACTTTCTCCGGGCACATTATTTCTGTGACTTTGATGAGGCACTGCTTTATGAAACCGCCGTCTGAGAACGGTTTGCCGTGCTGAGCAATAAGTTTAGTGACTTCATAGCTTGCTGTTGTGGCATTTTCCTGTATTTTGTTAGCACGAAAAAAAAACTGTTGTTGAGCTTGCAGACTAGCTGCCATTTGCTTGACTTTCTGTGTTCGTTCGGCACCGGTGTACGATGTGTAGCTCTGATGTTTGGTTTCATAGTGCCGACGGACATTATAGTCTTTCATCACAGCAACATCTTCATTGCAAATCAAACAGACACATTTTCCGTTGATTTCTTTGAAAAAATATTCATTTTCCCACCATGTTTGAAATCTTCTACACTCACTTGCTATTTTTCGTTTCTTGGGTGCTGCCATTTCTGGTGCTCGCGGTAAAAGTTTTTCTAGCGGTAACGGTTGAGAAGCACCGTTTCTGTGGCTGGCTGCCTGGCTCCATCTAGTGTTGAAACTGAGAAGTGCAACAGAGTTGAGCTCAAGCTTCTTGTGTGGGCCATATTCAATTATATTTTCAAAATTTGCCGCGGGCCAATAAAAACTGGACCCACGGGCCGTAGTTTGGACACCCCTGATGTAGAGGTATGTGATTTTAATCATAGCTACACTTCAACTGTGAGAGACGGAATCTAAAACAAAAATCCATAAAATCACATTGTATGATTTTTAAATAATTAATTAGCATTTTATTGCATGACATAAGTTTTGATTGGACATGATCACTTACCAACCAGTAAGAATTCCGGCTCTCACAGACCTGTTAGTTTTTCTTTAAGAAGCCCTCCTGTTCTCCACTCATTACCTGTATTAACTGCACCTGTTTGAACTCGTTACCTGTATAAAAGACACCTGTCCACACACTCAATCAAACAGACTCAAACCTCTCCACAATGGCCAAGACCAGAGAGCTGTGTAAGGACATCAGGGATAAAATTGTAGAGGACAATAAGCAAGCAGCTTGGTGAGAAGGCAACAACTGTCGGTGCAATTATTAGAAAATGGAAGAAGTTCAAGATGACGGTCAAGCTCCTTCGGTCTGGGGCACCATGCAAGATCTCACCTCGTGGGGCATCAATGATCATGAGGAAGGTGAGGGATCAGCCCAGAACTACACGGCAGGACCTGGTTAATGACCTGAAGAGAGCTGGGTCCACAGTCTCAAAGAAAACCATTAGTAACACACTTCGCCGTCATGGATTAAAATCCTGCAGCGCACGCAAGGTCCCCCTGCCCGTCCAGGCCCGTCTGAAGTTTGCCAATGACCATCTGGATGATCCAGAGGAGGAATGGGAGAAGGTCATGGGGTCTGATGAGACAAAAATAGAGCTTTTTGGTCTAAACTCCACTCGCCGTGTTTGGAGGAAGAATGATGATGAGTACAACCCCAAGAACACCATCCCAACCGTGAAGCATGGAGGTGGACACATCATTCTTTGGGGATACTTTCTGCAAAGGGGACAGGACGACTGCACCGTATTGAGGGGAGGATGGATGGGGCCATCATGTATCGCAAGATCTTGGCCAACAACCTCCTTCCCTCAGTAAGAGCATTGAAGATGGGTCGTGGCTGGGTCTTCCAGCAGGAGAACGACCCGACACACACAGCCAGGGCAACTAAGGAGTGGCTCCGTAAGAAGCATTTCAAGGTCCTGGAGTGGCCTAGCCAGTCTCCAGACCTGAACCCAATAGAAAATCTTTGGAGGGAGTTGAAAGTCTGTATTGCCCAGCGACAGCCCAGAATCCTGAAGGATCTGGAGAAGGTGTGTATGGAGGAGTGGGCCAAAATGCAGTGTGTGCAAACCTGGTCAAGAACTACCGGAAACGTATGATCTCTGTAATTGCAAACAAAGATTTCTGTACAAAATATTAAGTTTCTGATGTATCAAAAACTTATATGTCATGCAATAAAATGCTAATTAATTACTTAACCCTCTAAGCGCCAAAGTCGCAAAATTGCGACAAGACGTCATACTTAATAAAACAGGCTGTAGATCCTAATATGGTGTAATATCTCGTTTGTATTCCCTACCACTAGATGGCAGACATGTAATACTTTGATTCAAGACCAAAATTACGTCATGTTCCTATTCAAAGTATTGGAGAAAACAGCAGAGCAAGTGAGCGCTCGTGTCATTGATGCGGAAGCAGTTCAGTTCAGAGCGTCTGAGTAAATTGTGAGATTTGTGAGAGAAAATCATCAAATGGCTAATAAAAACTTGTATCGTGAGGATGTGTTGCAAATGTTATTCGCCGATTCTGACTCTGAAGGGGAATATTTGCCTTTTGAAAATGACGATCGCGCTTCTCCCGGTAACGTTACATCTTTGCCGCGAAATGGTGCAGCTCGCGCTTCTCCCGGTACATCTTTGCCGCGAAATGGTGCAGCTCGCGCTTCTCCCGGTACATCTTTGCCGCGAAATGGTGCAGCTCGCGCTTCTCCCGATACATCTTTGCCGCGCAGTGCTGACAATGACAGTAGTCCGAGCTGTGCGCACTCGGCGCGCGCGCGCGAGGCAGATCTGGCCGCGCCCGCGCTGCTCGTAGCAGGAGCAGAGGCGGTGTGACACGGGGCAATAAACAGGTCTTGTCTACTTGTGTTTGTGTGTCATATGAATAATATATATATGTTATATATATATATATATATATATATATATATATATATATATAATCAGAGTGCCTACTGTATGTAGTAAATGGAAAATCTCTACAGCAAAAGGCCAACCACTAACGTTACCTGCATTCGGTTTGTTTCTACCATTTATTAGTAATGATTTACACAGTTTGTTTACTACTTACTATTTACCTGAGCATTCAGTATTGTGCAATATAGCATACAGAAGGTGAGGGACATTTTGGAGGAAAGAAGTGCTGCATTTTATCATTAAACGTGACTTTTCATGAAAATTCTATAATCCAAGATAGCCGCCACCATATGACGTCATAATATGCAAATTAGATGGGAAAATGTAATCCCTACACAAACTTTGGGTCATCCTTAATATTTCTCTAATTTACAGAAAGTCTCTATCTTTTATCACTTTTAAGATATAGCCTTTTCAAATTAAGATGTCAAAATCGAACGTTTTAGGGAAAAAACTCTGGCGCCTAAAGGGTTAATTACTCATACAATGTGATTTTCTGGATTTTTGTTTTAGATTCCGTCACTCACAGTTGAAGAGTACCTATGATAAAAAATAACAGACTTCTACATGCTTTGTAAGTGGGGAAAACCTGCAAAATCGGCAGTGTATCAAATTATTTTTTCTCCCCACTGTACATGCATACATTACATACTTAATAAATAAATATTTTGCTGTAGAATCCAAGGATTACACTGTGGATGTAAGGAACTTAAGTCCAAAATCAACATTGTAAGTATACTGAATTCAGAAGCACTTAAGAATACCATAGCAATACAAGAACTAATGTGTTTACTTTTTAAATGTTACATTTATCTTTACTTTTGAAGATACAATGTGAACAGTGCCAAAGATGGTGCCACGCACGCTGCCTTGGACTATCACCAGACCTGGAAAAGATGCACAATGGTTGTGTTCACTGTGTACCTAGTTTAACAGTTGAATCAAACACCATTTTTAAATTTGGCTACTTGTGTCTTACAAGAATAAGTTTTATTTGGCTTAACTTTTTTTTAAATAAAAAAATATCTGCAGAAATTTCTCCTTTATTCTCCTTGTTGCAATATAGATTACCACTGTATATCTGTATTTTGGGGACTTTATAACAAAAATGTAACTTGAATCTTTACAATAAGGGTGTTGCTTATTTATAACGTTGAAAGCATGATAAAGCTAAAACCTTTACAGTTGTTTAATCAAAAATGAAACGTGTTGTACCAGGAACAGCAGTTCTAATACATACTTTTACCTAATACATTTATCAAAATTAATTGAGTTGAGTTGTCACTAGGAACGTACTACAACCTGTACGTACAGTAAGGGAGGTATTGTGAAAATTTCACCTGCATGTAGTAAGTCAGTCTGGTCACTAGGGAATTACTACAATCTTTGAAACATGAAAAATTGTTTCTTTAATTTGATTCTAAAAATATTTCTGTACTGTACATACAGTGAGCCAGGTATTGGCAAAATATCATATGTAGTAAGCCAGAGTCGTCACTTGGAACAACTACAACCTTTGAACACGAAAAACCATTAATTATTGGACTTGGGTTTGCACTGTGAGCTGAATTTGCAGACGGTCCCTAAAGCAGCTTATGTGAATATACAGCGAATATCGAACCTAAAACTAACTTTACCCCGCTATCTGGATTCACTTACTACCAGTCTGTATTTCCTGACATATGTGTTGTCGTGTGTGTGTGTGTGTGTGTGTGTACAAACATCCTCAAGATATATTAACATCTAAGTGTATACCATGTAAGTAATTCCCATAGTATATATATTAAAATGATTTATGATTACTTTTTATATTCGCTGTGTCATGAGGAGCATGTATGTGGCTGAAAAACAGGACCGTATTATTTCTGGTAAATCTTCAAAGATTAGATTTGTTATGAGCATAAGAGTAGGACTGACAGTAGCAATGTTCACAATTAACAATATAAGCAAACCACACAATATATTTAAATAAAATAAATTATGAGACCATTTTTGCATTATGAAAATGTGGACACTCCACACGTGTTTGTTTTTCCTCTAAACATCTGAACAAACAGCCGGTCAGACATGCACATTTATGGCTTTGGTTTCATCTATTCATTAAGATATTGTCAGATGTTTTACTTTAAGCTTAAGCCTTTGCAATGGCATTTTAGTCGAATGTAAATATGATGTCACATGGTGCTGGTAGCAAAAAATAAATAAATACAATTTTATATGGTTACATAAAAGTTATGTGTTTTTTTGAGGAGCAAATCCTTCACACATCTGTATATTCAAATAAAACACACTGGCATATTTACACATATATATCTTCTAATTACTTGTTGATTTAAACACTAAGAATAACGATGATGTTCTCAGAGAAGCCCAGCTCTGACTTCCTCTTGTCTGTGTGGTCGAGGTTTGTGTTTCCGCTCTCAGTACGAGATGTTTGAATGATCGCAGTATAGCAGATATTATTCTTCTGGATCAGATCATGAAGATCATACAGCTGCAGATCTGTGAGTTTCTCATGTCACATTTGATTGAGTCGGTTTTCTTTTGATTTTATATCTTAATAAATGTGTTTTTCTTTCTCTCATAGATCTGTTCATGTTGTATCAAGCCACAGAGAGTCTAACAAACACACCAGTAACTTTAGGATCTGATGTGATTATAACCTGTGATCTTGATATAAAGGAGATTTACTGGTTCAAACTGAAATTACCGGATCCTCCAGTGTTGATCTTACGCACTTACAGCAACACAGCAGAACGAGGTAAATATGAAAACAACAACTTCACTCACAAATACTCAGTGAAAACTAACAGTCGTCTGTCCATCAAAAATATCACCATTGATGAATTAGGAGTTTATTATTGTGTGAAAACTAGTGAACCACTAAAATTCAGCAACGGCACCAAAATCTACATCAGCGGTAAGTTATTTTATCATTTCATGTCTTCATAAACCACATGATGGATTCCATATTGAATATAAATAACTAATAATAGTTGTATGGTTCTGTTAAAGACTGAAATTGAAAGATTGAACTACAAACCTTTTACAGACTTTGTCCATAAGAATATCACAGACTCCGTCCACAGGAATCAGACAGATGACGCTCCACAACACCAGATATGGAGAAATATGACCATCATATTCATCCTGATGAATGTGCTTCTGACCATTGCATTAATAGGTTTGTTCTTGTTTTACTGCAAAAAGTGTCAGTGAACTACAAGAAGACAAACTCTAGATCTACAAAATGTAGCTGGTTCACACAGAATGTGTTTTTCTATTCCGCTGTGCTACTTTTGCATTGTTTTTTAACAAACACTTACTTTTTCAGAGTCTCGTGCAAGATTTGGCGTTCTAAAAATGCCTTAAAAAGTAAAAAAAAAAAAAAAACTCCCCTTCTGAACTCTCCTTCTTTTTTCATTCCCCTGAATCTCACATGTTTCACAGTAAAACACATTCTCTGTGAATCAGTTCTTGGACTCTTAATGTGTGAATGCAGTGATGTTTCATATTCAGTGTTGTTTCAGGGATGGTGAAGATCTTCATTGATGCAAAATCTGCTGCTCAAAACTCAAATAATCCACAGGTAAAATCTTCAATATTAATAATATATGTTATATTGTTGTGTCCTCTATATCCTGGTGATTCTTACAGTGCAACTTCAAGCTGCATGCACACGATTCATTAAATCTGAAATGTTTATGACCAGCTGACTGTACATTATGTCTTGAATACTGTATATGTCCATTGATATATAATATGGTCCTCTTCCAGTGTGCTGAAGTTGATTTCTCCATGTGCTCCAGTAACACCAGGAGTCAGGAGCAGAGCACTACTGTCTACAGCCAATGCATGATGTGATACACATTATTCATATAAAGTGTACCTACAGTACAATTCTTTCTTTTTTTTACAAACTAAAATTGAAATGTGCATTTCCATTTATGAGTTTGCTCCTTTGTATGTAAATATGCAGTGTGTATGATAGTAGGCTAACTGTTTTGAGTGGAGATCTTGCTTATATATAGTAATATAATTGTTTTCTTCTCTCTCTATTATAAGTGCGCTGACATGCTCAGCAGTAAAAGCTTTTCTTTTTATCAGCAATTTTTTTTGTTATTCTTGATATTAAATCACCTAAAAAATTTTTTGAAATCATGACATTTTTGCTAGTTTATTTTTTTTACAGAGATTTGTCAAAGCTTGAAGTCAATAAAACAAATGTCAATAAATCTAAAGATATTTTTGGCATGCAGTAATTGTTTTAAAACATTTTTTGCTCATATTTAAAAACATCTGACTTCTGCTCTCTTCTTTTGTGGTTAACACTATGGTTTCGTGCAAATGAAGTGTTCCACTGGTTTGTCACTTGATGAACAACACGATCACACACACTCGCATGCTTCAAGTGGTTTAAACTTTAACCGAGTGAACATCATGAAACATCATGATAACACTTTACAATGATGATCCATTAGTTAAAGTTAACCTCATTAGTTATCATGAACTACATTAAAAAAATAAATACTTTTACAGCTGTTATTAATTTTAGTTCATGATAATTTCATTTTTATTGAAATTTATTGAAGTACATTATAAAAAAAGCAAGCTGTCTGTTAATATTATTTAATGAACCTGAGGTAACATGAACTAATAATGAACAGCTGAATTTGTATTAACTAACATTAACAAAGATTATTACATTTTAAAACAAATGTTAAATAAGTTTCACACTTCCTACTATGTTCTAGTTAAAAAGAAGTACTAAGTACTAGGCAAAAAGAAATTCAATCCTGATTAGTTGAAATACATAGAGTACTCGCTTGCCTCGAGAATAAATATTGTTTATGGTTATGAATTAGTGTATAATTCTGTCAAGAGACAGAAACTAAAAACCTCATCTAAACTTATGAGTTAATAATCATGGGTTAGAACGAGAATACGGTTGAAGAAAACATCATATCTGTGTTTGAATGACACTGAAAAAAGAAAAGAAAACAGTTCTCAGTGTCTTGGGTCATTTTGCTGCCTGTGAATTAGAGATAAATATATTATTTTTAAAGACAATAAATGATGTAAAGGTCAATGGTTGAATTTTGAACAAATAGACAAGACAACTAAACGTGTGGCCAGAGCAAACCTGTCTTTAACTTCCTCTTGATTGTGGTTAATCACTCTCTCCGTCTGAAAGCTGTGAGGTAAAGTTACATCTCTCCAGTCGTGTGAAAGAAGCAAGACTGCATCATGAAGTGTGTTAACATCAGGAAGTGTGTGCAGCTTTACCTCTGTGAGTTTATTGTACTTTATGAAAATGTTATTGTTCTTTGTTAGATCATTTATAATGTTTAATGGCATAATAATAATCCATGTTTTGTGTGTGTGTGTGTGTGTGGTGTTTATTTCACAGATCTGCTCATATGGTGTGAAGCTGCGGAGACTTTAACAGATCAACTTACAGATTTGGGTCTAAATGTGTCTATAAACTGTGATTTAGATGTAAAGGAGGTTAACTGGTTATTACTGAAGCTACCAGATTCTCCGGCTCTGATATTACGCACTTTCTCATCTTCAGCTCCTCATTACTACAATAATAGATTTAGACACAAATATTCAGTGCAAAGAAATCCTCATCTATTCATAAATAATGTCACTATTGATCATTTAGGAGATTATTACTGTGTGACTACAGAAACTCCTCCAAAATACAGCGACGGCACCAGACTACACATCCGTGGTGAGTGAACATTCATCAAGCTAAACATTTAATCATTGTTAGACTAATACATATTAAATATTAATATTAAACCCCTTTAATGATTACACAGTACCAACTCCATCTCCAGAGATCCAGAATCACACAGCGGTGAAGTACATTGAGCAGATTCAGACACATTGGCAGATTATTATCCTCATATCTGCTGTGTTTAATGCGGTTCTGATCATCGTGATCATAGGTGAGATCTTTGAGGAAATTATACATGTATGTCTCCAAACGTGGACATTGTGCTCTTGAATTCTCACTATAATATCAGTATGCTATTTTACATTTTTTAAAGAATATTTTAACAGCTCTTGCAGTTACAGCTCTTTATAGTGACTACAATTGTTATGTTACAGAAATAACAAAACCATGAAATGTGGGTGCATAATATTATTATTTTTTGTCTGAACTACTCATTTAATGTTAAATATGATTTCACTTTTAAGGACTCTTAAAGATGTTTGTTCATGCAAGAAATGGAGACGACTTGAAACTATTTCAAGACACAGACCGACAAAATCTTCAAGATATGGATTTCGAACAACCTCAAGACTCAACACAAACACTGATATGTTACATGAAAATATAAAGTACACAATATGTCTTCCTCTGTTAAAGTATAAAGCTTATAAATATGGTTATAATTAAGCATATGTGCTGATATTCAGGCCAACAGTGCGACTGAGAGCTTAATATTGATTTATAAACCAATGTGTGTGCTGTTAAGGGGCAAGTCATATAAAAAACATAATACCCAATTATGCATGTGAGATTTTCATTTTCATAATATGTCCCAGAATCAGAAATATGTGACCGGAAATAATATCATCATGTTTCCTGCTGGCTTTGTTCCTGCTGATGCTTTTGGAAAGTGTTTACTTCTATTGAAACAAACAAATATAATAATAATCTACTACACAAATGCCTCCTGACCACAAGAGGGCAGTGTTGAGCAAAAACACCAGAATTTAAAAAACGTACTGACAATAAATTAAAAACATTGACTATATATATATATATATTTATATATTTAATACAATCATGTATTAAAATGGTCTGACAATGGTTTTAATATTAGTTTAATAAAACGTTTTCACAATGCTTTGATGAGCTGCTCCATGCCTCAAATTAGTAATTAATGTGTGATGTAACATTGCTGACATCATGAAAATATGTTTATGACACATGTGATCAACACAAGCTACTCATCACATGTGTTCTTGTCACTGAACATCCAAACTACCAGCAATACATATCAGTAACAACCCTATCATGAGTCATATAAAACGTGTGTGTGTGTGTGTGTGTGTGTGTGTGTGTGTGTGTGTGTGTGTGTGTGTGTGTGTGTGCCTTTACAACTTTTTGCCTAATCGCCTAATCAACCAGCATGGTCATATGAGTTCATATATATATATATATATATATTTTTTTTTTACTTTTTTTTTTTTTTAAAGACTTCGATTTTATTGACTCCCATCATTTCTGAGTTTGAGTTTTGTGTTTATTTCCTGTATTCTTTATTTCCATGGCTAATGTTCTCATTTTTTCCAAAGTCTCTAATTTAGTTCCTCACATGTACTGTTTTTTGTTGAGTTCCTCTTCAACCTGCATTTTTATACTTCTCCTTCTCTATTTTTTGTTGGTTATTGTCTGTGTTGAAATGCAAAGCGGTTTATGTTGCGTTTGTGTTCTCCCTAGCCTAGCCTGTTGTATTTAATTTTTTTTATTAAAAACAGCTGCAAAGATCCCCGTTTCTACTCTGCCATTCTCTTCCCAACGCTACACCTTTAGGGGCCGTTCACATTTAAAATGCGTGGGAGGCGAGGCCGGGTCGCTGTCTCCTTCTTTCCAAAGCGCTTGCACCCCCGTGGTGTCTGTCGGTGCAACCATCAACTGCGCTCTCTACAATTGAATTGAATCAAATTTAATTTAATCAAAATAATCGGTACTTGATAAGTCAAAAAGCTCTGGATATCCCTGCTTTCATTGTTGTTACGGAAAGGGTGAAGCTGATTGGTTGGTTCTTGTCACGTGATCTGCGATGTGCTTGCGGCATTCTGAAAAGTTTAGATTTTTTCATCTCGCTGCCCCTGGAAAAAAAATAGCTCGTCGTGACCAGTGTCGCCACAGTTACTTTGAAAAAGTAATTGGATTACTGATTACTCCTTTAAAAAGTAACTTAGTTACTTTACAGATTACTTGATTTTAAAAGTAACTAAGTTAGATTACAAGTTACTTTATTTGTTACATTCAGCAGCTGCCGACAACACCCCCGCCGCCTCAACATAAAAATGGCAACCGGTTTTGCCAACACTCACTTTATTGGAAGTGTATTTTTAACAGTAACGTCAACAATGTATCTCCTGACATTTTAAGTTGAACTTAAAAACTATTTCCTGAAAAAATACACAGGTTCGTGGATCTGAGTGTCGCGATTTCGGTTTCATATTGCATTATAGCCCTCATTTTTACTAAGGAAAATGACAAAAATAGTCACGCACAGTGACTTGGATAAGTAACTTTAATCTGATTACTGGTTTGGAAATAGTTACGCGTTAGATTACTCGTAACTGAAAAAAGTGGTCAGATTAGAGTAACGCGTTACTAAGTAACGCGTTACCGGCATCACTGGTCGTGACCACGTTGCTTCAATTATGAGCACGCTTGCCACGCGCCTATTTGAAATAGCGAACTTGAGCGATCAAAAGATGCGATATGCGAACGGCCCCTTATACAGAATAACTGAAAGAAAAGCAATGGATTTTCCAGCAGTCCAGATTCTTCTCTCCGAGCTAAGGGAACAATTCCTCGAGGACCACACACATCTATCTCACATTTTGCACTACCCAGATAGATCGCTGTGTGTATTCTACCATGCAGGACTCAGCGTGCAGGTAAATAATCATCTACAAGGTGATGGTCTTTAAGGGATCCTCTTTAAATACATGCAGTGGGTTCTTTCAACCTGTGGTTCTGCCTTCATGGTAGTAGAGAAGGAGGATCATGAGCCAGCGCCCATGACTGCCAAGGACCCAGAGCCAGTGCCTACACCTGCCACGGACCTTCAACCAGAGGTCTAGTCTGTCCCAGAGTTATAACCTGCCACCACATCCTTCCTGAAGCTAGAGCCTGTTGCCAAGTCTGTCCAAGTCTTGGCTCCAACCCACTCTCCCACCTCGCCTAGCTTATTGAACACTCTGGTTTTGATCACTTCTCTGGCCTTTCCTCCTCCGTTAGTTCCGCCCAGTCATCTGGCTTTGTCCTCTACACTTGCTTCTTCTGGCTTCCTGGCTTTGGATCCACCGGCGCAAACCACAGTCTCTGAGCGAGCTACATCAATTATGGTCGAAGGACCCTTCGGCTTGGCCTACCATCTCCTCCGTCACCCCCCTGGGTCTACTGCGGACTTCCAGGCCTACCGCTGTCCCTCCACTCCTTCGACTCCACTGGGTTCCTTCATCCCTTCAGCTCCACCTCTGTCCTCCCAGCCCCCAGCTCCACCAGCTCTGTAATTGTAATTGATTCGATAAGACGTGCATTTCGATTCATGTGTTCGCATTTTAATGATTTTAAACCTTTCCAGCCCAATTAGACCCGTGCGCTGTTTTCTGTGCTACGCACACATCCAAAACGTGCTCACAGAAAGCCACCTCTCATATTGTATAGTGCGTGATACTGAACTGAGTTCTCTTCTGCATCTTTTTTGCACTTGAACAAACAAATACAGACAAAAACATGTCAAAATATCCTCGTAAACACAGTCAGTTATGTCTTAAGTGAACGTAAACAGTTCAGACAAAGAAAATGTATGTGTAACAATGGAACCATGCAGCTCTTAAAGTGACAGCGGCCTAATATTCCTGCTGCCGTCTCTATAATAACGTCAGTCAAACAACAAAAGACAAAGAGAAAATTCACCCTGTTCTTGACTGAATTACTTTTGTAACTATATCTGTAATGTATTTTTTTTTTACAAAGTGCAGTGTTATTTTACATTTAAATCCGGTTTCTGTACATGAATACCTGAAAATCATTGTTTATTTAAATTGTATCTTTGTTCAGTTGTATTTATTTGTGCAATTGCTAATTTGATTATTTGTTATTTTTTCATTACTGAGTGTTACTTGTCTTTATGCTTGAAATATATATTAGTTAGGCTAGTTGTTTTTGCTATGGTATTTTTAAACCACAGGCAAAAGTTTCTTGTGCAAGTGTCCTTAGGCCTGTTGATTTTTGTTCAAGATTTTTGTTCATTGTATTTAGTTACAATTAAATGTTTTGGAATAAGAATTAGAACAAATGTGAATAATTTTAAATAGGTTTTATTTTTTTACCTTATTGGAATCAAAATTAGGATTCAATAAGAATCAGAATCAATAGGCATACTCGTAATTTGTTACAATTCAAAGGATACCCAAGCTTAATTATAACATATTATATCTCACAAGGGGATTGTTTAGGGCTCCTTGCCATTAAACGTTTGAAAACCCCTGATATAGACAATCTTGCAAATTCATAAGAAATAAATAAGCATTTAATTTTGATGGTTTAACGCTGCCTGTGGCCAATAATTGACCATACAAAAACACATTAAGGTTGTCCCAAACCTATCTCATTATGTTATACAGGTATCTGTCAGGTATGGGTGTGATGAAAGCAGCGAGGACTCAGGTGCAGAGTTGATGGGCTTTTATTTAATAAAAAAACAAGAACAAAACACAAACAAAAACTACCCAGAGGGGAAAAACAAGACACCAGGCTTGGGCTTGGGCTTTGACATAAGAGGTAACATTCAACAACGATCTAGCACAGGACTGCAAACACAAGGAGAATAAATAGGGAGAGCAAAAAAGCAGGTAATGAGGGAGGACAGGTGGGGCAAATGAACCAATAATCAGGTCACAACAGAATACAAACACGCAGAGCATGAGGCTACGTTTACACGTGGATGGCTTTTTTCATACACGGACATTTCAACCCTCTCCGTTTTCAAAAATAACATTGTGCACACCTGTCAGTTTTCAGAAAAGTGTTTGTTACACGAACCCCGAACTCGTGTACATGCCGTCAAAAACATGCCAAACCTGTAGGTGGCAGTGTAACGAGAAGCTCAAGCCCACGTTAGCAAATCAGAGTCCCGAAAATAGTCACATACTGTGACGTCGGCTGCCTAAAACTCAGTTTTTCTTAGTTTGCATGCAAACGTGCAAACGAAGTTTTCCAAAATCTCCACTCTGGCCGGAGTTTTTAGAAAGAATCGTTTTCAGAGGCGAATTCTCCGGTTGCGTGTAAACGAGTGGCACAAACGAAGGGAAATGTCTCCGTTTTTCAAAATAACCATGTACGTGTAAACGTACGTGTAAATAACTGAGTGTCCGAATCCTGACACAGAACGGAAGCCAAACTAGACCGAATCCAAACACCACACCCACACATGAAACAAAGCAATACAAGTGAGTGCATGGCTCAAGCACGCTCGAAACCGTGCGCTCAGACAACGACAAGATAAACCAGGAGTGTCAGAGCTCTGTCACAAAATCAAGAAATAAACTAGACAGAAGTGACAGAACCCTGACAATATTATCAGATTTAAAAACAAAATATTTTTATATAGAATTTCTTGGTAGAGACTGGTTAAGTTAACACAGCACTGTAAAAAACGAATGATTACTTGAGAAAGCTGTGTAATCAGGAAGCAGGAGAATAGACACAAAATAGCATCAAATCCCATACAGGTGATCAGTTATAATCAATGTCACTGTCATCAAATGGGTGCTTGGTCCAACTATAAGGGAAAGAATGAGACTGATGTTAGAGACATCACCAACAAAGACACAGAACCAAAATGGGATTTCCCAATCAGTTGGCATTTCAAACCATGTTGGGATTTTTTTTTAAATGCTAAAAAAGGGGAACCTGTTGTGTAGCACCTGTCGCTCTGCATATATTTCTGTAGGAACTGAAGTCCATTATTTCAGATCCTTTCTATTTCCATTTCGGTCTGATCTTAACCGTCTGCTATTGAAGTATGTGGAAAGCTACATTGAGGGAACTACACTGGACACACAAAAAACTCCACAGCTTGTAAGTAAACAAATATATTATTTCAAATAGGGTGTAATCTGAAAGACACATGTAGTACAATAACTGTTTAATTAAATATGCGTTCTTGTCTGTACTTGTGTTCTTGTGAAACGTCATCAGTCGCTGCCCAGCAAAGATCAGTGTTCTTGCCCTGCTCTTTTATTGAGGATGCACCATTAGGAGACTTATGTGAACTTGAGACATCCGAGTATCACGAGCCAGAATAATAAAAAAGTGAGAATTCAATGGTAGCCTGTTTCACAAATCTGGGCAGACAGTATATTCCTATACACTACACTTTGGCTCTCTCAAGAGCTGTAATTCCTAAACCCGTCCTCCAATTTGGATGTAAATACCCTCAAATTAAACCTGCGAGTGTGCACTTTCAGCCCATATCCATTCAATATCTATAGCTTGAATATGTTTTGGTAAATACCTGAAAAAATGAAAATTGTGCCTTTGTCCAAATATGGACCTAACTGTATAGTAGTCTCATGTCATGCACTTTCCTTTCCACTTGCAGCCACATAGAAAACACACCTGAGGTATATAGACTAATATAAAAAAATGACAAAAGCCTCAGCTGCTTATAACCACTTTTACTTTGACTCACATATTCATTCAATAGAATATAATGTCACAGATGCCCTTTTATGGTTGTGAGGGAGGGGCTATTTCTACAGTAAAGGACTTGGGCTACAGACTGTGTGGAACTAGTTTAGCTAGTGTACATTTTTTCCCCATGTGAATGAAAGCTTTTAGGGTTGCTGTAGGATTCCAGTAGTAGGTACGTGATTTTATTTTTAATATAGTTTGATTATTATGGAGAAATGGTTTTATCAGAGTTTTACTGTTGTTTTAATATTCATACTATTGTAGAGTTTCAAACACGTTTCACGTGTTTAGCTGGTAAATCACAGTTTGTGCATGTCAAGTTTATGGTAATTTGTGTTGTTTACAATATTGGTAAGTGTTGGATCACTACACATTGTTCAATGTAAAATCCAGGTGCTGAAGCTATTAAATAAATAAAGTGTATATCTGTATTTAAACTTATCACATTCAACAAAACTGTACATGTCTAAGTGAGTATGGGTGTTGCTTCATAGTTGGAAAAAAAAATGGTACAAGTTTGTACATGCTTCTTTTCAACCACTTTGGCAGCCAATGGAGACAAAAGACCAACATTGAAGTACAGCCTAAAGAATAGCAGAAATTACTCAACTTTTTTTCTCAGCTGAACCCCTTAACCAAAAACCTTTTATTGTACCCCCTGATATTTTATTTAAATAGTTCAGTAATTTAACAACACATTTGAACGTTCACAGTTCTCTAATGCCAGTTAATGGTCATGACACGATGCAGATAAACACATAAAATATGCTATCTTTTTTAAATTGACCTTACAATCTTGGTTTTATCAGTGGTGTAAAGTTTTTAAGTAAATTTAATTAGTTATTGTACTTAAGGATCTTTTTGGATACTTTGTAGTTTTACTGAGTGTCAAAGAAATTAGCTTTTACTCTCTACTTGACTATATTATTGAATAAGTATATCTTTACTCCCATACATTTGTAATGCCTACTCATTTTGCATAGCACATAACTTTTTCTGCAGCCGTTTATTTCTGCTACAAAATAAGCAATAGTGCCACCTAGGGCATTGCATATACTATATATTGTGCGTTTTAACCATAGACTGATTAAAAAATATGGATGTAGTGTCCGTGACGTCACCCATTTTTGAAGAGCATTTTTGAAGCCCAAAGTGGGCGGAGCCGGACGTCGCCATCTTGGTAGCGCGTCACGACGCGTCACTCCCGGATAAACGAAAATGAGCAAAAAGGCGGGATTAGCTGAGGTGACATGACGGCTAACAGCAGACAAACGGCTAGTGACAGCAGCGGCAATCCACCTGTCACTCAAGTGGCCACGCCCTTAATTATGCAGAACTTTAAGGCTTAATATAATTTAAATGGATGAGTTATAAAAAAAAATCACCCCCCTCACAGTTGTCATGAAGGGCAAACTTAGCTATATAGACCAAAACCACTTTTTGCACCAGGCTGTAAACACTTTTTTTTTCTGCTGTAAAGTTGACTCTCTTTTGCATCCAGCCTCTAGCGGCCAGTCGATGAATTGCAGTTTAAGTCACTTCCGCGTTGGTTTCAAGAGAGAGACAGGCAGGTTGCCGCTTGGTTTTAACCCTAAATTGTCAAGAAGTCCTCGCTGCAGCCTGTAGCGCGATGACATACTTGATATCAAATACGTAGTCAACCTTTATTTATAAAGCACATTTAAAAACAACCAAAGTAAAAAATAAAAAAAAATCTTAGTTTTAAAAATGACCCTGAATTTCACCGGGAGCCAGTATAGAGATGCTAAGACCGGGGAAATGTGATCCTTCTTTCTTGGCCCCGTGAACAGGCAAACTTTACACCTCTGGGTTTTATTTTCCCTTTCAGTTGACATTACATATCAGATGCATTTTCATGTTTTATAACACACATTATCACTGTGCAAAACCGTTTTGTTTTCTCCTGCCTCGATGGCATGCAGTGAGGCTCAGATGGGTATGCGTTTCGGGGTTGTGTACCAGAGAGAAAAGAGGTGGGTTTGAAATCAGTTTAAAATAAAGCACATACACTGCTACTATTGTTTATGCATTATGCGACAATAAAAGAACAATGTGTTTACATAGGAAATGTCTTTTAGCCATATAACCCATGTAAAAACAGGCATTGACTCTGTGGGGAAAAAAAAACAGCTAGTGTGCCAAACAGCTGTTACATTTACAGTCGCATTTATCAAAAGCGACTTACAAATGAGGACAACAATGAGAGCAATCAAACCACCATAGGGCAATGATATGCAAGTGCTGTGACTAGTCCCAGTTAGTCTAGCACAGTGCATGTTGCAAAGTTTTTTTTGTTATTGAAAATGTTAGTATTTAGTGGGTCAGTTGATGAAAAAAATGCGTATTCAGCAGTTTCTTGAAAAAATGGCAAGCTTATGGAGGAAACGTAGGTCTAAAGTAGTGAGTTTAGGTATATATGTGCAGAGACTGTTGTTCTGTAGGCAAACATCAGTGCCTTGAATTTGATGTGATCAGTTGGCAACCAGTGCAAAGTGAAGAAAGGTGGGACGTGTGCTCTGTTTGACTCGTAAAAGCTACTCTTGCTGATGCAGTGGACAAATGTTCTTACTATGGACGTGTCTCAATCAGATCCCTAGTTCAGTAGTAATCAGGGAGTCGGCCATTTTAATGGCTGTCTCAATCGCAAAATACTTCTAGTGTACTCGTTCGCTTACTAAAGTCCAACAATTCACTGTTAAAAACATGGCGCATCGATTTTCACTATGTTCCCTTAATGGAAATTATGCAATTATTAAGTGCAAATTCTTTAACGGTCCGCCTGGAAACAAAGCCGTCATGACGCCAAACCCTCTCATGGAAGAAGAAAGCCGTCATGTTTACAACTGTGACAATGAAAGCTTATCGGGATCCTGAAACATTTGGTTTTCAGAAGTATGTGAAGTTCATGGCATAGACTCTTTAAAAAACATCCAAGAGTTGTACACGCTGGTCGTCGGGCAATCAACTTTACACTTTCACGCCACTTAACATGATGCTGAACAAAACAAACAGTGATTGGTTGCTTTACATGTCAGTGAGATGTCCTCTTGGGTCGTCCTTGGCCATTCAAAGCTGTGATGGATCCAGAACTTCTGCCGTCAGTCTAAAGGTCTGGTGACACGAGACTAGGGGGGGCAAATTAAGCGAGTCGATTTATTCATCACATTTTTAAATGCATTTGAGCTTTTCTATAGTAAACCTTCAAATTTTCACTCTACGAATCATAATCAAGTGATTTTACTATGACTACAAAGATCAGCAGCAAGTGGTTGTCATGGCAACCAGATACATCACACACACATTAATTGTAACAACAACAGTGTGATGCGACAAAACACAATAGAACCCATTATAATCATGTATGCTGTCTACACTGGTAAATTACTAGACTTTTCAATTAATGCCCCGTTCTTGATGTAGGCTACTCCACGATCGGCAGGGGAGGTAGGAAGCCTGGCCCGGCCACTTCAGTCACTGTGCCGCTTTACTTTTTACTAATTATTTATTTATTTAAATATTAGTAACATATTTTAGGCCCACCTGGAAGCAATGCCCATGTATACAAGATTATGAATTCCAGTATTGCTAATTTAAAATTGCCCTTTTCCATGGGCTTATAACAACAACTAGCCATGGCAACTGTTTATGATCATCAGACAAACCAAAATAACTCCAGGCTAATTGTTTTCTTTAATTATGCAGGTCTAAGCAATTGCTTTTCGCTTAAAAAATACACCCATCTGCACCGTCTGTCCTTTAAAATACATGTTAATATCATTGTTTTTAAGCCATGGTGGTTTTACATCAAAAACCATTCATGTGCTCAGACTCCCAGAGTTCATGTTTCTCTGGTGCACATAGTAGACTTGCAGAGTGGAACATTCAGTGCTGTTTACATGCTTGAACAAAAGGGCTCATCAATGTTTCAGCTGCTCTCCATTATTCCATTCGTCCACCCTTTGTAATGTGGTGAATGAGTGCTAAGTGCTAATATTTGCCTTATCAAATGCATACATGCTTTCCGACCAATCATTCACCACCACAGGTGTTACATATGCTTTTCAGTCATAACATGGCTGCCGACCTGCCTTTGTTTTAGGTGATATGTTTTCAGCAATGTATTTTTTTTAGTACACTACCATTACTCTGATGAATAGCCTATTCTAGCATGGCTAGTCACCGGCATATGTTTTGTTTTGGATAGTGTCCCTCCAAGCCATTTAGCTAGTTTAACCAGCGAGTTGTATTCGTATATTATAACATACAGTTAATTGTTTCAGTAGCTGCAAGTATTCTTTTTATAAAAAAGATGCTAAAGTTTTTTTTTTGTTCTTTTACAAGATTATGCTGGTATTGTGCTAGTCTTGCTAGTAGATTAGCATACAATTTCACAGAAACATTAGTCTTAACTGTAAACAAGCAGCTTTCGAGACAATTTATATTCTCAACATTCAATGACACCAGACTTGGCCCAATTGTTTTTGTTCATTCTAGTGACCGTTTCTGATAACATTTTCTCACTCATTTGCTTCTTTACCACAACCCACCACAATTTAGTTTCACTAAGGGCCTATCAGTTACTGGAACCTGTCCCAAATTACACCCTAAACACTCAGGGTCTTCCCACATCCATGACGTAACTCCGCTTTGACTGTCGGGTAGAAGTCTGCTGCAGAGAGTCTCAAAGTCTCAGAGTGCGTCTCAAAGCCCCAAATAATGTACATGAGACTACTAAAGAGAGTGCTGGGGATGATTAACTATATGGGAAAATATATATCCCATCTGGCAACACTGGGAGGCCCACTATACGAACTCCTACGAAATGAAACCACATGGACTTGGGGCTCGGCACAGGAGCGAGCATTTCGACAACTAAAGGCAGCGCTTACATTTTATGATGCAGAGAGGCCAACAACAGTATTGGCCGATGCATGCAGTTATGGCTTGGGAGGAGTGCTACTCGAACAACACGGAGACTGCTGGAAACCTGTCGCATACTGCTCGCGAACCTTTACTAGTGCGGAACGCCATTATGCGCAGATGGAGAAAGAGTGTCTCGCAGGAGTCTGGGCGTGGAATGGGGCATTTCAAACTCATTACAGAACACAAGCCGCTGGTTCCTTTGATAAATTGTAAAGATTTGGACAATGTACCAATCAGATGCCAGACACTTTTACTCAGACTGATGAGATTCAATGTGACAGCTGAGTATGCTCCAGGTAAAACACTTGTTGTAGCAGACACTTTATCACGAAGCCCACAAAGCATCACAATGGACAGCACCACAGAAGTGGACGTCAGCATCAAAAGTCAAAATAAGATGGAAAATTGCAGAGAGTGAAGCACTTAATTAGAATCGGATGGCCTGAACATGCTCGCGTTGTACATCCCTTGGTGAGAGACTTTCATGCATTCAAGAGTGAATTATCTGAGACTGACGGCTTAAGGGAAGCCCTTTTAAGGAAAAATAGGACGTAACGTGATATCGTCTGCCTCCTTTCTTGACAGATCTCTGTGACAGTTGCATGTGTTTTCTTCAGTTGCAGCGCATTGCGCATAAGTCTTACTGAAAATAGACTATTAAGTAGTTTCTTTTTCTAGACTTTCTTTAGTTTTGGTTTAGTGTAAATCAAACATTTGGATGAAAATGGACCTCCTTCTGACATAAATGTAGAACACTGAACCACTACAACCACCTGCAAATTACGTTTATGAGTCTATTTTTATTAATACATTTTTTGGTTAGGTCCAGATTTGCAGTTGGTGGATGTAAAAAAAAAAAAAAAGATAGATAGATAGATAGACAGACAGACAGAGATAGATAGATAGATAGATAGATAGATAGATAGATAGATAGATAGATAGATAGATAGATAGATAGATAGAGTAGAATATGTGGGGTCGCACCTATTCTTATATTTACGGGTGCAGCATATTACTAATGATAGGGTCGGGGGGCGGAGACGAGGCAGTTTGAGAGGCTTCGGTGTGTGACATTAAAAGTTGGTTCGTCATAAAAGCTACCAAACGACTCCTCTGTTTTGTGCACATCTACAGATAGATAGATAGATAGATAGATAGATAGATAGATAGATAGATAGATAGATAGATAGATAGATAGATAGATAGATAGATAGATAGATAGATAGATAGATAGACAGATAGACAGACAGACAACAGATTGGTGACTTTTTGTTATTTTTGATTTATTCATTTACTTGCAAAATAACTAATTAAATTGTATAAAATACCTATGCATTTTACATTTGAGTTTAAATATATTTTTTTAAGATATCATTGTTCATCTGTTCATTAAAACCAGTAGTGGCATTGCACAAAGCGAGCCGAGGACGTTGTCATGTCATCAGTGAGCAAGGGTTAGTGATGGCCTGGGTGCTTTCGAAACGCTTTCTGAAGCTTTGAAACGTTTGACGAACAAGTGATTCGCAGCTCTTGATCAAACTCCCAAAGTCACGTGATTTCAGGAAACTAGGCTTCCTTATGTCATTAACGTTACTGTTTCGAACATTTCGCCGCCAGGGGCGATCTCTGTCAACCCATGAACAATGAGTTTTTGGTTTTTACTTGATCTCGGATGAATTTCGAAACAGTGATTCATACATTGGTTCAATTGATTCAAAGTTTCCAAAAGCTTCGTTTTACCCGGAAGCAGCAACGTTTATGATTCACGGGCTGCGGTGCGTTCCAGTCAAGGGAAACTGAATCCATCCGCCGGAATCCATCCGCCGGAAACTGAAGCCTCCGCGGGCGCCGCCATTGTAGCAGAACTTCACCTGCTGTTAGCGTTCCATTGACTCCCATTCATTTTTGCATCACTTTGACAGCGAATAACTTTACATCTGAGGCGTCCAAAGACTCAATTTGTCCATTATTTATTTCTAAAGAAACTCGACAATGTATAAAAGGCTCCATTACCTTGTACCTTACGTTATGGCCCCGTAGAAGCCGTTTTTGTAAAAATAGGCTAACGATTGCGTCATAACTCACGCGACTCTCTGTCGCACTGTAGAGAAATTACCGTATAGACCGGCGGAGAAGCTCGCAGGCAATCGGGGGGACGTGGAGGCATTAAGTCCGATAAAGTGAAGGGAGAAGCCCATTGAGAGTGATACAGTTGATCCTGCTGCTAGCTCAGCTAATACTCACGCTCTCCGTCTCTGCGAGATTCGGAAGGGAATGATTCAGATTTCTCTCCGCACAGCTACTAGAAGACTGACAGCTGTCAGACACGTTGCTCACGTGTTCAAGCTCAGTTTGAGCCTGCGCAGTTCGCCTGGCGATCAGGAAGTGAGTGCTTCAAATTGTCTACCTTTTGGTGCAGGTGAGGACACATTCGAGCTGCAGGCGGTGCAGTCTGAGCTGGAAGCTGTAGAAAAGCAGATCCGCGACCTTCTAGAGAGACAAGCCGAGCTAAGAGACCGGCGTTTAGCTCTTGAAACATCTCGCGTCGATGCACACAAATCAGTTAATAATCCGCAGACTCCGATTGCGTCAACACCGTGCGTCTCTCAGCATTGGTCCCGTGCGCCAAGGCGGTTCTCACAAGTTTCATACACCCCGGCTCCGAGGCGCCGTCACGAAGCTTGGGTTGTTTCGCAGCGGAAGACGCGAAGAATCTCTCCGCCCCTCCCGGTTTTCGAGATTTCCACTCAGAACCGCTTCTCCCCTCTTCGCGAAACGGAACGCGATGCTGTGATTATCGGCGATTCAATTGTTCGGAACGTCCACGCTACGTCAGGTAAAAGTAAGGTGCGTAGCCACTGTTTTCCTGATGACCGTGTTTCTGATATCGCTGCGCGAGTACCCGAGATCTTGAACGGTGACGAGCGCGTCGGAGCTGTCGTCTTGCACGCAGGAGCGAACGACGTCAGGCTGCGGCAGACGGAGGTTTTGAAAAAGGATTATAGGAACCTAATCGAGACGGTACGCACCGCATCGCCTGAAATAACGATCATCGTGTCTGGGCCGCTTCCCACGTATCGACAAGGGCATGAGAAGTTCAGTAGATTATTCGCGCTAAATGAATGGTTAATGTCATGGTGCAATGAGCAGAAACTGCTCTTTATAAATAATTGGAATCTATTTTGGGAGCGTCCTAGGCTCTTCCGCGCTGATGGCTTACACCCAAGTAGAAATGGAGCGGATCTTCTGTCGGATAACATCTCCAAGACGTTAAAGACCGTCTGACTAGTTACCAAAAATCCAAATCACAGTCTCTGCTGCACCAAATTAATTGATATAAATACTAGTGTAGAACATTTAATAGAAACTGTGTCTATTCCTCGTTTAGTGAGATCAAATAATAAATCTACTGTAGGATCTAGGAAAAATCTAATTGTTATTAAAACAGAAAATCTCGCTATTAGTGAACAAAAACAATTTCTAAAGCTAGGTCTTCTTAACATTAGATCACTCACACCTAAAGCAGCTATTGTAAATGAAATAGTCACAGATAATAGCATCGATGTACTTTGCCTTACTGAAACCTGGCTTAAACCAAATGACTATTTCGGTCTAAATGAGTCCACTCCACCAGGATACTGTTATAAGCATGAGCCCCGTCTGATTGGTCGTGGCGGCGGTGTTGCAACAATCTATAGAGATATTCTTAATGTTACTCAGAAAACAGGTGACAAATTTAATTCGTTTGAAGTACTTGTATTAAATGTTACGCTCTTAGATGTAAAAAAAAAAAATCCCTATTATCTCTAGCCTTGGCTACCGTATATAGACCGCCAGGGCCCTACGCTGATTTCCTAAAAGAGTTTGCAGATTTTCTCTCAGATCTATTGGTCAACGTCGATAAAGCATTAATTGTTGGAGATTTCAACATACACGTAGATAATTCAAATGATGCGTTAGGGGCTGCGTTTACAGATTTATTAAACTCCTTTGGGGTCAAGCAAAACGTCACCGGACCAACTCATCGTCTTAATCATACACTCGATTTAATTATATCATACGGAACCGATCCAACCGATATAGATATCATTCCACAAAGTGATGGTGTCAGTGACCACTTCCTGGTAACTTGTATATTACGGACTACAGTACTATGTCATACTGCGCCGCGTTACCGACCAGGCAGAACAATCCTTCCATCCACCATAGATAATTTCTCAAATTGCTTATCTGATTTGTCTCAGTTACTGCCTGAACCCAAACAAACAGACGAATTAGAGGAAGTAACTAGCACTATGAGCACCATTCTCTCTAGAACATTGGATATTGTTGCACCCATTAGATTAAAAAAGGTCAGAGAGAAAAGTAAAGCACCATGGTACAACAATACTACGCATGTTCTAAAGAGAGAAACCCGTAAATTAGAGCGTAAATGGAAACAAACTAATTTAGAGGTCTTTAGAATCGCGTGGAAAGACAGTATGTCACGTTATAAAAAGGCCCTAAAAGCGGCAAGGGCTGAGCATCTCCGCAAACTAATAGAAAACAACCAAAATAATCCAAGATTTTTATTTACCACCGTGGCTAGACTAATAAATAAACAAACGTCACCTGACCAAAATATCCCGTTACAGTTTAGCAGTAATGATTTCATGAACTTCTTCACTGAGAAAATAGAAAGCATCAGAACCACAATTGTAAACACTCAATCTTCAATCGCGCCTTATAAATCAGCCTCAATTATCACCCCGCAAGAACAATTACAGCGCTTTACAACTATAGAACAAAAAGAGCTAAATAAACTTATCACTTCATCTAAAACAACAACGTGCTTATTAGATCCTATACCAACTAAACTACTGAAAGAAGTGTTACCTGTAGTGGAAGAGCCTCTACTCAATATCATTAACTCGTCTCTATCTTTAGGTCACGTTCCAAAAACATTTAAACTGGCAGTTATAAAACCACTCATTAAGAAACCACAATTAGACCCACATAATCTAGCAAATTATAGACCCATTTCAAATCTTCCATTTATGTCTAAAATATTAGAAAAAGTTGTGTCCGCTCAACTGTGCTCTTTTTTGCAAGAAAATGACATCTATGAAAAGTTTCAGTCTGGATTCAGGCCGCACCATAGCACTGAAACTGCGCTCGTTAAAATCACTAATGATTTACTTTTAGCTTCGGACCAAGGCTGTATCTCAATACTAGTTTTACTCGATCTTAGTGCTGCGTTCGATACTATAGATCACACAATACTCTTAGATCGACTACAAAATTATACTGGCGTTCAAGGACAAGCATTAAGCTGGTTTAGATCATACTTATCTGACCGCTACCATTTTGTCTATTTAAATGGAAAAAAATCGATCATAACTTCAGTAAACTATGGAGTGCCGCAGGGATCTGTGCTAGGCCCTCTATTATTCTCAATATATATGCTGCCACTTGGAAATATTATAAGGAAACATGGAATTAGTTTCCATTGTTATGCTGATGACACTCAATTATATATTTCATCACGGCCGGATGAAAACGCTAAATTATCAAAATTGACAGAGTGTGTTAAAGATATAAAAGATTGGATGACGCGTAATTTTCTTCTATTAAATCCAGACAAGACGGAGGTACTACTCATCGGTTCAAAAAACCGCCCACAAAACCTCTCACAATACAACTTTAACATAGTAGGATGTCCTGCTACTTTATCCTCTACAGTAAAAGACCTGGGTGTCATACTAGACTGCGACCTGTCTTTTAAAAATCATATTTCATATGTTACAAAAACGGCATTTTTCCACCTTAGAAACATTGCTAAGCTACGTAATATGCTATCAGTTTCTGATGCAGAAAAGTTAGTTCATGCATTCATGACCTCGAGACTAGATTACTGTAATGCTCTATTAGCTGGTTGTCCTGCATCCTCAATAAACAAGCTACAGTTAGTCCAAAATGCAGCCGCTAGAGTTCTTACCAGATCAAGAAAATATGATCATATAACACCTATCTTATCATCACTACATTGGTTACCTATAAAGTTCCGTATTAATTATAAGGTATTGTTACTGACTTATAAAGCCCTAAACGGCTTAGCTCCAGTTTATTTAACGGATCTTCTATCGCCCTATAATCCATCGCGCTCTTTAAGATCGCTAAATTCGAGGCTTTTGGTTATACCTAGGATATCTAAGTCCACCAAAGGAGGGAGAGCATTCTCACATTTAGCTCCAAAACTCTGGAATAGCCTTCCTGATACTGTTCGTTGCTCAGAGTCGCTCTCCCAGTTCAAAACTAGATTAAAGACGCATCTCTTTAACCAGGCATTCATATAAATGTTTTAATCTTACAGTTAAATCCGGCCTCTAGTTCATAACCGCCAGAGGAGAACTGGCCCCCGACTGAGCCTGGGTTCTCCCAAGGTTTTTTTTTTCTCCATTAGGTCACCTGATGGAGTTTTAGGTCACCATTAGGTCACCTGATGGAGTTTTAGGTCACCATTAGGTCACCTGATGGAGTTTTTCGTTTCCTTGCCACTGTTGCCTTTGGCTTGCTCAGTTGGGGATATTCAATTTAATGAATCAATCAATATTACTATTGATTAGCATTACCAAACATGGACGTTTTATTATTATTTTAATTTAATACTGTGAAGCTGCTTTGATACAATCTGTATTGTGAAAAGCGCTATACAAATATTCTTGACTTGACTTGACTTGACTTCACTTTTCTCCGTTGAAGTCTATGGGGTCGCTGTGTCCATCTTATATACTGTCTATGGTTGGAACTTCTCCAAGCACTTCTCCACGGGTGAATCCCTGTCGCCATTTTGAAGTGCGTTCCAATTCGTGAAGTGGACGAGGGAAGTTTATATGGAGACCCTCGTTCCGTCGATTTTGACCGAGGGAGCGACTCGAGTACACTTGAAGTGCAGTACAATTGTGACGTCACCACAGATCTCGTCTAATCACCACAACAAACAACTCTAAACAGCCGCCCATTTATTTTGTAATTGTAATGTAACCAATAGATTTTGGGTTGAATTAAGCTCTTTTCTTTTTAGCCCTACAAATGTGACCCACACCTTCACTCTCAAAGAGGTTATCTTTTATTATGAAAACCCAAAGTTGCGGTCCCTTGAATATATTGTTATTTTCTTGATCTTGTATGCAAAATTCTTCATCCACAAGCAAAAATGGCTCAAGTCTCCTTTAAGCTTTCCTCTTTTTCTTGCTGAACTTAACTCTTTTATTTCATCCCTTAAACTTATAAATAACAAAAAAAGTGCAAAATTTTTGATGCATTATGATGATTTATTCAAAGATATGATTTAACATTATTATTGTTATGCTTTTCTTTTCTTTTTTTTGTATGTATATTTACATAATTTGATGTATGCAAATCCAGGATATTCATGTTTTATGTAGTGTAGCCTATCATTGTTTGTTCATTGTAAATGATACATCCTTGCTTAACATCCCTGAGCTTGTTGTTATGTATAAGTTTGCAATAAAAAAAAAACAATTTAAAAAAAAACAACAAAAAAAAAACAGAGAATACAAACACTTAAGATGTTACTCAAAAAAACAAAAAAACAAAACAAAAAAAAACCCAACAACAACAAACAACTCTGTGATATATTAATTATATATTTTTTATTTAAAACAACCCAAACACACATATACATTTGATGATTTGAATGCTGCACTAAACAAATTCTTAAAGGAAAAAATACATTTAAATAATAGCACGGAAGTACGTAGGAGGGCGGAGCTTAGGGCTTAGGACGCCGTCATTGCAGTTTCCGTCAGTAGTGGGCACTTGCATCCATAGACATCATATAGATAGACGCCCTATCGACCGCGACTGCCTATTAGCGCGGTCGAGCCGTGGGGCCGCCATCTTAAACCGGTCACCCGCTCCACTCAGTGTAATCTGTATGGCAGGTGCAATGAGCTGTCAGCGCATTTAATTAATCATACCTCACTGAATACCTTACTGATTTTCACGCGGGGGTTTTTTCTGCAAATGTCATTCATGTAGCTATGATACAGGACACATGGTTCGGCATATTTTAATATTCATAGTAGGCTTAACAGTAATATAATATTCTGATATCAGATATAAAGTGACCAGACGTCCAAAATCAAAATATGTGATGTAGGATATAAGGTATTTTATAAATCATACACTATAAATATGATAAAGAAGCAGAAACAGATAGTTTCAGTAAAGTAAGATATTTTAATAAGTTGAAGAAACAATAATGATGTGACACACACACACACACACATATACATACAGATACACTTACTCTCTCTCACACACACTCGATTTGCGCATCGCCGTCATGTGTGTATTAAAGTTAACGTTACACAGGTAAGTTAAAGTTATTAACTTGCATAGATTGCTTCCTGATATCACGTGCGCAAACACAAATAACCTATATGTATATATGTATACTACAGGGCCGTTGAATGCTTGTATCTGATAACCGAGAAGCTCTTATAATTATTACTTTACCCAACCTCTCCATGCCGAGTGATGCAGTAAACACAGCCTAGCTAACGTTAGCTGGCTACGATTTCTGTACAGTAATATCAAAGATCCTTGCTCCTTCTCAATTATCTGGTAATATTCTATTCACAAAATACAACCAAAAGTACGGTAATGTTAAAAATTACTTGTGAAAAGTAATCCCGGGCCCTATATTGCGATGGTCCGCCGATTAGAACAGGAAAATGCTCCACAGTGCTCTGGAATCTAACTGCTGCTAAGCAACGAAACTAGGAGTACGACCGGTTTAAGATGGCGGCCGTATTTCTCGGTGCCCAGCGGCCAATAGGGCATCTAGTCTCTATATAATATCTATGCTTGCATCCATAGATATCATATAATAAAGGCTATAGATGTCTCGTCCGCGCTGCTGGCCAATGGAGGTCGACGTCCGCACACGGCGGCCATCTTGCCACAGGGGGCTCGCTCACTCGTAACATTGTTTGAATGGTGCATGTACTTTTTACATAACCATAACTTGCTCAATTGTCTACCGATTTTCAAACGGGTTGGTTTGTTATAAACCTCAGAGATGTAGTTATGACACTGCGTATTTATGAATAATTATAATATTATATATTCCAACATGTTCAAGCATCCAGAATTATAGCCACGTTAATAACGTTTGTAAGAAACCAAACCGTTTGTAAATCCGTCAAGATTTCAGCGAGATAAGAGGATTTGTGTTCGTGCAGATCACTCACCTTACTGAAAGCTTTCCTGTGACAAGATGGCCGCCGGGTGATGCCGTTCGAGACTCCGCCGTAAGACATCTAGCCTTTATTATGTACATCTATGCTCGCATCTATGCGCACTCGTTCAATGTAAGCAATGACGTACATCCGAGTGAACGAGACGGAGGGAAGTTAGCGAAGGGCAGAACAATTTTGGACTGGAACGCATCCCCGATTTAGCCGCCCGGTTCGTTTCGTCTCGTCTCGTCTCGTCTCGTCTCGTCTCGTCATGTTTGAAAGGTATGTACACATTTCTAGTGTAAGTTAGCTAAATATAACAGACATGTTTTCAATTTTCCTATACAGCTGGTTGGTGTACATTTTCGATATTTAATTTTAGAGACATGTAAAAAATGAAGGTTCACATCATGTTACATGGCCTTCACAAAACAAGAGTCTACGAAAAGTTTTGTAAATGTTAACGTGACTTCCGCGTGTGATAGGTCAGTGTAGTCTATAACTTTTGTTTTATAAGCTAGTTCTGTGGAATAAAAACAACGTGTAAGCTGGACGTAAGTAAATCTTAGATGGCATGGTGGCTGTGGTTAGGTTTTAATGCTGTTGCAAATTAATTGCATGTTAAAATTAGCAGAAGTACAGATGAATAGCATCACGAGGACTGTTTAGTCATGGCTAAAACGTCAACACAGTCTCTTAAAGGGACAGTTCACCCAAAAAGTTTCTTTCCTCTGCTGAAGTCAAAAGAAGATATTTTGAAGAATGCTGGTAGCCAAACGGCTTCTGGGGCCGGCTGCACCAGCTGTGCGTAAGTTACAACTTATGGCGCTTTTCCACTACACAGTACCAGCTCGCCTCGCCTCGACTCGACTTGCCTTTGTTTGGTTTTCCACTGTGTAAAAGTTGTACCGGTACCTGCTTCCAGGTACTTTTTTTCGTATCACCTTCGGCGAGGTTCTAAGCGAGCTGAGGCGATACTAAAATGTCATGTGACACACGGCAGACTGCTGATTGGTCAGAGAGAATCGTCACTATTCACGGCCTCATCTTTGCACGTGCCACACGGAGTATCCTGAATAACCCCGACATTTTTAAGTAGTTTGGCCAGAGATTGCGTGATATACCCATTACTAATATTATGTAAAACAGCATACACTCGATTTCCTCCATTGTTCTGTGTGTGTGGGTAGCGGGTGTGTGTCGCGTCACTATGACGACCAGGTACTATTGTGAAGCCTCCGATCAGGAGTAGGGTCATCCTACGGACATGTCAATTTTTCTGTCCCTAGTTTTTACAGAAATATTGCATTAAAAAAACACTTTAGAATTACAATTTATTTACATTTTAAAATAAAATAATGTTATTTGAACAATTACACCTTCTTGAGCCATCAAGTGAGAATATTAATTATATAGAATTCCAAGCACCACAGAAGTGCTCGTCCCCACAGTCACGTACAGAGGGAAAATGCTTTATTTTGAGATCAATAACAGGTTTTTACACCATTTAAAATACAATAACATAACTATCTAATATATTATGTAAATTGATGAAATAAAAATCACACAGATGACATCACTTGACTTCCTTCTTCCAATTTCCTGAATAACTATGAAGAAAGGCCCATAGTAAATCCACTGGCTCTTTTCAGTTATTAGATATGTTCTCATTTATCTCATGATTTCATATGAAGCTTTTAGTTGAAGTCACTGGTGTGGCCTACTTTATTGTTAAATGGGAGTCACTGTTACCCATAAGGTGACACCAGTGACATTTAGGTGACACCAGTGAATTTAAATTAAATTTTCATGAAAATTGTCACTGGTGTCACCTTTCTTATGGGTAACACCAGTGACTCCCATTTATACACTTTATTCAAAGCTATTCATTTAGATTGTGTGCCAAATGTAACAATTGAATTTAGTCTCATCTACTTAATTATAGTTGAAGAATAATGATATTTGGTCTTATGCATGTCATTGGTGATTCGTTGTGTCACTGGTGTTACTGTCTTTTTTTTGTCACATTAAATACAATGTCACTTGTGTGACATTATGATAATTTTACATCCATTTAATTCTGCTACACTCAAAAGTTAAGATTTAAAGGATTGCATCATTACTTGATTTTAACTGGTTTTCAAATATTTTCATTGTTATCGCAAATACATGGTTGTGCAAATGAACTGACCTCATTCAAGCACTCTTCTAACAAACCTGATTAAAATAAAATAAACATAATCTCCTTATTTGTTGCATTATTATTATTTTTCAGTAACTCTGACTACATGTGCATAAAAACCTTTTAATATTGCCAAAGAAGTAAGGTAACACCAGTGACAAAAAAATTGGTATAGGCTACATGCGGTCTTTAAATAAATGCACAAAAAATTTAAAAATGAAGCTGTCATTTATGTGTATTCATAAAGTCAAAGGGTAATCGAATCATGTGGTCTACGTTTAAATGTTAGAAAAATAAATACATTTTAAGACATCTTGCCATACCAAAAGTGGATGTTTCTGTAGAATGACCCAGTAATAGTTATTTTAATAGAATAAAATATCAGACAAACTGAACTGCATCAATAAGCTCTTCTTTTACCTGACAGACTTCAATTATTTTTAGACATAGGCTATATATGATAATGCTGACAATTCACTCGCTTACATTTTAAGAGAGAACATTATGTGAAAACTTTAGCTTTGTTAGCGGCTATCCTTAACACGAACCCGTCCTAAACCGCGCGCTGTGTGCATCGGCCCATGACTCCATGCATGTCAAATATCAGTCATAATCAATAAATGTCACTTCTTATGTTTTTTGTATCAACATTTATTTATTGATCCTTATTAATTTAATTTCAAATATAGTTTCTGAATGTTAGTTACATAAAAAACACTTATGATGATCAAATATCGTATTTAATGGAAACTTATTATACCGTTAGTAACGTGAGGCAAAATAAGTTAGAATGAAGGATAAACTGAAATTCACAGCATTTCAACACAACTTCTTCTCACGTATTTGAAGGCTGCTATTGGATCATCTAAATGTCATATTATGCGACTACACATTACTTTACAGAGAGCTTACGACCTACTAGCTACGTTCTGCTTTACGAACAAATAGTGCAACGGAATAAAGTACAGAGTTAGTTACAAACTAGCTAGTAGTTACTAAGCCTCTATTGTGGACTTTACGTACCAATTTAGGAAAGAACTTACGAACGGATGGTGCAACCCTACACTGGTCCCCATTGTCTTCCATAATATTATTTTTATACTATGGAAGTCAATGGGTGCCGTCAACAGTTTGTTTACCAGCATTCTTCAAAATACATCTGGAATTTAAAGAATAATGTGTTTTTATTATCAGTTATTCATTTTCTGAATATGGCTCAATTTCATCATGTAATTTTGGGAGCATGTGTTAACACAGAGATGCTAGACTCGTTTGAGATGAGCAAAATCTGCGCAGAACCGATCACCAGTGATCACTGCGAGATGCATGCCGGTTGCTCTGATGTCACGCTGACAGTTGCTCTTCACCGACTGCGCTGATCTAAAGCACGATGGGAAACGACTTGCTGACGACACAGCTTAAAGATTATAAGATTATATCTTAATTCACTTTCCTGATCATTTACTCACCATATCATCTAAGATGTTTGCTTTTCTTTCTTCATTCGAAAAGAAATTAAGGTTTTTGAGGAAAACATTCCTCCATATTGTGGACTTCAACGGGTTAAAGGTCCAAATTGCAGTCTAAGTGCAGCTTCAAGGGGCTATTTTAAAATCATGTACATTGTGTGATTATTTTCATATTTCTAAAAAGTATATAAAACATGTCTATATAAAAAGTAAATATTAGAAATAACAAGTAGACTTTAGGTGTCCTGTTCATTATATTTCTTTTCAAAAGCAACAGACTTTAAATTACTTCCAGTTTATTAGCAACAGTTTATTAGCGACACCCGTCTTTGATCTCACAGTGTCCGATAGAAGAGAGATCTGTCCGTCCTGCACTGTTTTTTCTACTCTCCTCACTGCAGCCGCCTCTTGCCTCATTTCAGCCGCATCTCAAACCAGCCTAATGTTGCGAGGTGGAGAGGATGATAATGTATTTGATTAAAGATTAAGAAAATACTTTTGTTTTACTGATGATGTGCACAGATAACTTATTTATAATGCAATCTTCAAAAAAATAAGAATGTCCATTTTGATTTCACAGTACCTTTAAACTGTATTATGATGCAATTGACCGTTCGCAAAACCCCGCCCTCGAACGGTTCTCGTCCAATCCTAGCTCAGCAACTGTAACTAAGGAGAAGGACCTCCGTCAAACATTCCGATTTCAGCAAGATAGTGAAACGATGCGCCTATGGCAGTGAGGTCTGCACGGGCTTAAAACTTGCTGTATTTTATGATTGCTTTCAACTATTATTAAAAAATAGGCTACATGTACAAACACCGTTTCACTACAGCACTGCGGCCCCTCATCAGTCAGCAAACCAGAGGCACGGATTACGAATTACGAAATAATTACGAAACTTTGATGTGGTTGAACAGGAACACAGTCACAAATTCCTCTGGAACTCAAACATTAAACTTCAAAACAAAGTTTGCGCAGTTGCACAACTATTCACACAAATATATCCTTCTCAGTCGGCTACGAGTTATGAATGAAGAGAACCGCATGGAGAGTTGATGGTTTCAGCGCGTCCTCTGATTGCAGTGTGTGACTGAAATAACGCGCGCGGGAGCACATGCGCAAAACAGTTTTGTAAAATGATATATGATCAAATAAAAATGATTGATATATAATTTTACAAAACTGTTTTGTGCATGTGCTCCCGACCTCCGTGCGCTATTCTGTCTATATTTCTGTCGTGCCCTGGAGGATATGTCTGCTGCATTACTCCAAAACCAATCACTTAATGTATGGATCTCAACCCAGCCATGGCTATGGTTCTCAATTGTTTGACGGGCGTAGTAACAATAACTAAGGGGCGTGGCTTTTGCGAACGGTCAATTGTTAATTAAGAGATTACATAGAATGTTTCTATTTCGAATAATTCATCTGTCACACTGCTGGACTATCGAAATTGAACCAGTTAAGGCAAAAGGTGCTTAAAACACACAAACACACCTTCTTAGATATGTTGATGAATATATTATCACAATGCATAGATCTTAATGGCCTTGAAAATAGACATTATTTCCTTTTATCTTAAAAATAAAATAAATGTTCATAATATTTTTAGCACTTTAATTAATTAAAATTTTTTTGATGACTGCAGTGGACATAACTATCTTTAGGAAGTGCTTTTTGGGGATGGGATAGGCTACATCTTGTTAAGTCACCATGATATCAAAATTGGCAATTCTTTTTTATTTTTATGGAATGGAATATTGCAGCATTTATTCTAAATGATTTATCCACGCGGATAATTATTTTTTGTGCATTCGTAATCTTTAATCACAATAACTTCCCCTCCCTCTTCCAGTGACATCTCTTCTCTGATGATGCGTTTACTGACTTGAGGGCGGAGCAACCTGTCACTCACATGAGATCCACCAATAGCAAACCACAACCATCCAATCAATTCTACATAGACAAAATCAAGTTTTTTCACATTTTTTTTTTGTTCGCAAAGCCATTTTACTTGGATAAATATAAAATACTACCGCAACTTCCATTTCGTCATCAGACCCCACATATGACATGTCTCTGATGTCATACTCTCTAGGCATGATGTCCAGTGTCTAGTGCCAAAGTGAATAAAACTAGTTTATCTAAAACTAAAATGTTGCTTTTAATAAGACAAGAACCATTGCCTAATAATCATGTCAGACGTATAATAACATTTATTTTGTTTCTTTTTTTCCGCAGATACTGGTTCATTTATTTCTTTCTACATCTGATAGACAAAGGTTAGTGTTCACAGACTTCAGTTTACAATGTTTTTTCATGTTTCACATTCTGTGCAGTTTGTTTATGGTTTGCTTACTAAAGTCGTTACTCTTGTCTCCAGTGTCTCTGCAGAGCCCTGTTCCAGTCAATGGTGTTGTTGGAGGCTCAGTCATCTTGCCATGTTCATACAAAGAAAGAGAGCTAAAGACAGATGAAATTGATGTGTTTTGGAGATACAAAGAAACAACTAAAGTTTATGATATTGAAAATGGCAAGCCCTTAACAGAAAAACAGGATGCAATGTTTAAAGGTCGAATAGAAAGTTTATCCTCAGATTATGCGAAGGGAAACTTCTCTCTCAGACTCTCAGATCTGAGACTCACAGATGAAGGACAGTTCTCCTGCTCTATCCCAGACGTGGATAAGGAACACAAATTAACACTGCTAGTCAGAGGTATGTGGAAACCGTTATTACTCACATAGGCAGTTTGAGTCATTTGATAAAAGGATGTGCAATGCCTCATCAAATATATTTTTAGCTTTAAGCTTTCGCAATTATTTTGTCCTTAATTATCATCCAGCATGTGCATTGTATGCCTTTGTTGCAATTTTAGACAATTACTGTCTCAATAGTAATGTTTTCATATTTGTGACTTTTTTTGTCTAACAGCAATGCCTACTACAGTGTCTACTCCAAAATCAACAGTGAATACAAGAAGCTCTTCCATGAGATTACAGCCGGAAGGGATTGTAACTTTCCTGTTCCTGTTGAGTTTTTGCACTATATCAGAGTAATTTGCTTGACTGTATTGCTGTAGTGCCTTTCTTTAGCGTATAGTTACAATCGTTTGTACCTGGACCCCAAATGTTCTGACTGATGTTATGCTGTATGAAACTGTGGCCAAAATGATTATGCATAATATTTTTATTTATTTGAAGTTCAAACCCATTTTGGATATATTGTTAGCAGAACCGGTCATTCTTGACTTTATTGGTAAGGGTCTGTTAACATGGTGAAATAATGCTCACTGCACTGAGAGTGCACACAAGTACAGTTAAAGGACAAGTTTGGTATTTTACACTTAAAGCCCTGTTTTCAGATTGTTTCTGCCGAAATAGAACGGCAAATAGAAATTAAAATTTGGACAGATGCTGCTGTCCCGAGAATTTTCGGTTTCAATCCTAGTTTTTGTCCAACTCCATTGACTTGTATTGGATGTACAAGTCAATGGAGCAAATCAAATCAAGCGAAAGAAACCTAAAATTCTCGGGACAGGAGCATGTGTCCAAATTTTAATCTTAACCGTTCTATTTCATCAGATACGATCTGAAAACAGGGCTTTAAGTGTAAAATACCGAACTTGTCCTTTAAGGAAGTTAGAAGGGACTTAACATATTTGCTATCTATACACTTTTTTAATTTCTGTAAATGTTTTTATATCATCAGTAATATTATTTTCACAGATGAGTCAGATATAGCTTTAAGAATCTGACAGATAAGTTAAGGTGTGTATAGCACAAAACGTGTAACCACATTGATAGCCGTCAAACTTTGTCCAGGTTTTCTCTACATTATTTTCTGGTATATATATATATTTTTTTTTTTGTTACAGCCTGATTAACTATAAAAAGAACAGTGACATAAATATATACACACAGTAGTATAAGTATTATTATGATAACTTGCTGGTTATGTCCTTCATTTGCAAGCTTGATTGAATAAAAATGCCTTCTAAATGAATACATTTATATTTGCAGTTTTCAAAAGTATGCAAAAAAAATTATGGTTCGTAATAATAGATCTCAGATAAATTAAGCCTGATAAATGTGATTGTGCACCATTCTGAGGTAAACAATCAGAAGTATTGTTTTAAAGTATTGGTTCTTTTTAAAGGGGTGGTAAAATGCCTTTTTCACAAGATGTAAAATAAATCTCTGATGTCCCCAGAGTGTGTGTGTGAAGTTTTATCACAAAATACCCCACAGATATGTTTATATAGCATGTTAAAGTTGTCACTTTTTGAGGGTTTGCAAAAACGCACCGTTTTGTGCCCGGCCCTTTAAATGCAAATGAGCTGCTGCAGAGGGCGGGGTTTCAAGAGCTCGTGTGTGTTAGCAGCTGCGATTACCTCACGCAGACACACTAAAATGACAGAAACTGTTCTGCCTTTAATGTAACAGAGTCAGACAAAGATGGAGAGACTCGAGAAGAAGTGACAACATGTAGAAGCAACAGGATGTCTCTGAAAGGTTAGTTGATGAATTTATGTTGCTGATGTGGAGTTAACTATCTTCAATTAGCATATTCTGTCATGATAGAACGTTTCTGAAAACGCCGGTTATATGTTGTCGTGTCAACTGGGAGAAACAGGGTTTTAGGTTCTCTCTTGTCGATTCTGAGGATTCTGATTGGCTTGCATGCATGGGTGTCGGAACCATTGTATATAGGCTACTTTTTAATACCAATGATATTAGACCCACTCACTTTTACCGTCTCTAATTCTGCGTATGTCTGTTCCCTTTTCAGCGCGCCGTCAGTCAAATCCATTCCACTTGAGGAATGCCGTAATACATTAAACTCCATTCCGCGATTTAGCTACAGCATTGATTTCCGCTACTTTCTTTCTTTCTTTCTTTATTAGTTCATCCACACATAAAATCAAGACAGATGGCACAACCAAGTGGCACATATCGTAATGTGTGAATCAGGTCTCCCAGAGAAGCTATTCAAAGCTTATAATAGGGAGCCTGAGGACATATTGAAATGATACATTATGAACAAGTACTTAAACTAAACACCAATCACACAACAATGATATCATACGAAAATACACAATACAACATAAGACACACAAGGACAGGACAATGCTTTTAGGATCAACTGTAGTCTAGGTAAGCTACTGGAAAGGTTATAGATATAAGCGTAAAAGTTCCTTTTTTAGTGTTTTCTTAAAGATGGATACAGATTTCAACACCTTCAGCCTGCCATCTAGCTCATTCCAAATCTTTGGGCCTCTACTTGTAATGCTCAAATTTGCACTTTTAAGTCTTCTGATTTTACCAGTAATTTGATGTTTGTTCCTAGTGGCATGAGCGTGAAGCGGACTACTAATTGGAATGAGCTGAGATAGCCTGCTGTTTGTCACATTAACTACTTGGTGCATAATACACGCATTGTGGTATATGTTCAACTCAGTAAGCCGAAGGAGACCTAAGCGGTGAAAGAGAGGTCTTGTAGGAGTGTTGTACCAAGACCATGATATAGCTCGTATTATCTTCTTTTGTAGACTTATCAATTTATTTAAATGACTCGGGTAGGTATTACACCAAATTACGTTACAATAACTAATGTGAGGTTCGAACAAGGTTTTATACAAGGTAAGAAGAGCAGGTAATGTGAGATAATGCCGTATTCTGAAGAACAAACCAACGTGTTTTGAAAGCTTGTGTATCAAGTGATCAATGTGGCATTTAAAGTTTAGACATTTATCAATGTGAACCCCCAGGAACTTTGTAGAAGTGGTTGATAGTATCTCCTCATCATCTACATTGAGGCAAAACTGTTTTGTAGCTGATGCCCTTATATTTGATTGAAACACTATATAGTTCGTTTTTTTAATGTTGAGGGATAATTTATTGCACTTGAACCAGACAACAATTTTTTGTAGTTCTTCATTTAAAATAATTTGTAAGTCACTTGAATTTTTATGTGACAAAAACAAATTGGTGTCGTCTGCAAACATCACCTTTTGAAATACTTGAGAGGAATTCACAAAGTCATTTATATATATGTTAAAGAGTAATGGACCCAATATTGAGCCTTGGGGAACCTCGTATTTAAGTTCTTTCATTTGGGATATATGATTATTAATCATCACATATTGTTTCCGACCATGTAGGTAACTTTTAAACCAATCAAGTGCTACTCCTCTAACACCATAGTGATGTAATTTCTCTAGAAGAATATTAAGATCAATAGTGTCAAATGCCTTTGATAGGTCAAGGAAAACACCAACTCCACAGTCACCCTGGTCTAAAGAATCATTGTGTTTTTCAATAAGATCTAAAACAGTCTTACTGCTCAAATCCATTCCACTTGGCTCACACCAAACCCTTACTTTACAGGCTAGATGAGCCCATGCGCATGTGCTGTCCTAAGCGCGAGTCTCAGGTTTCTATGGGAACCAGAGCTTCTAACAGATCGATGCAGTGACGCAATGACTTTACTAATCAGCGATTGGCTCTTTTACCTAGAAGGCAGGAGTCGCGGGACAGTTTCTCCCATTCATAAGTAATAGTAGTGGACTGGACTGTCTTTCTATTCTTTGATATCTAACTAGCTCAGGTGGGTTCGGCTGTTATTTGCTCACACACTATCACTAAACAAGCTGGTATTTGAGGTGAATGTTCATTCATAATTTGTTCGCCTGTAGCTTTTAAGGGCATCATGTAGTCTTTGTTGCAGCATTTAATACAGTTAAGTGTTATGGCAGCGCAGCGTTTTTTCAGTTGAGACACTTGGTTGCTATGATAGCCTATACAGAATTTCCGCGGCACAGTTTACTTGATTTTGCAGATAATGTGTTTCATACAATGTTTATATAGTACGGATGTCATCTGGTATAGACACGAATGTTCGGAGACCAGCAATATATATATATTTTTCATCCATTTTGTTCTGTTAGCTCTGCTGGTTGATGTTGTACATAAGTTAAATAATGTTGTGAACTTGTTGTGACAGTTGGTCGGTGTGGTATTTGTCCCGCCCCTCCTTCACTGTGATTGATCGGTGATAAGCGCTCCGTTTTTCCCAAAGTTGAACTTATGTCAAAACGCCGCACTCCCTTTGAAAACAATTGAAAAAACATGCCAGCCGCATGAAAAAAAAACGCTTTGGTGGACACACGGCCTTACACTATTTTGTTTTAGAACTTTGTTTTATAACCCTTACAATTATCTGTCATTTTTTTTCTAGCTAGCTATAGCTTCAGTACATCAATCAAACAGTGCAGTGTTGCAGCTCTTTGAATCCTGGTCAATGAGAGAAGCTATTTGTACCAGTGCTATATTGATATTGATATTAAAGCTAAGGCGCCACTGGTTATCCTCACTGACTAGCAACATTAAAACCAATTATAGAAGGTAATGATAGAACAAAGTCCTTCTACTACTGTAAATAACCTGCACATTGTGTGTGTGGGTGTGTGTGTTGTATAAAATTCGCGCTCAGCAGCTTCTGTGAACATAAAGCCCGCTAACTTTTGATTTGTGTTACAGTGTCCAGTCCAGTCCTCTGTATTCAGTCCCGAAACCTCTCTCCTGAATACTAAGGGTTTTTTCATACTTCAGCTTAATATGGATCGTTTTGCCCTGATTGCTTCGCACCTGTTCTGTATCAGCGTTGGCCCTAAGCTATATCTGCCTTGTTAACTCGGCGTCCTGTGCGAAGTATTGTCTCACCCCGTGTTTCATGTCTGTTCGTTTCTCTGAACCTGTTGCTAACTTATCTGATTGTCTGCAGCCTTCCTTGTGACCATTGCCTGTACCTGGATTCTGATACTCGCCGCCTATCCTGACCCCAGCCTGTCTCAGTTATTCGTCGCCTGCTGTCTACCCAGACCCGAGCCTGTCTCTGCCCAGATAGCCGCTTACAGCTCGACGTCCTTCCTGGACCTATTCAAGCATAGCTGCCTTTATGTTTGCTTATTATTGAAACGTTTATGTTTGCAAGAGACTGTTCATTAAATTGTTGCAAATGGATCTGCCTCGGACTTCTGATTCACAACAGAATACTTCGCCACACGAGGATCCAGCGACAATGACCGCCCTGTCGGCAGCTTACACCGCCCAAGCCTCTCAGCTAGCCACTCATCACCACCAGTTGTCTCGACTGACCACGCTAACGGAGGAACTGATAAAAGCGGTACAAATCTTGCAGAAATCAAACACAGAGACGGCGCCCGCGGCTACACCCGCTGTACCTGTTCCTCTCCCGGACTCACTCACTTCCGCGAGCGCTAATCCATGCCTCGCGATGCCCGAGAAATACGACGGAGACCCCGGTAAATGCAAAGGCTTCATTTTACAATGTTCCCTGTATCTCGCCCAGCAGACTTCCCAACACGCCACGAGCTCCAGCAAAATCGCCTTTGTTTGTTCTCTACTCACCGGATGTGCGCTGGAATGGATCACCGCGGTCTGGAGGAACGATGGAACCGCCTTCGCTTCATACGAGGAATTCCTGGAACGTTTCCAAGCCGTCTTCGAGCATGCCAAGGAGGGGAAAGGAGCGGAAGATCTTCTTCTGGAGCTTGCACAGGGGAGAACACCCGCCGCGGAGTACGAACTGAAGTTCCGTACACTGGCAGCTCAAACCGATTGGACGGAGAACGCATTCAAGGTGATTTATCGACGGGGTCTTAACCACGAATTGCAAGCCGAGTTAGCCTGTCGTGACGAGGGAAAGGATTTGGACCAGTTCGTTCACCTCTCCATTCAAATCGACAACTTGATGCGCTCTCGCCGTAGTGACAGCCGCACCACGACCACAGCACGCAGCTTCCTCGCGCCTCGCGCCACATACGCACGCCCACCGAGAACAGCGAGCCCATGCAGATTAACACTTCGCGTCTGTCTCCGGAGGAGAGGGATCGCTGCAGGACCATGAAGTTATGCATGTATTGCGGTGGCACTGGACATTTCCGTCTGCACTGTCCGCAACGATCCACATTCAAGGATAAATCCTCGGTGAGTCTGAACCTTGACTATTTAAATTCTATATCCTGTATATCAGTGCCATTATAATTCACTAACAATGGGGCTTTTTTCACTGCATTAGCTTTAGTCGATTCTGGGGCAGCTGGAAATTTCATGTCAAGAGACTTTGCGTTGTTGCACAAGATTGCTCTAATTCCCTGCACTTCTCCCCTTTCTGTCGAGGCTGTCGACGGTCGGCCACTAGGCACTGGCCGCATTACTCACGTTACTCAGGAACTCCACATGCGTACTGGATTACTTCACTGTGAGACTATACACTTCTATGTCATCCATGCTCCTCATACCCCTGTCATCCTGGGCTTACCCTGGTTAAGATCTCACGATCCTCATCTGCAGTGGACCACAGGTCAGATAATCAGCTGGGGCGAGAACTGTTTCTCCAAGTGTCTTACTACAGTCAAGCCTCTACCGGTCCGAACTGTCTCAGAACCCCGGGAGGATTCCGTGCCATCAAGCCTGCCTGCCGAGTACCATGACCTAGCCGAAGCCTTCAGCAAAACCAAAGCTACAAAGTTACCGCCTCATCGTGAGTACGACTGTGCGATCGAGCTCATCTCTGGTTCTCTACCACCCAGAGGCCGCATATTCCCTCTCTCTACGCCTGAGAATGAAGCTATGCTGAAGTACATTGAGGAGGAGCTCACCAAAGGGTTCATTCGTCCATCCACCTCTCCCGTGTCGGCTGGCTTCTTCTTCGTAAAGAAAAAAGATGGAGGTCTGCGACCCTGCATCGATTATAGAGCACTCAATGAACGCACTGTCAAGTTCCGCTATCCACTGCCCTTGGTACCCGCTGCTCTGGAGCTTCTTCGCACGGCCAAGTATTACACCAAGCTGGATCTCCGCTCCGCCTATAATCTGGTACGGATTCGCGAGGGAGATGAATGGAAGACTGCTTTCTCGACAAGTACAGGACACTACGAATATCTGGTTATGCCATTTGGGCTTTCCAATAGTCCAGCGGTTTTCCAATCCTTTGTTAGCGATGTGTTCCGGGATATGCTCCACCGCAGTGTTATAGTCTACATAGACGACATTTTGATCTACTCCGATACTCTCACAGCCCACATTCAACATGTCCGAGCGGTGCTCCGGAGACTCATACAATTCCAACTCTACGCCAAGATAGAGAAATGTGACTTTCATCAGACGTCCACGACATTCCTGGGATATGTGATCAGTCCCGAGGGTGTGGCTATGGATGAGAGTAAAGTGAGAGCGGTGGTGGATTGGCCTCAGCCCAGTACATTAAAGGAACTGCAGCGCTTCTTGGGCTTTGCGAATTTCTATCGTCGTTTCATCTGAGGTTTCAGTTCCGTGGCAGGACCTTTGACGGACTTGGTCCGAAGGGGCACGACCCGCCTTCCCTGGAACGAGAGTGCTACCCGGGCTTTCAATCAGCTAAAGAATAGCTTCACTACCGCCCCTATTCTACACCATCCAAATCCTGACTTGCCTTTCGTGGTGGAGGTGGATGCCTCAAGCACAGGTTTGGGAGCGGTTCTTTCACAGCGACAGGGAGTTCCCTCTAAATTGTATCCATGCGCCTTTTACTCCAGGAAATTGAATTCTGCAGAGAGGAATTATGATGTCGGAGATCGTGAGTTACTGGCCATGAAGTCTGCACTTGAAGAGTGGCGGCACTGGCTCGAAGGGGCTCTTCATCCTTTTACGGTGTTCACTGACCATAAGAACCTGGAGTATCTTTGCACGGCCAAGAGACTAAACGCACGCCAAGCCAGATGGTCTCTGTTCTTTTCCCGGTTCCAGTTCACGGTAAATTTCCGACCTGGTTCTAGAAACACCAAAGCTGACTCCTTGTCACGTCAGTTTGACACCGACACAGAAACCCATGCTCCTGAGTCTATCATCTGCCCTGACCTGGTACTTGGACCCATTCAGTGGGATCTTGAAACGGAACTCCTTCAAGCCAATGCCAATTTAGAGATTCCATCAGACGTTCCCCCCGAGAAGATATATGTTCCGGAAGCTTTCCGAGGCAAGGTGCTCGAACACGTTCATGCCCTCCCCAGCTCAGGGCATCCGGGGATCGCGAGCACTATTCAGCTTCTTCAAAACCGTTACTGGTGGCCCACACTGCCCCAGGACACTAACAAATTCGTTCAGCTGTGTCAGATTTGCAACACTCAGAAATCCTCTCGACTGTTGCCCGCAGGTCTGCTCCAACCACTTCCCATACATCAGCGCCCATGGTCGCATATCGCCATAGATTTTATCACAGACCTGCCGCTCTCAGAAGGTTACACTACCATTCTTACTGTCATTGACCGCTTCTCAAAAGCCTGCCGGCTCATTCCACTTACCAAACTGCCCACGGCTCTGCAGACGGCTGAACATCTCTGCAACCTTGTGTTCCGGTTTTACGGATTGCCCGAGGACGTAGTATCTGATTGAGGTCCCCAATTCACCTCTCGGGTCTGGGCTGCTTTCTTTGAGAAACTTCAAGTCAATGTGAGCTTAACCTCAGGTTACCATCCCCAGTCCAACGGACAAGTTGAACGCTTGAACCAGGAGATCACTCGTTTCCTCCGCTCCTACTGCCACAGTCATCAGGAGGACTGGAGTAGATACCTTATGTGGGCAGAATATGCACAGAACTCCATACAGAAACATTCTACTGGTATGACCCCGTTCCAATGCATCCTCGGGTTCCAACCACCTTTGTTCCCCTGGGCTGGAGAACCGTCTACTGTTCCTGCCGTGGATGACTGGATGAGACGGAGTGAGGAGACATGGAATCAGGCTCATATTCATCTCCAACGCAGCGGAGAACCAACAGGCTAGTAGCGCCTACTAGCCTGTTAGTCCTCTAAAATTGTATATAACATTGAGGAAATGCAGAAATGATTTAGAAACGGACAGCAGCTACATATAGAAAATACCAATATGCCCCTATGCGCCGCATATAGCCTGCATATAGCGCATACCCACAACTACTAACTGAACTCTTTTTACTGTGTGAAGCCACACTGTTGTAACATTTGAAGAATGAATCTTGGCATTGTCTTGCTAAAATAAGCAGGAATGTCTCTTAAAAGACGTTGCCTTGATGACAGCATCAAAATCTCATGCTATAGCCAGACAAAAGTGTCAAAACACATGTTATAAAAACGCACACTTCCAGTTGTTGCTTATCATTGGATGAGCTGTGTTCGATGCCATTGAAATATACTTTGTAACCACACAGTTGAGAGTCGTAATAAAATGAGACGACGCGCAGCCAGTTGCAGAGGGGGAAAAATATTTGTTTCTCAAAATACCCAGCTATGTGTAAATGTGGCCTTAATCATACAACAACTCTTCCTCTTCTCAACATGGACTGCGTGTTCCCGGGGGCGGGGCTTATGTACATTTTAGGGTTGGTGATGTCACTAACTCGGGAGGAATGACGTGTAGTCCCTACCAGCCGTTTGTTGTAGTGCTTTTCTTTAAAAGCAAATATCTTCCTTTGCTTTGAACTTTGAGCGTTGTTACTTTGCAGATGTTGTTTATGATCAAACAGCAACATTACACACAACTAAAGTTAGAAAAGTGAAATCTTAATCAACCACCCTTTTAATCATAATTTTTCATTGTCAGAGATTGGGTGTAGTGGATTGTACAGTGGATTGCTCAAGAGACACAAGAGTGGTTCAATCCAACTCCCCGTCTCTCACAGCTATTTTCTGTTATCTGCTGTCCTATTAATAAAGGCAACAAAAAAAACTTTTGATTTTCATACAAATTAGCTTACAGTGTTGTGAAATATAACTCACCAGTTTCTGGAATACAACCCATTTTCTGTCAACCCACAGGAATGGACTTTACAGCATCACACGCCATTGAAAATATGTTAAATATGAGTCTGTAGCCCTCTGATGCATGCCATTAATGGAATGCAGTGGAGGGATCGGCGCTTTCTGTATCTAGACTGGCCCGTGATGGCTGGGAGTGACCGAGACTTCCAGCCTCATGTGTTTGCATCAGGTTGGGTTCGCATCTCTTCTTTTTATTCATGTTTTATATTGATTATCTTTGAATTGATTATACAATTGACCTGATACCTGATGTAATAAATTGTTACATTTGATTATTCAAACTGATTTTGACCTTGTTCATTTAATAGTCTAAAATTAATAATCAAACATTTGCTCACTTTTAGTGATGCATAGATATTATCAAAACCTTTCATTTATGGAGTCAGATGAAATAACAAGTAAATACATATGAGAAATGTATTGCATTTAACCCAAATTACTTTGAGATGCTGGAAAGACGGAACGCGCAAGAAACCTTCCCCGTGCTATTGGAAACCCCCATTGGACCAATATAGCGCGGCTTACAAATTGGTGACCCCGAAGACGTGATCGCAAAGCACAACGAGAGCCGCGAAAAATATCTTTCCAGCAAAAATGGAATCTAAAATCAACACAGAGGTTTGAACATCTTCTCTTTCTTCCGCCGCTGTGGTAAGTCAACTTTTTCTGCCCTTTTTAGAAGTGTTGAGAAAATGTTTGCATTATTACGGGTCGGAAGGCTCTTTGTCTAAAAACACGTGTGAGGACGTAATTAGATTAGCAGCGGCAGCGCAGATGAAGAATGAAAACATTTGTATAGATTTGAGATCTCCTTGTTTGCCTAAGCAACAAGAAACGAAACCTAAAATTGGAATAACATCTTCCAAATAATGAATAACTCGACGAAGAACCGAAAAAATAAAGACTAAAAGTTTTAAAATCAGCCGCATGCTTTTGCCATTGTTAAAACAAACCAGCAATTCAATTCAATTCAATTCAAGTTTATTTGTATAGCGCTTTTCACAATACACATTGTTTCAAAGCAGCTTTACAGAAAATGCATTTCAAAAATATACATACAAAAATACAGTTAGTTAATCATGAAATTTAGGGCATAACATATCGCCGGCGTTGGGTCGTCTCTTCACAGGCGTCGAGTCGTCTCATCACAGGCGTTGGGGCATCTGAAGTCTCCATGAGAGGCTGGATACATAACTGGAGCTGACGAACTCTATTTGAGTTATCTCGGGACAGGCGTCCCGAGATAACAACAAAAAAGGCAGATGGGAAATAATTAGCGTAGCTGCTGTTCTTAATATGAATGCATTTGATCTGATTTAACTGTAGTATAAAAGGTATGAGATGCATCATGTGAATGCTTGGCTAAAGAGATGCGTCTTTAATCTAGTTTTAAACTGGGAGAGCGAGTCTGAGCCTCGGACAGTATCAGGAAGGCTATTCCAGAGTTTAGGAGCTAGATGTGAAAACGCCCTCCCTCCTTTAGTGGACTTAGATATCCTAGGTACGACCAGAAGCCTCAAATTTAGCGATCTTAAAGAGCGCGATGGAATATATGGCGATAGAAGATCTCTTAAATACACAGGAGCTAAACCATTTAGGGCTTTATAGGTCAGTAACAATACTTTGTAATTGATACGGAACTTAATAGGTAACCAGTGTAGAGATGATAAAATTGGTGTTATATGATCATATTTTCTTGACCTAGTAAGAACTCTAGCGGCTGCATTTTGGACTAACTGTAGCTTGTTTACGGAGGATGCAGGACAACCAGCTAATAGAGCATTACAGTAATCTAGTCTCGAGGTCATGAATGCATGAACTAACTTTTCTGCATCAGAAACTGATAGCATATTACGTAGCTTAGCAATGTTTCTAAGGTGGAAAAAGGCTGTTCTTGTGACATTTGAAATATGATTTTCAAAAGACAAGTTGCGGTCTAGTATAACACCCAGATCTTTTACTGTAGAGGATAAAGTAACAGGACGTCCATCTAGATTAAGGTTGTATTGTAAGAGGTTTTGTGGGCAGTTTTTTGGACCAATCAGTAATACCTCCGTTTTATCTGAATTTAATAGAAGAAAATTACATGTCATCCAATATTGTATATCTTTAACACACTCTGTCATTTTAGATAATTTAGTGTTATCATCTGGTCTAGATGAAATATTTAATTGAGTGTCATCAGCATAACAGTGGAAACTTATTCCATGTTTTCTTATAATATTACCAAGTGGCAGCATATAAATTGAGAATAGCAGGGGGCCTAATACAGATCCCTGTGGCACTCCATAATTTACTGACGTTATCTTTGATTTTTCCCCATTTAAATGGACAAAATGGTAACGGTCTGATAGGTACGATCTAAACCAGCTTAATGCCTGTCCCTGAACACCAGTGTAATTTTGAAGTCGATCTAAGAGTATTTTATGATCTATAGTGTCAAACGCAGCACTAAGATCGAGTAAAACTAGTATTGAGATACAGCCTTGGTCAGAAGCTAAAAGTAAATCATTTGTAATTTTAACCAGCGCAGTTTCTGTGCTATGATGTGGCCTGAATCCTGACTGAAACTTTTCATAGATATTGTTTTCTTGCAAGAAAGAGCACAATTGAGCGGACACAACTTTTTCTAGTATTTTAGACATAAATGGAAGATTTGAAATGGGTCTGTAATTTGCTAGGTTATTTGGATCTAATTGTGGTTTCTTAATAAGAGGTTTTATAACTGCCAGCTTGAATGTTTTTGGAACATGTCCTAAAGATAGAGACGAGTTAATAATATTGAGAAGAGGCTCTTCCACTACAGGTAACACTTCTTTCAGTAGTTTAGTGGGTATTGGATCTAATAAACATGTTGTTGGTTTAGATGCAGTGATAAGTTTATTTAGCTCTTCCTGTCCTATAGTTGTAAAGCGCTGTAGTTGTTCTTGAGGGGCGATAATTGAGGCTGAATCATAAGACGCTGTCAAAGATTGTACATTTACAATTGTGTTTCTGATGCTTTCTATTTTCTCAGTGAAGAAATTCATGAAATCATTACTATTAAAATGTAACGGAATATTTTGTTCAGGTGATGTCTGTTTATTTGTTAATCTAGCCACGGTGTTAAATAAAAACCTTGGATTGTTTTGGTTATTTTCTATTAGTTTGCGTAGATGCTCAGACCTGGCTGCTTTTAGAGCCTTTTTATAACGTGACATACTGTCTTTCCACGCGATTCTAAAGACCTCTAAATTAGTTTGTTTCCATTTGCGCTCTAAGTTACGAGTTTCTCTCTTGATAACATGCGTAGCACTGTTGTACCATGGGGCTTTAGTTTTCTCTCTAACCTTTTTTAATCTAATTGGTGCAACAGTTTCTAATGTACTAGAGAAAATGGTGCTCATACTGCTAGTCATTTCCTCTAGCTCATCTGTTTGTTTGGGTTCACTGAGGAGCGGAGATAGATCAGGTAAGCTATTCAAGAATCTATCTATAGTGGTTGGAAGGATTGTTCTGCCTGGTCGATAACGTGGCGCAACATGACACATTTCAGCCGTACGTAGTATGCAAGTTACCATGTAATGATCAGTGATATCATCACTTTGCGGTATAATATCTATATCGGTTGGATCGGTTCCATATGATATAATTAAATCTAGAGTATGATTAAGACGATGAGTGGGACCACTAACGTTTTGCTTGACCCCAAAGGAGTTTAATAAATCTGTAAACGCAGCTCCTAACGCATCATTTGTGTTATCAACGTGTATGTTGAAATCTCCAACAATTATTGCCTTATCGGCATTGACCAATAGATCTGAGAGAAAATCTGCAAACTCTTTTAGGAAATCAGCGTAAGGCCCTGGGGGTCTATATACGGTAGCCAAGGCTAGAGATAATAGGGATTTCTTTCTTACATCTAGGAGCGTAACATTTAGAACAAGTACTTCAAACGAATTAAACCTGTGGCCTGTTTTCTGAGTAACATTAAGAATATCTCTATAGATTGTTGCAACACCGCCGCCACGACCAATCAGACGGGGCTCATGCTTATAACCGTATCCTGGTGGAGTGGACTCATTAAGACCGAAATAATCATTTGGTTTAAGCCAGGTTTCAGTAAGGCAGAGTACATCAAAGCTATTATCAGAGACCATTTCATTTACAATAACCGCCTTAGGTGTAAGCGATCTAATGTTTAGAAGACCTAGCTTTAGAAATTGTTTTTGTTCACTAATATTGAGATTTTCTGGTTTAATCACAATTAGATTTTTCTTAGATCCTGCAGTAGATTTATTGTTTGGCCTCACTAAACGAGGAATAGACACAGTTTCTATATAGTGTTCTACACTGGTACTTATATCAATTAATTTGGGACAGCAAAGAATGTGATTTGGACTTTGACTTACTAGTCATATGGTGTGTAACGTCTTGGAGATGTTGTCCGACAGAACAGCCGCTCCGATTCTGCTGGGGTGCAGGCCATCAGCACGGTAGAGCCTAGGTCGCTCCCAAAACAGATTCCAATTATTTACAAAGAGCAGTCTCTGTTCATTACACCATGACATCAACCATTCATTTAGTGCAAACAATCTACTGAACCTTTCTTGTCCTTGTCGGTACGTGGGAAGCGGTCCAGACACGACGATCTTTGCTTCAGGCGATGTTCTGCGTACCGTCTCGATCAGGCTCCTGTAGTCCCTCTTCAGAACCTCCGTCTGCCGCAGCCTGATGTCGTTCACCCCCGCGTGCAGCACGACAGCTCCGACGCGCTCGTCACCGTTCAGGATCTCGGGGACCTGCGCAGCGACATCGAGAACACGAGCACCAGGAAAGCAGTGAGTGCGCACCATACCTTTACCTGAGGTAGCGCGGACATGCCGGACCATGGAACTGCCGATGATCACAGCGTCGTCGCGTTCCGTCTCGCGAAGAGGGGAGAAGCGGTTCCGGGTGGAGATCTCGAAGACCGGGAGGGGCGGAGAGGTCCTTGCTCTGGTCCTGGCTCGTGTCTTCCGCTGTGGCATCATCCAGGGTCCATGGTGCTGTGTCGGTGTCGGGGTAAACGAAACCAGGGGTGCTCGGGTCCTGTGCAGAGAAATACACGGAGTAGAGGAGGCCGGAGTCAAAAAGTTACTAACCACTGACTTGTGAGCATCGGCGCGTGATGCTTCAAGCGCTGATCGTCGGTCTCGCAGCTCGGCCTGCCTCCCCAGCAGATCACGGATCTGCTTCTCCACGGACTCCAGCTCCAACCGCACCGAATGCAGCTCAAACGTGTCCTCACCTGCACTCAGAGGTAGACACACATCCGATATATTCGCCATTATGACAGATGAACAATAAATTAGCAGTGATGCTACCAATATCACTACTAATTTAGGACTGAAATCATGGATAGAACCCGTATCCTTCCAGTGATTCGAGTGTAAATAAGACGGTTGATAGGCGAGACCACGCGTGCAAATGCTAGCGGGCTAACTTAACGTTAGAGATAGTAACGGAAGTTCGGAAAGTTGGATATAACCAGCGATATCAAAGCAATCCGATTGTTTTTTATAGAGAGTAACGTTAGTATCGGAGATATGTTCACATGCTCACAAACTAACAGTTAAGCAATTCGAAACACAAACTCCAAACACAACCAAAGCGGTTCGAACACAGACACAAACTTCAAACACAAACAGAGCGATTTCAGTGATTCGAGTGTAAATAAGACGGTCGATAGGCGAGGCCACGCGTGCAATGCTAGCGGGCTATCGTTAGAGATAGTAACGGAAGTTCGGAAAGTTGGATATAACTAGCGATATCAAAGCAATCCGATTGTTTTTTATAGAGAGTAGTATCGGAGATATGTTCACACGCTCACAAACTAACGTTAACAGTTAAGCGATTCGAACACAAACTCCAAACACAACCAAAGCGGTTCGACCACAGACACAAACTTCAAACACAACAAGCGATTCGAAGCACAAGCACAAACACAAACTTCAAACACAACAAGCGATTCGAAGCACAAGCACAAACACAAACTTCAAACACAACAAGCGATTCGAAGCACAAGCACAAACACAAACTCCAACACAAACAGAGCGATTTCAGTGATTCGAGTGTAAATAAGACGGTCGATAGGCGAGGCCACGCGAGCAATGCTAGCGGGCTATCGTTAGAGATAGTAACGGAAGTTCGGAAAGTTGGATATAACTAGCGATATCAAAGCAATCCGATTGTTTTTTATAGAGAGTAGTATCGGAGATATGTTCACACGCTGGAAAAATAGAAAATGCTCGTTTCTAAATTAGTGTAAAGAACAAAATCAACGATTTATGAATCAAGTCGACGGAGCTTCAAACACAAACACAGCGCTCACTCGCGACGCATGCGCAACATAAAGAGAATGAGCAAACAACAGAAATACAAATCTAAGTTTGTAAACGATCGAAAAACGCGTGATTTTATAAATAAAAAGGCAGGTCGATTAATTGTTTATGAAAAGCAAAGAAAGTTTGGAAAAACAGGATGATATGATTTACACAGGCTAGAAATCAGATCTAGGCTAAGCTAAATGCTATTGTCCATGCTGCTTCCAAACGTTTAACCCTTTGTGTCGCCGGCCCACCGGTAGGCCCAAAGTCACATTGAAAACATTAATATTCTATACTAAACCTAAACTAATCTTGACAAACTCTATATCACATTTGAAAGCTTGAACTTTAACACAGATGGGATTAAAAAGCATGCAATAATTCTGTTAATTTTCAAATTTGAAATTGTGCTTAACACATATGCTCATAGAACACAATTTAATCGTTTGTGCAAAAATGTGCACATAGGCTAAATTTAAGTTTATTCTTTAACACAGGATTGCTTTACTGTAAGTGTACTTGGAACACTTAGGTAAAGGCTGTAGATGTTCTCTAGGCCATGTGTCCTGTGTTGAACTGAATTAAACACGTGTGTCTATGCTAAATTTGTTTGTATCCTCGGTGGAAAGAAAGAAAAACTCCACGCGAAGGAACATAGAATTGCCATGTGGCTATAATGTGATTCACAATGAATTTGAAAATCAAAAACAGCGAACGAGCATCTTATTAATCCTGAAACAACAAAACACTCATATTCAAAGTTCCAGAGAACGTCGCGCATTAGGGTTCAGTAACTCTGAATCTTGATCAAAAATGTATGCATTGTTACGTTTGAATTCATTCTAAATGACTCTGAGATTGTTTTTCCCAAATAGATTATTGATTTCGTATATTTCCACAATTCTGCGACCAGATCAGCGACGGGCTGAGACCTGGGATCATTGCAAGTGTACTTGAATGCAGGCATTTCAAGGGGGTTATGAAAAATATATTTTATTGTGTACTTGTGAATTACGGCAAATCTTAGATATATAACCATTTACCTCTGATTGACGACCAGGACTGGCGAGTTTGTGTCGAGAGACCTGTGAAAGACCAGGACCTCTAAGTGATATAGTCTTCTAAATCTAAGCGGATAGAATATAATCAGAGTTTAAAAGAGAATCCTCAAACATTAAAATTATAATTTAACATACACGTAGTCCTTAAAGAGACTAAAAATGAAAGAATAGGCATTTGAAATTTAAAAAGAGAAACCGCGAACGCGCATCTCATTAATCCTATAACAAAAAAAAAAAAAAACTGTTTCCATCATTGTGAAATTAAGCAAATATAAATTGGAACATGGATAATGATCATGTCCTGTTTAAACTATGGGCCAAAAAGGTCGAGCCTACACTGTACAAACTCAGTAGAAATGGTCTTAACATAGACACTATTGACAATTAAATTTTCACTTGGTGGAAAACAGTGGGTAGTAAGCAGAAGAAATCAAAACATGGTGAGATAATTGAGGCTTTAAACTTCATAAGTTATAAACAGCTACATAAGTCAACCAAATTTCTATCTTCGCTTATGGAGGTTAAATGTGAAGAAGTGTGTCACCGGGTGAAAGAACCAGATATTCTAAAAAAAATCCCTCATTGGTCCCAATTCTGGCGGTGCTTGATTGCTGGCCATAACGAGCGGCAGCTGAGGTGAATCAGCTCGAAGCACGCGCTCAGGACAAGGGAGCATAAAAGGGAAGTGTTTGAGCAGTGAGAGGGTGGTGTATCTGGGCAAGTGTGTGTCTCCCGACAGCAGTGTGTGTCTTGACAGCGGCGCAACAAGAGAAAGCTGAAGGTTGAATGTCTGATCGGTGTTCTATTGTGAAGTTTCCCCGAGACGTGCTCATTAAGTGAGTTTTCTGAAGCAACCATGAACAGCAGCACCACGAAGTAAGTGAGGAGATTATACAGCAGAAAAAGGAGAAGTGACTGGCCAAAGTGAGAGAGGAAACCATCGCAGGATTGGAATAACACACCGAAGAAAAGTTAAGTGCACCCTTCATTTGATTACCCTTTGAGAAAACCACATGTGAAGCTTGTCCATCACCAGTGCGTGACTAACCTGTGTTGCGGGCAGTGTGTGTTATCCTGTTGATAGAGCGAAAAGTAGTAACTGGAACAGCTGGGAGGATCGCTGATGTGCTCGCGTCAATCTTCTGAAAACACTATTCCTTGAGTCATTCACCCTACAGCGAGAAGAGAAACGGGCCGATTAATCACTGTGGAGATGAAGTGAGTTTGCAGTGTCTGAAAGAGTGAAATGCACACGTGTGAGGATTTATAAGAGTGATTTATGCACAAGTGTGGTGAGATCAAATGACTGTGTTTCCTCTGAAACTGTGATGAATGATAATTGACGTCTGAATATGAAGATCCCTTCAAATTGATCTGTCTAAACCTGTGTCCAGGTTTCCCTTTGTGCACGGTGTGGCGAGGAGTTCAATACACCGCGCTGTCACTGTCTGTCCCTCGGAGAAGAGGATAAACTACTGTCCTTCCATCGGCTGTTCTACGAACACACACACAAGCCGAGCCTGAGCGCTGTCACTGTCTGTCCCTCGGAGAAGAGGAGAAACTGCTGTCCTTCCATCGGCTGTTCTACGGACACACACACAAGCCGAGCCTGAGCACTGTCACTGTCTGTCCCTTGGAGAAGAGGAGAAGTTGCTGTCCTCCCATCGACTGTTCTACGAACATACACACCAGCCGAGTCTGAGCACTGTCATTTGCCTGTCTCACGAGCACATCTGACGGCTCGAAGAGACGAAGAAAGCCACTGTCTCACCCACGAACCAGCGAGAAGAGAAACCCCCGAAGGACCACTTACCTGCACCCCCCGTTCCTCTTCCCACGCCGGGTCCCAGCCACGAACATTCGCATCACTGCTTTTATTATTTTAAAGTAATAAAATACTTACCTTTTAAAATTCACTTCTTGTTGTCCGCCTCTTGGTGTCTGCTCCTCCGGAGTGTGGTTATTGACCCTCTGCCCTAAACATCGGTTACATAACTTTTGGCATAGTCGGCAGGGTTACCACTCGGAGTTGAGCGGCCAGAGGACCCAGGATGGCGGACTAAGATGTACCAGCCGCCCGACCACCAACGGCATCTATGTTTATGGGAGTTCCGTGGGCTCAAAAGTATGGTGGATCTGGCTCTGAGCTAAGTTTGACAGACTGGAGGGCGCAAGTGGAGTACTTGGCCGGACTGCATGGGCTCAGCGAAACCCAGAAGATACAGTTTGTCCTGAATTCGCTTGAGGGGGAGGCGAAGAGAGAAGTCCGAGCAGCACCTGAAGCCGTCCGAGCCACCACACAGGCCATATTCGAATTTCTGTCTGGGCAAGACGGTGATTCGACTCCAGTGGCAGTGTTATGAACGCAGTTCTTCAACTGTAAGCAGGGACCTGGGCAGACACTGCGAGCATTCATTCTGCGACTACGTGAACAGTTCTCCAGGCTGAAGAATCGAGAACATCATGGACTGGGAGATGAAGAGACATTGTTACGAGACCAGTTCCTGTTGGGGTTACGAGAAGGTCCAATACGACAGAGTCTGAGATTACAGCTTCGAAAGGGACACCACCCTGACATTCGAAGATTTACGTAAGGAGGCCCTAGTCTTGGAGCAGGATCACCATCAGACTGTAGAGACACCGGTGTGTATGGCTGGAAGTGGAACGAGTGCCCCAACACAGCCCGAACCGACCGACTGGAAGCGAGCCCTACGTGCAGAGTTAATAAAAGACGTCCGAGAAGAAATGGCTGAATTCTCAAAATCCATTCTAGGAGAGCTCCGCCGTGGACGGCCAGAGCCCCTGCCCTTACCTCGAGAACGTTCGTATTCTGACGGAGGGAGAGATCCGTGAAGACGCACCAGCCGCCCGTTCAGTTCCAGGTTCCAGTGGGATGAGCAGGGGCGCCCGATCTGCAACACCTGCGGAGAGCCCGGACACTAGAGCCGCCAATGCGGCTCCCAACGTAGCTCGCAAGGGGGTTTTTAGGACGACCGGCCACTGTGGGTCAAGTGGTCATGGCCCGTATGCTGTTAGGACGGTGCTAGGATGGGTTGTTAGTGGTCCGCTGAATGGTAACAGCGGGGCATTGGAGGAGGATCTTCCCGCTGCTATGGTGAACAGGATATCTGTGGGCAAACTGGAACAGATGCTAACCATTCAATACAATCATGATTTCAACGAAAGGAATATAGAAAAGAAGGAAATGTCCAGAGAAGATCGTAGGTTTCTTGAAACTATGGAGCGCTCGGCAATACTTCAAGATGGAAGATATTGTTTGAAATTGCCCTTCAGGAACAAGGAGGTCTATCTCCCCAACAATTTTGCAGTGGCTAAGCAGAGGATCGAGGGTTTGGGACCCCCCGGATAGACCCTTGTGTGAACCCAGCTCCACGAGACGGCCTAGTGGGACGCTGTCCCCTCGTGGAGATTAAGATCAATGGCGTTACTGTTCGGTGCCTGGTAGACACAGGGTCCCAGGTCACTATGTTGTCTGAGAGTTTGTCCAAAGATCTGTTCAATGCCCATCACCTACCTGAAGCTGAAGTCCCTTGGCTCACCCTGCGTGGAGCAAATGGCCTGAGCATCCCCTACATCGGATACCAGGTCACCAACTTTGAAATCCACGGCACCACAATCCCGCAGAAGGGGGTCGTGATCGTGCGAGACTCCTGTCTGGGAGAACATCGAGCCCTGTTGGGGATGAACGTCATCATGGACTGTTGGGTGGAACTGTTTCAGGCTGGACCTCTTCGTTGCACCTCCGCAGCCGAGAAGAAGGAGTGGGAGCGTGTTGTGACCGACTGTCGGCGAGTGCAGGTGGCAAGTTCCCAACGAGACCGGGAGGACGTTGGTCGGGTGGCCTGCCGTTATGCTGTCTCTGTCCCTGCCCGGAGCGAAGCTGTGGTCTGGGTTCGGCTTCCAGGACTGACCTATGGCCCTGAAGATTGCCTCCTTGTTGAGCCCCACTGGGAGTGCCAGACTGTCGAAGTCGCTCAGGGGTTAACAGTAGCCCGTCGGGGCCGAGTCACAGTTAGAGTAAGAAACCCGAATACTTACCCCGTCCATCTTTACCGTCACCAACGACTGACCCGTATTACGCCAGTAAACCCCCATCAGGTGAGGGAGGAGCAGGAGGTCCGCTTCTGCCAAGTGAGCGCCACAGTGGTTGAGGTTGGCCTGGCGGAGGAGGAGTCTCGTCCTGGTCCCACTGCACAGGGCATGCCGGGCCACCTTCAGAGCGAGTCCCTGAAAGGAGAGGGCCTAAAGGAAGAACAAACCTGCAAACTCCAGAGTCTACTGGCCAAGTGGCAACATGTCTTTTCCACCCATGATGAAGACTATGGGTGCACTGACATAGTCAAGCACGCCATTCCTACTGGAGATGCTCCACCCAGTCGAGAACGATACCGCCCAGTACCCCCGACTTTGTATGTGGAAGTACGAACCCTACTGAAAGGAATGTTGGGACGAGGAGTTATTCGGGAGAGCAGCAGTCCATGGGCCGCCCCAATTGTCCTGGTCCGCAAGAAGACAGGCTCCTGGAGGTTTTGTGTAGACTATCGGAAACTGAACTTAGTCACCAAGAAGGATGCCTTCCCCCTGCCCCGGATTGAGGATTCCCTTACGGGACTGACCAACGCCAGCTGGTACTCTACCCTGGACTTAGCGAGTGGCTACTGGCAGGTGAGGATGGAGGAACAGGACCGCGAGAAGACTGCCTTTACCACCCCCTTCGGCCTGTTTGAATGGGATCGCATGCCCTTCGGCCTCTGCAACGCTCCTGCGACCTTCCAGAGGCTCATGCAGCGATGCCTGGGAGTGCAGCTGATGGACTCCACCTTGGTTTACTTAGACGATGTGATCGTCTACTCCCCTGACTTCAATTCCCACTTGTTACACTTGGAGCAAGTCTTCCGGGCAATGGAACGGTATGGACTGAAGCTCCAGCCAGGGAAATGCCAGCTCCTCAGAAGAGAAGTTCAGTTCCTGGGGCACCGAGTGAGCGCTGCAGGAGTGGCTGTCGATCCGGAGAAGGTGTCCGCAGTACAGGGCTGGGTTCCCCCGAGGACCGTAAGGCAGGTGCGGTCCTTTCTGGGATTCGTCGGGTACTACAGACGCTTCATAAAAGACTTCTCAAAAATTGCAAAACACCTGAATCAGCTGCTGGCCGGTACTGGTACCTCGCGGAGCCGAAGTTCCCCCACCATAACCTGGAGTCAGGAGTGTGAGATCGCCTTCCACCGACTCAAGCAGGAGTTGTTGCAGGCCCCCATTCTGGCTTACGCCGATTTCACCCAGCCTTTCATCCTCTACACTGACGCTAGCAATAGCGGGTTGGGAGCCGTACTGGCCCAACGACAAGACGGGACAGAAAGGGTCATTGCCTACGCCAGCCAGAGCCTCCACCCTGCTGAACGGAACGATGCCAATTACAGCTCTTTCAAAATTGAGCTGCTGGCCCTGAAGTGGGCTTTGTGTGAGAAGTTTAAGGATTACCTGTGGGGAGCCGAAGTGCTGGTGGTAACCGACAACAGTCCGCTGGTGCACCTCCAGACCGCGAAGCTAGGGGCGGTGGAACAGCGGTGGGTGGCCCAGCTCGCCAACTTCAACTATCAGCTACAATATCGACCAGGCCGAGAGCACATAAATGCCGATGTCCTGTCCCGATTACCACCAGCTAGGGAAGTGGGAACTCCAGGGCCAGAACCAGAAGAAGGGCTGATGGTGGGAGTGGTGGAAGCACCTGGAGCACGAGCGGAAGGCATACCAGCAAGTTGGGGATGGGACCCCCATAGATGGAGGGAACGGCAAGAGCGGGATGAAGGGCTGGCTACCCTGTGGACCTACCTGGAGCGGAACAAATTCCCTGGGGTGGAGGAATGACAGGAACATCCGGTGAGGGTAAAGAAGCTTCTGGGGCAGTGGAAGAGGCTGAAGTTGCGAGATGGTGTGATCTGCAGCTCTGTTCTGGACTCAAGGACCCATGAGATGGTATCTCAGGTGGTGGTGCCCGAAGCCCAAATTCAGCCGTTGCTCCAGGCCTATCATGACCAGTTAGGACATCAGGGCCAAGAACGGACAGTATCACTACTGCGTCGGGACTTCTTTTGGAGTGGGATGGAAGAGTCAGTGGGGAGGTATGTACAAGGATAACCCCGTTGCACGCTGTTCAAGTCCCGGCGAGACGTGAGGGCCCCCATGGTTCCGGTGCGACCCAGAGCCCCGTTACATATGGTGGCTATGGACTTCCTGACCTTAAGTTGCCCAACAGACCGCTACCAGAACATCTTGGTAGTGACTGACTTGTTCACTAAGTACGCCTGGGCCATACCAACCTTGGACCAGACCGCCGCCACCACTGCCGGTGCCCTATGGAGATACGTCTTCCAGCCCTTTGGATGTCCCGAGACGCTCCTTTCTGACCAAGGGCCGAACTTTGAGTCCCGTGTCATCCAGGAGCTATGCAATCTGTACGGATGCCGGAAAACCCGCACCACGCCTTATCACCCACAGGGGAACGGAGGGTGCAAACGCTTCAATCAGACGCTCTTGAGTCTACTGGGAACACTAGATGCAGACCACCAAGGTTACTGGACGGACAGCCTGCCGGCCCTGGTGCAGGCCTATAATAACAGCATCCACAGCACGACGGGGTATGCCCCGACTTACCTGATGTTTGGGAGGCATGTGCGCCTGCCCACAGATCTGCTGCTAGGAGCATTCCCGGCCGAAGCCCCCGCCACCACCACTGAATGGGTGCACCGACACCATCGTCAACTCCACTCTGCCTATGACAAAGTAACCAAGCATTTGGATGTAGCAGCAAAGAAGAACAAGCGCTTGTACGACCGCACCGCCCAGGGGGCTCCTTTGTTACCCGGAGAACGGGTACTGATACGGGATAACCGGCGCCAGGGGAAGGGTAAAGTCAGCGACCGGTGGGAGACCACCCCCTACGTAGTGGAGCAACAGCAAAGGCCTGACCAACCTGTGTACACCATCCGTCCCGAGGGTAAGTCCGGCCCCGTGAGAGTCCTGCACCGAAACCTGTTGCGTCCTTGTCCCAATTACCTGCGACAAGAGACCGAGGCGCCGCCAGCGCCTGTGGCCCCTGCACCACCTTGGGTGGGCTGGCCTATGATTCGAAGAGCCCCCACTCCTGAGCCAAGGGAGGAAGAGGCCGCTGCCCCAGCTCGACGCTCCCAACGGGAGACCAGAGGAGTACCCCCTGCAAGATACGGAGAATGGGAGTCTGGACACCGTTCTCGGGACTAGAACGGATCCGGTGGCGGAGGGTGTCCCTCATTGGTCCCAATGAGAAAAAAATCCCTCATTGGTCCCAATTCTGGCGGTGCTTAATTGCTGGCCATAACGAGCGGCAGCTGAGGTGAATCAGCTCGAAGCACGCGCTCAGGACAAGGGAGCATAAAAGGGAAGTGTTTGAGCAGTGAGAGGGTGGTGTATCTGGGCAAGTGTGTGTCTCCCGACAGCAGTGTGTGTCTTGACAGCGGCGCAACAAGAGAAAGCTGAAGGTTGAATGTCTGATCGGTGTTCTATTGTGAAGTTTCCCCGAGACGTGCTCATTAAGTGAGTTTTCTAAAGCAACCATGAACAGCAGCACCACGAAGTAAGTGAGGAGATTATACAGCAGAAAAAGGAGAAGTGACTGGCCAAAGTGAGAGAGGAAACCATCGCAGGATTGGAATAACACACCGAGGAAAAGTTAAGTGCACCCTTCATTTGATTACCCTTTGAGAAAACCACATGTGAAGCTTGTCCATCACCAGTGCGTGACTAACCTGTGTTGCGGGCAGTGTGTGTTATCCTGTTGATAGAGCGAAAAGTAGTAACTGGAACAGCTGGGAGGATCGCTGATGTGCTCACGTCAATCTTCTGAAAACACTATTCCTTGAGTCATTCACCCTACAGCGAGAAGAGAAATGGCTCGATTAATCACTGTGGAGATGAAGTGAGTTTGCAGTGTCTGAAAGAGTGAAATGCACACGTGTGAGGATTTATAAGAGTGATTTATGCACAAGTGTGGTGAGATCAAATGACTGTGTTTCCTCTGAAACTGTGATGAATGAAAATTGACGTCTGAATATGAAGATCCCTTCAAATTGATCTGTCTAAAGCTGTGTCCAGGTTTCCCTTTGTGCACGGTGTGGCGAGGAGCTCAATACACCCTGAGCACCACAATTCACGAGCACTATCGCTCGCGTCAACGAAAGCCCAGTCTCACGAACTCTCCAACGATGCCGTTCTGCTGTACCCGGAACGAGAGCGCAGGCGGGTAAAGTACCGCGATCCGACCACACAAGCCGAGCCTGAGCGCTGTCACTGTCTGTCCCTCGGAGAAGAGGAGAAACTGCTGTCCTTCCATCGGCTGTTCTACGCCGGGTCCCAGCCACGAACATTCGCATCACTGCTTTTATTATTTTAAAGTAATAAAATACTTACCTTTTAAAATTCACTTCTTGTTGTCCGCCTCTTGGTGTCCTCTGGTGTCTGCTCCTCCGGAGTGTGGTTATTGACCCTCTGCCCTAAACATCGGTTACAAGTGCATTCTAAAAATGCGGAGGCACAAATGTCAGAGGCAAAGATTCAAGATCTTCAAACACAGCTAGATAGATTACTATCTGAACAGTTAGCCCTGACTAAAAAGTATAAAAATCACAAAGACACCATTGCAGATCTTAAGGCTAAGCTAAATGCTAAAAAGTCCAAGTCTCCCATAACGCTCAACAGCGATGGGACGAAAAATGTGCACTTCTTAGATGAGGCAGCCTGCTCTAACAATCGTGTATCTTTTCAGACAGATGAAGCACGTGATCAAATTTTGAAAAGAGTGCCTGTCTCAGCCCTTAAGGTGATATGGCACCCAAACGGCACAGAGTCAAACATCTGACGTCCTTTAACCCCCTGGGGTCGGCAAACGCGCGGGCGCGTTTTGCTCGTTTTTTTTTGATTAGCAGCAAAATAGACCTAAAATACTCAGTCAGTTTTGGTCATACAGCCTTAAGAAATATGAGAAAATAAGCTGTTAAATGTCTACTTTTTTATGTGTCCACTTACAATCGAAATAAAACATTGTGCTTTTGTAAAATAAAGAAAGTAAACAGGGAGTGCTTTATGCCTCTCCGTCTCCGTGAACTTTTTTTCTGAAGCACGTTTCTAAATTTAAACAAATCTCAGCGAATACTATTCACTCAGACATGAGCTATATATCTCTATAATCATTTAAGTGTGTAGTTTTAAATTATCTAATTCAAAACTAAAACAAATATTCTCTGTTTATGTAATCTATATAAAAAGAGCGAGAGATCAGCTGTGCTCATTATCCTTCTGGCACCTCATTACTCCGCTAATGTGACACGCCCATCGAGAGCGCGCGCTATTCAAACGCAGATGATCTGAAGCAACACATGCAAACCAGTCAACGCCCACAACAGCTGGACAACACGCTCGCTGTGAGGAATAATAATATCGTGATAATTCTGGAAATTTTACCTCAAACGTGCTGGAGTAGCCTAACAACGGATCCAGCTGCAGATCATCAGTAAGTGCTTTGTTCTAATCGCGATATGAAATGGTGTCTGTAAACCGCAAAAGACTGTTTAAATTTGAATCGCGTTTCTGTGTTTGAATGAATGCACGGCACATATGCATGTTGTTTACTACAGCTCGCGCGAGTTTCGCTTTTAGCAAACTATCTATATTGCCTACTGAGATGAGTAAAAATCGACTGAATACGTTGAAATAAAATGTATTTGTATAAGCAACATATTAAACTGCAAATTAACATGTATGCCCTAATATATATTATAAAAGACCATATGTTACAGACGAAATATGAAAGACAAAATTTCGTTTTGGATAGATTATTTATAAAGCTTTTACTGCCACATCAAAACCTAATTTACAAGGTGCAAACAAAATCTTAAAAGGTCAATATAAGCCTTCTCTATAAATTATTTTTGTGTTTTATTAGTGACAAATTTGGGGAGAGGATAGCCTACATAATCCAAAACTTTCTGAAAATACGAATGAGAATTAACTGCACAATTACTAGAAATGTTTACCTTGGATATTATACAATTTGCAAGCATACAGTTTGTGGAAAAATACACTTTTTTTCAAGATGTTTCCAACTCTGAACCAATTCTGTAGTAATATATATATATATATATATATATATATATATATATATATATATATATATATATATATACCGGTATATATATGTATGTATGTATATATGTATGTATATATGTGTGTGTGTTGTCTTTGCATTTTTTCTTGTAGCCACAGTGACACCTAAGGCTCATTAGTATGCACTGCAGCATTAGCAGGTCTTTGTCTTCAGGTGTGAATGAGGACATTATTCATGACCTTGTTGGATCATTCACGCCCACCTGCATATTGCCTTTCCAAACAAAAAGTGTCTTACACAATTTAAATCAATCTATTGTTTAATGTGAACGATTAGCCCGGATGATTTTCAGATCATTTTGAAGTAAATACTCTAGCCGACAAGATCCATTAGTCAAAAGTATTGTGGGAATATGTGAAGTTGGTCGTTTGTGGTCTTATATCAGACAATTTAAGTTTGAGTTTTTTGAATAACCACGCATAAATAATATTCTCTCAAAAATGCAAACATGTACATATATGTTGCTCACATATTATGATAGCCATGTTCGTGCTAAATAGAGAGTAATTACACCTTTGCCATTAATATGTTTATAAGCAACTGAAAAAAATACAAATATCAGGGCATTTCAAAACATCCCAAGGGCCCCAAAAACACCTTAGACTCCAGAGGGTTAAAGGTAACTAAATGTAACTTGTTTAAAGCAGAGATCGGACCATTCCCTTTGAAAGGGCCATTCGAACCATGGTGGCGACGCATTGTAAGTCTAAAACATGCATTTCAACTCGAACCAAAAGATATTTGGCAAATTGTAATCCGCTCAATTCCAGATGTTTTGATCTACAAGATACCACAGGTTTTGATGACAGGCACCATTGTGCAGTCAATGTGTCAAAATGAGCCTGAGAGTGAAATCTTTAATAGACTCAAACAATGCCTTCGTGATCTGCGTGGTTGTAGTACTGTTGGATGGGAACTGATTTTCAATCGGAAACAAGAGTACTGAAGAGTCGTTTGAGACATATGCAGAAAATATGTTTGAACTTTTTTAGGGAGTATTCTGGAATTGAAAATGTTAACCACAACAATGTAACTCTCCTTGAATTATTGCTTACAAATGCAGGTCCGCGTGTACAGCAATCGCTCACGTATGGTGCTTCTCCAGCTCAAATTACATTCGAAGGTATTGTTAGCTGGGCAACACCAATTGAGTCACGAAAACAAATGCATTGTGAGGTAGCTGTGTTAGAATGTCATGAAAATCATCCGTCTGCAGGAGAATCCAGGAAGCCACACTGTGACAAACTGAGCAGATTCTGCAATTCCTGTCACAAAACAGGCCATACAGAGGAAAAGTGCTGGTCACTGGGCAGAGGCAGACCTCCACCCTATTTCAAAAAACCCAGACAACCACACTCTGACACAAACCAGCACTCTGCAAATAACCAAAGCTCAAAAGCATCTAAAACGCTTACTGAACTGACAACTTTGATTACTCAAGGTCTTCAGCTATTAGCATCATTTGCTAGTCGGGTAGCAGCCCAATAGCAAATGTTTTAATAGTTTAACATCTGAATTCTTTTAAATATAGCTATTGTATTATAACTCTAAATATAATATCATCCTTAAAATTGAATTTCATTTGTGGGCTGCCCAGTGCCAAACCGGAGGGGGGGTATATCTTTATTTTTGCCTTTACCACTGCAAACACGACTAGAAGTGTGGCACAGGTAACAGCCAAATAAAATTTAATCTGATCAGAGAAGTAAATTTACGAGGAGGGTGTGAAATTCAGGAGATGGGTGAAAAGACAACTCAAGAGGCCACTCACACCTCACAGTGACACACTACTGCATAACTATGGCCTCCCAGTTAGAACTGGATCTAAATTTACAACACTATTGTCAGATTTGATTCCACCCATCTCCTAGGCATGAACACTGAACACACACCTCCATTACCGCTGAACACTACACATAAGAAGATAAAGATGGCATAGAGCCCAAAAGTGACACTTCACTAATGATCTATTGTCCATCATCACACTTACATATCCAGACAGCTTCACACACATAGGATGGCAAAGCTGATCCCATGATGACAGTACACATTACCAACTCATGGAAAAACACTGTAACGTACACATGAATGGCTACAGTCACAAATTGATAATACAAATTCTAAAGCAGAGGCAGACCTGCTATTAAAATTCAAAAAATGTTTAACTGATTGTTATTGGTGTGGTTGGAAAGTCATAGGGCCCATGATTTCTCAACAATGCCTCTAATAACAGACACATTATAAAAACAAACTAGATCTGAAGTGTGAACGCTTCAATCAATTACAAAAAGTTACAATTCAACCCTGTCATCGACTGTGACTTAGCCAACCACACACACACACAGAAACACACACACACACACACACACACACACACACACACACACACACACACACACACACACACACACACACACACACACACAAAAACACACACACACACACACACACACACCCAAGGACACACACAAACACCAAACTGTTGAGTGACTAGACACACACAGACACACACACACACTGTTACAAGGAATGAACGATCTCCATTCTTGTATTATGCATTGGAAGATTACAGATTACTGAACGAACAATTATTATTATATATGTATTTCTTCATGATTTTTGATTAGATATTATTATTACTGTGAATACAAGATTTGTTGATGCGTACCATCGATTTGATTATTTAGATTACACCGACCTCTTGCTGCATTTCCTTTGAGTAAGTCAGACCAAGAATATTTAAATTCCACTACCATTTAATATCATCACGGGGGTAGTGAAGAATTGGATATTTAAAATGGGACCACCCTACCTGACCTTGAGGAACACTTGAGACCAGATGTACCATTCACACTTGCTGACATGAACATGATATTTTATATTGAACATGACATGCTTTTGTTTTGCTGCATTCTTATGCATTTCCTTAAAGAGTTTAAGTTCATAAGTGCTCAATCGTGAAGTGAACATTTAAGATGCTTGTCAGGTGTCTCACACAAAGCAGTGTGGAACAAAGGAGAAGACCTTCTTCCACTGAGGTCTGCCCAGACAACCGCACCGCTGGAGGTGACCGGATTGGTCAAGGAGGGAATCAGATTATCATCATGGAGAAGGTGCCAGAGAAGCAGAAGTTTCTCTATGGAGGAATGACACGTCAACTGAACAAGTCACAATGGTCCAGATTGACTCTATGAACTTTGCTTACATCACAGGATCACAAGAAGAAAACCTGAACGCATTCATCCACCTGCTGGACTCAAGCTACATACACCTGGTGAGACCAGGTGTTCTGCAGGTGAACACAGCCCGCTGAGCTTCTACAGATGCTAACATTGCAAAGACACTTTTTGAGTTACATCTCAAGGATTACAACAAAAGTCTTACTGTGACCCCGTAAGTGTTCATCCGAATGTGACCCACGGGGTCAAGGAGGGATTCTGTAAGGCTGGAGAAACTGGTTGGAGAGATAGACTGGTCTAAAACAAAGGACCTTGCTGGAAATTAACGTCTGACCTCCCCGTCTCACTCCCTCTCACGCCTAAAGACTCACACAAGAATATATATGTGGTTTAATGTGAATGATTATTATGTTTAGTATCATTTAAAATGTCTCAGAGTGAGTGGTACAAATGTCTCATTTCCAACTTAGTTAAACAAAAAGAAATCAGGTTTTGAGAAGTTTAGAGAAACTGCCTGGCACACAAAGGAAGGTTGTCTCTAGGCAAATGGTCTTCTACCCCCAAAAGGTGTCAACTCTGAATGTAAATTCCCATTGTTAACATGTGAAAGAGGTTTTGGCTATTTAATGGAATGCAGTGGAGGGATCGGCGCTTTCTGTATCTAGACTGGCCCGTGATGGCTGGGAGTGACCGAGACTTCCAGCCTCATGTGTTTGCATCAGGTTGGGTTCGCATCTCTTCTTTTTATTCATGTTTTATATTGATTATCTTTGAATTGATTATACAATTGACCTGATACCTGATGTAATAAATTGTTACATTTGATTATTCAAACTGATTTTGACCTTGTTCATTTAATAGTCTAAAATTAATAATCAAACATTTGCTCACTTTTAGTGATGCATAGATATTATCAAAACCTTTCATTTATGGAGTCAGATGAAATAACAAGTAAATACATATGAGAAATGTATTGCATTTAACCCAAATTACTTTGAGATGCTGGAAAGACGGAACGCGCAAGAAACCTTCCCCGTGCTATTGGAAACCCCCATTGGACCAATACAGCGCGGCTTACACAACACATGCTGTGTATTACTACGTATTTAAAAAATAAGAATGGCATTTACAGTAATTCTTAGAATTGTGCTAAGTGTTGTTTCATTAATATATCCTGGTGAAAGTTGCGTCACTATTTTATTTTAAATCAAATGAAAATTCCCAAATGAAAAATGTGTATTTTCAGTTATGTAAATTATATTAATCTGAAATAAGATTTGTACACATAACTATTACATATAATGTTGATTTAACAAAAATGTAAGAATAACAATGATCTCAGAGAAGCCCAGCTCTGACTTCCTCTTGTCTGTGTGGTCGAGGTTTGTGTTTCCGCTCTCAGTACGAGATGTTTTAATGATCGCAGTATAGCAGATATTATTCTTCTGGATCAGATCATGAAGATCATACAGCTGCAGATCTGTGAGTTTCTCATGTCACATTTGATTGAGTCGGTTTTCTTATGATTTTATATCTCAATAAATGTGTTTTTCTTTCTCTCATAGATCTGTTCATGTTGTATCAAGCCACAGAGAGTCTAACAAACACACCAGTAACTTTAGGATCTGATGTGATTATAAACTGTGATCTTGATATAGAGGAGATTTACTGGTTCAAACTGAAATTACCGGATCCTCCAGTGTTGATCTTACGCACTTACAGCAACACATATGAAGGACGAGGTAAACATGAAAACAGCAACTTCACTCACAAATACTCAGTGAAAACTAACAGTCGTCTGTCCATCAAAAATATCACCATTGATGAATTAGGAGTTTATTATTGTGTGAAAACTAGTGAACCATTAAAATTCAGCAACGGCACCAAAATCTACATCAGCGGTAAGTTACTTTATTATTTCATGTCTTCATAAACCACATTATGGATTCCATATTGAATATACTGTGAAGATCTAATAATAGTTGTATTGTTCTGTTAAAGACTGAAATTGAAAGATTGAACTATAAACCTTTTACAGACTTTGTCCATAAGAATATCACAGACTCCGTCCACAGGAATCAGACAGATGACGCTCCACAACACCAGATATGGAGAAATATGACCATCATATTCATCCTGCTGAATGTGCTTCTGACCATTGCAGTGATAGGTTTGTAAAATTTAATTTAATTAACTACATGGAGACAAACTCTAAATCCAAACAAATTCTGCTCTCTGTTTAAACTGTCAAGAAGTGTGTCAGTGATGTTTATTCACTGATGTTTCAGGTTTAGTGAAGAGCTGCATTGCAACTAGAAGATCTAAAAATACTTCAAAAAAACCTCAAAGTACAACTGCAGCTCAAAACACAAACGATCCACAGGTAAGATACTTCTTTATATAAATTATCTTTATTAGTTTTAATATATTAGTTTAAATTTAACCTGCCCGCATTATTTCTGCACTACGCTATGTTAGTATAGTTCACTTTTAGTACCGGTAGTGGTTACAATCCTTTCAACTTCAGATAGTGTACTATATTAAATTAATTATATGAAATGTGTTTTAAAAAATTACTTGCAGTACAGTACATAAAAAAGGACAGATCCTTGTGCTAGTTTTATGTCTCTCACATCATCCTTCATCCGTTTCTATTGGTCCTTCAGGATGATACAAGACCCCTATGCTTCATTTCGGGGTCCTGATCACCTTGTGAGGGTTTATTTTGCCATCGGCTGACTGTACATTATGTCTTACACACTGTAATGGCCTCTCATTTGTATGATCTTCCTCTTCCAGTACGCTGAAGTTGATTTCGCCAAGCGCTCCAGACGAAACCGGCCTTGCCCGGATCAGACCACCTACTCGTTTCTTCAGCCCGTAAAAGCTGTGTGAAGTATTATCCGTTATAAACCTAAATTGCATATGGATTTCTTTAAGAAACTAAATTATATTGTTTTTAATGCTTCTCAAATCAATGTCAATGAAAAGCAAGATCCCATTAATCAACAAAATTAGTGTTTTTTTCTGGTGTTAAATTTAAATATACAGTGTTGTATATATTAATACAGTGCTCTCTGGTATTATTGTCTCTATACAGACCCTTTTATCTATTTTCTTCTCTTGCTCTGAGATGTTCATGCTTGCAGTAAACCAGAGGCCAATGTGGTTTCTGTGTGTTAGAGCAACAAATGACAATTTGAGCTTACTTTATGTTTGTGTATTTGTATGTTGAAGAAATTTGGCACAGAGCTAGAGTGGAAATCACATGAACAACGTTTTATAAATATGTATTTTTATCTTATTTATATATTTTTTGCTTGCATATTAATTGTTCTAAATTATTTGGTTCTTGCATATTAAAACTGGTATCTTCTGCTCTGTTTCTGTGTGGTTAATACTGTGTGGTTTCGTGCAAGTGTTCCACTAGTTTGGTCAGTTGAACGAAACAACGAAACAAACATTAAACTTTGCATGCATATCTGACAGGTGTTTAAACATTTATCAAGTGCAGACGTGTGGGGTACTTTCTGCCAGAAACAAAACACTAAACAGATTTTATTTGAACCCCTTTGATGGTTTTGCTGAGCTTGAAAATAGTCACTTTTTTTGAAAAGCTCAGCAAAACCATCAAACCCTTGTGTTTTAGAATCAGGAAGTACAGACTTGACAGCTTTGCTGAAAATGACATTCAATTTATGATATTATTCTTCCTGCAACTTCTGAGCTAAAATATAGTGGGTTGTGATGCAAAAATAGTCCATGTATCTCAGGCAAACCTGTAAAACTGCATTTTCTTAGCAATATATTTACACAAACTGAAAAATAGAGATAGATCTTATTTACAAGTGAAAATGGCAGTATTTGCTTAGCACTAAGTGTAAATATTATAGTTAGATGCTATACATACTCATAAAACAATAATAACCACGTATTCAGTGTATATGAATATATTTATTAAAATCATAAATAGATGCTGATTTATTGGGATATTACTTGTAGTTGACATTACCTTCTCTCAACTCGGAGCCGCCAAACATGCAAACCCAGCTTGCTCTACACCTACCACTAACCCGACCCATTAAACACAGTATTCCCACTATTAAATAGGCTACTCACTAGGCACTTTATTCCCACTTTTTCGAAAAAATGTCTTAATTTTTATTTAAAATAAACACGTCTCTGAGCTGATATGCGATGGGAAAAGAATATGTTCAGTAAACTCGGATCGGTCGCATTCATTTGTAATTTCTCAACACCACAGTGGAGGGCAGAGTAGTCTCTGTCAACAAGAGGGGCGATTTGCACTTAGTGGAGAAGTAAACTATTACAGTTTGTGGAGAAGTAACACTATTACACAGTGGAGAAGTAAACTATTACAGTTTGTGGAGAAGTAACACTATTACACACTATTACACAGTGGAGACGTAAATTTACATATGGCAGTAAAATAAAACATGCTCACATTATGCTTTTAGCTGAATGCTCCCTAAAAACTGAGGTATTAATATATATATATATATATATATATATATATATATATATATATATATATATATATATATATATATATATATATAACTAGTTCAGGATATGATCAAATGGAATTTAAGACTGCTTGTGTGGTCAGAGCAAATTTAACTTGAACTCCCCCTTGATTGTGGTTTTGTCTGCTGGGCTGTGGGTGGCAGCATTAAGATCATGTTGCTTTTATCATTGAGCCACTGTGTAGCTGGCATCAGTGCAGAGACAAGTAACTTGTTCATAATATCCACATTCTATAGGAAGTGACATTTATAATGAACATATGTCACATGTTTGCTATTAGTTGCAACAAGAAGTAAGATTAGTTGATAACAGTGCTGCTCTTCTCCATATGCAGTCAGATTATGCTTTCTGTGTACGGCCATATCAGACTATCACTGTCACTACCCACAACCGAAGCACAAGCTTCACTCCTCACCTGTCACAGTTATCTTCACTTCATCACTAAACAGGGCAAATTAGCGCGAGAGCCCAATTCCAAAACAGCGCCGATGGGAGTGGAAAGTTCTGTGCGTGATCTACTGACGACACACAGATTAAAGAAATTATTTACTTCTCCCTATAACAAAAAAAAAAACAGTACACCCAAAATATTTGTTCAACTACTCACATCAATTACTAATTATTATCACATACTTGTATATTTTATATTATTGATCAATATGTAAATTCGTTGACGACATGACACGAGTTGTGGTCTCATTGGCACAAATTAATTTAGATGAGATTAGATCAGAAGATAGAACTGATTCCACTCAGACTTCCGAAGCTTAGTTAGGTCACGTGCTTCTTCTGCTCTGCACAATGTTAGATATGGTGGAGAAAACAAGTCTGACCACCAGATGTCGCCAATGCGCTCTGTGTTAAAAGCTTCAAGCAATTAACTGTTTGTGTTTTGTTTTGTTTTTTGGCACAATTTGATTAAAGCCTCGGTTTCCCATCAATCACGATGAAGATAAGTGGTCCAATGTAACGAGTCTCTGGAGAAGGACGATGAAGGTGGACAGATACAGGTTAGTAGAGATTGACTGGATCCTAGTCGTAAACAAGACTAGACTGTGTGTGTGTGTGTGTGTGTGTGTGTGTGTGTGTGTGTGTGTGTGTGTGTGTGTGTGTGTGTGTGAACTACATTTAAAGTTAATATATTTTGAATGTACTAGTCAAGTTACCTTTAGTTATATAGCACTTTTTACAATAGCTAGATTGTTTCAAAGCAGCTTTACAGTGATTACAGGAAAATAATGCAACAAAGTTTGTTTCGGCTGTACAGCAGATCTAGAAGAAATTATCGTCATAGTCCAGCTTAAGTAAATTCAGTGATGGTTCATTTTTGTTGTAAAAAGTTAATAATTTAGTTAATGTATTGTAGATTTCCACTGAATGAAGCCCTAGCTTGACACTTTGTCCACCCCCTTCGTCCGAATCCCCACCAATAAATCCACAGGACCACGTGATAAATGTATCCGTTTACTCGGTTAGCAACAAAAACATCAGCACAGGAATATGACAGAAAATAAAAATGATTAATTAATGACAAAAAAAAAAAAAAATTGTTAGAGAGAGAAAGAAAGGTATTTTTTTATTGCAAACTTATACATAACTACAAGCTCAGGGAAGTTAAGCAAGGTTGTATCATTTACAATGAACAAACAATGATACACAACATAAAACATGAATATCCTGGATTTGCATACATCAAATTATGTAAAAAATACATACACAAAAAAAGAAAAGCATAATAATAATAAGGTTAAAAAATATCTTTGAATAAATCATCATAATGCATCAAAAAATTTACTCTTTTTTTGTTATTCATAAGTTTAAGGGATGAAATAAAAGAGTTAAGTTCAGCAAGAAAAAGAGGAAAGCTTAAAGGAGACTTAGGCCATTTTTTGCTTGTGGATGAAGAATTTTGCATACAAGATCAAGAAATGAACAATATATTCAAGGGACCGCAACTTTGGGTTTTCAGGTCAAAAAACTTTGAGGCTCCACTCTCTGCTTGTCTGACTGTTCACTCAGATAACTTCACAGTTCTCGCGAGAGTATTCCCCGCAAATAAAGGTGCATGCGGTTAAAATGCGATAACAGTCCTCTAATCCCAAAATATCACTATAAATGTAATATAAATGCACTCTAAATTATCCAGACACATTTTAGATAATTACACAATTAACTCCTTGCATTACTGTAAATATTAACTGCATCAACCTGTAAATACTATATAATAATATTCCCTTCAATTTCCTCCACATAAATGAATCATGTAAATTACTATTTAACGCATAAATTAAAATTATTCATCAGTTAACTGCATTTAGGCCCCTACATATATATATATATATATATATATATAATGACAAATCGTTGGCATTTCTCCTCTGGCCAACGAACGAAAAGTGTATGATTATGAGCATCAATGATGTTACTAAATTGCAACATCATTACAAATGTGTAATTACAAATACAACCTACCCCAACAAGTATTAAGACACAATACATAATTTAATATCTCATCATATCAAATCAAGTGTTGTTCATTTTTAAAGTACTTAAACACAACCCCACATTTCATGCAAAACATTACTCAAAGTTGATTATGTTTCAGAAATATTGTTCAAAATGTCTTTCTAGTTGTCAAACTTTGTGTAACTTGTCCATTTATAAATGTGAACTTGAGAACTGACTAATAACTGAGAACTGAGAATATCCAGCTTATGTTTTCATAGTTTAAATACATTCTCGTAACATTGAGAGGAAACATTCTTAGAACAACATTGTTGGAACGTTCTTATAATAATAATAATAATTAATTTTATTTATAATGCGCTCTTCTAAAACCCCAAAGCATAAACTATTACAACAATTAATACATAAAAACAGCCTTAAATAAATGACTTCTTTAAATGATCAACTTTTTAAAGTGTCCCAATGTTGGTGCTTTTCTGATGGTAAGAGGAAGCACGTTCGGTAGCTCGGGGGCTTTGCATGAAACGGCTCTTTCCCTCATGGTCTTGAGTTTACATGAAGGCTGATGGAGTAGAGTTACAGAACGGAGAGAGCGTGATGGAGTATAAGAGAGTTAGCAGAACGGAGAGAGCGTGATGGAGTATAAGAGAGTTAGCAGAACGGAGAGAGCGTGATGGAGTATAAGAGAGTTAGCAGAACGGAGAGAGCGTGATGGAGTATAAGAGAGTTAGCAGAACGGAGAGAGCGTGATGGAGTATAAGAGAGTTAGCAGAACGGAGAGAGCGTGATGGAGTATAAGATAACTAATAAGATCACAAAGATAATCTGGAGCAGTCTCATGTAGTGCCCTGTAGGTTCAAATTTGAATTTGAAAAATCAATTCTTGCGTTTATGGGAAGCCAGTGCATGTGAAAGCTGCTGTGATGTGTTCCCGAGGAGAAGTACAAGAAAGCACATGAGCGGCAGACATTTTGATTGTACGATACTGTAGCCCGCTTAGAGATTTAGCTGGAAGTCCAGAGAACAAGGCCTAGTTACAATGAAGGCTTGTATAAGCCAGCCGGATCTCATGAAAGTGCGCATCTATACCACACATTTTATTTCTCGTGCCATTTACATGGCAAAAATATTTTTTGCATGCATAATGATACGCAGTTTTCGCGTGCATATGATACGCACTTTATGGCGTGTAATACGCACGCACTCCACACCCCTCCAAACCATTTTTGGCGTATAAATGGCATGAGAAATACAATTCGTGGTATAGATACGCACTTTCATGAGATCGTGTTGTATGAGCATTTCTGTGTCTTAGTCGTGCAATGTTTCTCAGATAAAAAGCAATTTTAGAGATGTGTTTTATGTGTGCCTCAAATGTTAACTGTAATAATAATGTAATAAAGAGAAAATTAGAGACACAACATCTCAGTATTACTGATTTATCAAGCAGCTCAAAGTGTAATGGGTGAAATCTCTCTAGTTTTCTGAGGCATCAACAGTTTCACTGAAGATTTAGAATGAACAATAAACCCAGGATAGAGCGGCTGAGTGAATGTGGTCTGGACTGTGTGGATGAGGCTCATTGTGTCAGAGACGCTGTAGAAGGACAGAATTCCTGCACTGTGATCCACATACACTCCTATTCTACTGCTGATGGACACTGCAGGGATATTAGTCTGTATCCTACTGTGCCATAATGAGTAAGAGTAGGGAGAGCAGTTCAAACTCCAGGACTGATCAGTTTGTCCAAACAAAGGCTTAAAACCTCCCTTAATGCTCTTATATGACACTGATATAGACACACCAACATCCCCACTCCAGTCAATCTCCCAGTAACCGCGTCCACTCACACTCTCTCTACACAACACCTGAGGCCAATCATCATTTCTGTCTGGGTGATCAGGATACGGCTGCAGTATGTTAGTGTGTTTAATCACTCTGTTCTTCTTAGACAGACTGAGGTGTTTGCTCACTGTGTTCAGATCCAGAGAGAGCTGATGGGAATCTGATGGAGAGAAAACACACCAGAATCAGGAATTATGTATCTGTGTGATCTTTGAATGGATCTGTGACTCCTCAATGTTCAGCAGTGTCTCAGTACAGCTGACCAGCTATCCTTACAAATCATAATTTTCTCACATAAAACCCGTAAATTATGGTTTCTTTCAGGAAGAACATGAACACGCTCAGTGTCTGCTTGTTTTCTGTGACTTACATAGCTGGAAGTCTTTCCTGGTTTTGGGATTCATGGTGGTGAATGTGACTGTGGAAATGAACAGACATAAACAAGTAAAGAATAAGATAAAGAGACAAGATAAAAAATAATCAGTTTCGAAGACAATCATTTATAAAATACATACAGTATATTAGATTTGATCCTAAATTCCATGGATTTCATCCTACATCAATATATATTAATATGCTTGTGATCGGAGGCTTGTGCAACCTAAGTCTAAGATGTAGAATATGTATTGTAAATTTCCCCAACTACACTCTAACAAATGCTGGGTTGTTTCAACCCAAAGTTGGGTCAAATATGGACAAACCCAGCCGTTGGGTTAATTTTATTTATAAAAAATGTTAACCCAACGGTTGGGTTCGTCCATATTTGACCCAGGTTTGGGTTAAAACAACCCAGCATTTTTTAGAGTGTACAGGTCTTCCAAACGAATGAAATTAACAAGCAGAGATGTGCACAAACAATCTTCTTTATTTGACACTTCTTTAAAGATATTTAAAAATATATTCATACAAAAGACATGTCTGTCACGTCTAGTTTGGAGTTTTGTTTCATGTTAATGTTACTAGTTTTGGTTTATGTTTCCTGTCTTGTCATGTGATTCCCGGCCCTCATGTGATCCTGCCATGTGCTCCCCTTGTCAGGTGTCCTATGTTCTCGTTGGTTCTTTGTGTTAATTGCTTTCATGTGTGTCTTGTTAGTCATTAGTGCTTGTGTGTATTTAAGCCCTCGTGTTTGCCATGTGTCTTTGTCTAGTATTGTCCGTGTAATCACTGTTTCATGTCAAGTCTTTGTTTTGAATTTTGATCATGTTTGGTTGTAATAAACTGCACTTGGGTTCCATTTACAGAATATTAAACCTACAATAAACTAGTGGCAGATCGAGGCTTCGTGGAAGACTGAAACAGTTTAAGCAAATGTGCCATATTGTGCAGAGGCTTCAAAACAATCCGACACTCATCTCCATGGTGACCCCTAGTGGTCAGAACAGTGTAAATGCAAAACCCCAGACATGCATAAAAACACCATTTACAAATCTATTGCATTTTTTTTTTAAGTCAAATCTTTCGAATGTAATTATCTAATCATCTAATAAGATTATCAAATTGTCAGAGCTTGTTTTGTTCGTTCTAGGAATGACTCAGCTAAACAGGCCCATAAGAGACTATTACCATAAAACTTCAAATAATAGCCCGGGCTTTTATTTTCCCAAATCGCGCAAACTGCACCGGCTTGTATTTGAGACAGCCGTCTATATGAGACAGGCCTTTAATTTAGTGTTGAGACTTCACCCTGTGCTGCAATATAGCTACATTTAGTTTTACATCCATTTACAGAAATCAGCTGGTTGAATGAAAACTGCTGATGTTATCGGATTTTCAGCTGATATTCTCAATTCATTCAGTTAACGGATGCTCTGAGGTAAAGTGAATTCAGACTGCAGTGTAGACTAAGCAACGATTGTATTTAATTGTCATAACATAGTACAGACATGATCTCAATTCCATAATGTCCTTAAACAACAATATTGCTGGCCATAAACTGACAAAGTGTGCGTCCGGTGTGCGATACCTCAAGTTGTCATAGACGCGGCGTGGAGCAGCACTTCTCGTTCGGTGTGCGATACCTCAAGTTGTCATAGACGCGGCGTGGAGCTGTGCTTCTCGTCCGGTGTGCGATACCTCAAGTTGTCATAGACGCGGCGCGGAGCAGCACTTCTCGCTCGGTGTGCGATACCTCAAGTTGTCATAGACCCGGCGCGGAGCAGTGCTTCTCGTCCGGTGTGCGATACCTCGAGTTGTCATAGATGCGCCGCGGAGCAGCGCTTCTCGTCCGGTGTGCGATACCTCGAGTTGTCATAGACGCGCCGCGGAGCAGCGCTTCTCGTCCGGTGTGCGATACCTCGAGTTGTCATAGACCCGGCGCGGAGCAGTGCTTCTCGTCCGGTGTGCGATACCTCGAGTTGTCATAGACCCGGCGCGGAGCAGTGCTTCTCGTCCGGTGTGCGATACCTCGAGTTGTCATAGACCCGGCACGGAGCAGTGCTTCTCGTCCGGTGTGCGATACCTCGAGTAGTCATAGACCCGGCGCGGAGCAGTGCTTCTCGTCCGGTGTGCGATACCTCGAGTTGTCATAGACGCGCCGCGGAGCAGCGCTTCTCGTCCGGTGTGCGATACCTCGTGTTGTACCTCGCTCACCCATCCAAACACGCGCTCACTCACTCAAACTAGCACTCACCCAAAAAAGCGCTCACTCACCCAAACTAGCACTCAGCCAAACACGCGCTCACTTATACCCCTTTTCCACCAAGGCAGAGCTGGTGCTGGTTCGGAGCCAGTCTAGTTTCAAATCGGTTCTTTGTTTTTCGACCACTAAAGCACCAGCTCCGAACCAGTAAAAGTGGTTCTTAAGTAGCACCAAAACATTGCTGGGCTAGAAGTAAGAACCGCTTGCGTCAGGGGCTGGGGGCGGGGTTACCGTGACCAACAGGACGAAAAGAAACTTGTGACCGCCATTTTTTAAATAGCTGCTAATCGAGCTAATAGCTGCTCTATTGTAATCTCCGTCTATGCAAGTTACGGCGAGCTGCACGAACGCGTTGGATTCGCCGTGTTTGGATGCCGATGTAGTTTCGCAAAGCCATGAGCATAAATAGTAACGCAACGACCGCCATTGTTGATGTCAGGCTTGTTCGAGATGCATTGAAGCGGCGCGGACCGATCCGAGCTGTGTTTGGAGAGCATACGACTCCTTGTGCTTTTGGATCGCTTTCGCAGTGCTTTGATGTCACGCGGCGATCGGTCTGCGAGAAGCCGAACCATCTCGAACAAGCCTGGTGTGGTTTTGTTTGGCGCTGCCGCGCTAGCGTTGCTGGGCAACATGAGATGTATACACAGTGACGTAAGATCTGTCTCTCTTGTGGCTCTCTAGCCTGTGGAAAGGCAAACCGGTTCTTAGAAGACCTATCAGTAGAACCAACTCCGAACCGGCTCTAGCTCTAGCTCTGAACCAGCACCTGGTTCTTGTTGGTGGAAAAGGGGTACCATACAAGCGCTCACTCATCCAAACTAGCGCTCACTCACATTTTTGAACGTTCACATTTAAGATCATTCTAGACACGTCTGTATAAATGAGGCCCTTGGACTTTACCTCTGTCAGAGAACTTCTTGAGCTCCTCTTTGCAGAAATCCTCCAGTTTGACTTTCAGCTGACGGACAGATTCTGTCACGCCATCAAAAGTGGAGAGAGAACTGAAGGGATTGTCATTTACGTCTGTAGATCCAGGAGGTGCTGAGAGAGACTGGAAATTCTACAAAAAAAAAGAAATCAAAACTCATCAGCTCCACACAATATCCTCCACTACTATCAGATCTGTGAGGCTCTTGTTGACTTGATTCATCTTCAGTAACTCGCCTCAATCCAGCACTTTCTCACAATCAGATACATTATTGTAATATTCATTATGTGATATTAATGATACAAATTCTAGTGTTTACCACTTACAGTCAGTGAAAAAGAAGAATACATGTAAACATGAGCACATTTCCCCTATTTAAGCCTCACTCCACTGGCTGCCTATTCAATTTGGGATCCTTTTTAAAATTCTGTTATTTGCTTTTAAATCCCTGAATGGTCTTGCCCCCGCCATACCACTCAGAGCTTTTACACTCTTATAAACCCGTCCGCTCTCTCAGATCAGATGATCAGCAGCTCCTGAGAGGCACACAATTCAAGATGCTTGAAGTCCAGTGTGAAGTTTTCACAGTCTGTGTTCGTTTGGGGAGCCATGTCTTCGGCTGGTATTGGTCCTCTGTGCTTTATTAAGTCCAGAGTCAACGCAGCCGTCTACCAGGACATTTTAGAGCAGACAAGCTTTATGGAGATGCTGACTTCATTTTCCAGCAGGACTTGGCACCCAGCAGCCATATCACCCTGTAACCCAAGACTGTTTTCCCACTGAAGCTAAGCGGGGCTGAGCCTGGTTAGTACTTGGATGGGAGACCTCCTGAGAAAACCAGGTTGCTGCTGGAAGAGGTGTTAGTGAGGCCAGCAGGGGGCGCTCACCCTGTGGTCTGTGTGGGTCCTAACGCCCCAGTGTAGTGACGGGGACACTATACTGACAAAGAGCGCCGTCCTTCGGATGAGACGTTAAACCGAGGTCCTGACTCTCTGTGGTCACTAAAAATCCCAGGATGTCTTTCGAAAGAGTAGGGGTGTAACCCCGGCATCCTGGCCAAATTTGCCCAGTGGCCACTGTCCATCATGGCCTCCTAATCATCCTCCTATATATACTGATTGGCTTCATCACTGTCTCCTCTCCACCAGTAAGCTGGTGTGTGGTGGGCGTTCTGGCGCAATATGGCTGCCGTCGCATCATCCAAGTGGATGCTGCACATTGGTGGTGGTTGAGGAGATTCCCCCCTTCTATGTAAAGCGCTTTGAGTGTCCAGAAAGGCGCTATATAAATGTAATGAATTATTATTATTATTATTATTATTATTTGGCACCTGCCCACACTACTAAAAACCTGGTTCAATGACCATGGGATTACTGTGCTTGATTGGCCAGCAAACTCACCTGACCTGAACCCCAGAGAGAATCTATGGAGCATTGCCAAGAGAAAGATGAGAAACATGAGACCGAACAGTGCAGAAGAGCTGAAAGCCGCTATTGAAGCATCCTCTTCCATAACACCTCAGCAGTGCCACAGGCTGATAGCATTCATGCCACGCCGCATTGAGGCAGTAATTCATGCAAAAGGGGCTCAAACCAAGTACTGAGTACATATGCATGATTATACTTTTCAGAGGGCCGAAATTTCTGTTTTTAAAATCCTTTTTTTAAAAATTGATTTCATGTAATATTCTAATTTAGATTTTGAATTTGGGGTTTTCATAAGCTGTAAGCCATAATCATCAACATTATAACAAATAAAGACTTGAAATATCTCACTTTGCATGTAATGAGTCTATATATTAGTTTCACCTTTTAAGTTGAATTACTGAAACAAATTAACTTTTGCACAATATGCCTATTAAAATAATGTGTATGTACTATTGCCTGTTTTGTGCATTACGACTTTGGATTACCCTCTGTTCAATAAAACTGCATTTGGATCTCAACCTTCTTGTCTCTGAGCAGTTTGTTACACTTCACAAGGAGATTAAAATAAAGAAATAAAAGATTGAATTAAAAAGATGAAAAATCTAGTTAGGTGGAAATTAATACCATCAAGTTTACTGATTTTATCATAAATCAGAAGCACACATTAGTTAGTTGTAATGAATTGATTCCACCGGAGGCAAGATGTAGCGAACCCAAATGCAACTTTAATTATAAACATAAGACCAAACATAAAACAAAGGCTGGAAACCAGAACAAGCGAAAGGAAACATTCAATACTAGACAAAGACACAGGGCAAACATGAGGGCTTAAATACACAAGACTAACGACAAGACAAGGGACACCTGTGAACAATAATCAGACTATTAACCAATGACAAGACACATGGCAGGATCACAAACGGAAATGACATGACAAGACAAGAACCAAGAACAAGAAACAAAACCCAAACCGTGACATAGCCCCCCCCCCCCCCCCCCCCCCCCCCTTTATGGGCGGCTCCTGACGCCCAACATAACAAAAGGCAATAGTTCAGGAGGGTGGTGCAGTGGAGGCGGTCTTGGGGGAGGGACGGAGGGCCAGGAGTGTGGGCGGACCTGGGCCGTGGTGTGTGGGCGGACCTGGACTGTGGAGGTGACCAGGGCGGATCAGGCGACCAGGGTGGATCAGGCTGTGCAGGCGACCAGGTCGGATCAGGCTGCGCAGGCGACCAGGGCGGAGACGACCCTTCAGGCGGCCAGGGCGGAGACGACCCTTCAGGCGGCCAGGGCGGAGCAGGATGTGCAGGTGGCCAGGGCGGAGCAGGACGTGGGCGTGGCCACGGAGGAGCAGGACGTGGGCGTGGCCACGGAGGAGCAGGATGTGGGCGTGGCCACGGCGGAGCAGGATGTGGGCGTGGCCACGGCGGAGCAGGATGTGGGCGTGGCCATGGCGGAACAGGATGTGGGCGTGGCCATGGCGGAGCAGGATGTGGGCGTGGCCACGGCGGAGCAGTCGGACCCTCGGGCTTCCAGGGCGGAGCTGTTGGACCCTCGGGCGTCCAGGGCGGAGCAGGCTGTGGGCGTGACCACGGCGGATCAGTAGGACCTTCGGGCGGCCACGGCGGTGAAGACCCTTCGGGCGGCCACGGCGGTGAAGACCCTTCGGGCGGCCACGGCGGTGAAGACCCTTTGGGCGGCCACGGCGGTGAAGACCCTTCGGGCGGCCACGGCGGTGAAGACCCTTCGGGCGGCCACGGCGGTGAAGACCCTTCGGGCGGCCACGGCGGTGAAGACCCTTCGGGCGGCCACGGCGGTGAAGACCCTTCGGGCGGCCACGGCGGTGAAGACCCTTCGGGCGGCCACGGCGGTGAAGACCCTTCGGGCGGCCATGTCGGTGAGGGATAGCCCCCCCAAAAAAATTTCTTGGGGAGAACAGACACCAGCTCAGGAACAGACAGCATGGCGGCAGCCATCTTGTCCGGAGACACTAGCTCGGCGGACGTGACGAGCGGTGGAGGGGTCTCTGGGCTGGACGGGACCAGTGGCGAAGGAAGCTCTGGGCTGGACGGGACCAGCGGCGAAGGAAGCTCTGGGCTGGACGGGACCAGCGGCGCAGGATCAGCGGGCTCTGGCGCAGGATCAGCGGGCTCTGGCGCAGGATCAGCGGGCTCTGGCGCAGGATCAGCGGGCTCTGGCGCAGGATCAGCGGGCTCTGGCGCAGGATCAGCGGGCTCTGGCGCAGGATCAGCGGGCTCTGGCGCAGGATCAGCGGGCTCTGGCGCAGGATCAGCGGCCACTAGAACAGTTACAGCCATAAGGACAGACACAAACACAGAAACAGACACTGACCCAGGCACAGGAAGAGTCTCTGGCTGGGCAGACGAGACGTGAACAGTCTCTGGATCGGCAGGCGTGACGTGGACAGTCTCTGGATCGGCAGGCGTGACGTGGACAGTCTCTGGATCGGCAGGCGTGACGTGGACAGTCTCTGGATCGGCAGGCGTGACGTGGACAGTCTCTGGATCGGCAGGCGTGACGTGGACAGTCTCTGGATCGGCAGGCGTGACGTGGACAGTCTCTGGATCGGCAGGCGTGACGTGGACAGTCTCTGGATCGGCAGGCGTGACGTGGACAGTCTCTGGATCGGCAGGCGTGACGTGGACAGTCTCTGGATCGGCAGGCGTGACGTGGACAGTCTCTGGATCGGCAGGCGTGACGTGGACAGTCTCTGGATCGGCAGGACTGACGTGAAGCTCTGGCTCGGCAGGACTGACGTGGAGAACAGGTCTGAGGGCTGACGTGACGTGAAGAAACTCAAGCTCAGCAGGACTGACGTGAAGCTCGGCAGGACTGACGTGAAGCTCGGCAGGACTGACGTGAAGCTCGGCAGGACTGACGTGAAGCTCTGGCTCAGAGGATACCGTGGGCTTGCGGGGCTCCTCATCCGCAAAGCCTACAGTGCACGACGAGCCGCTCCACATCAGGGCAAAGTCAATATACTCCACCAGAGTGTTACGAGGGGTATTGGCTGGCATGAGCTGGTAAAGTGGTTCATTGAGTCCATGGCGGAACATGTCCTTTAACACAGCATCATTGAAATCCTCCCCATGGCAAAGCTCGCAGAATTCCTTAACGTAATCCTCGACTGGACGGTTTCCCTGGCTGAGGCGGAAGAGGCGGATTGCTGGGTCCATGAAGTGGTCTAGTATTCTGTAATGAATTGATTCCACCGGAGGCAAGATGTAGCGAACCCAAATGCAACTTTAATTATAAACATTAAACCAAACATAAAAGAAAGGCTGGAAACCAGAACAAGCGACAGGAAACATTCAATACTAGACAAAGACACAGGGCAAACATGAGGGCTTAAATACACAAGACTAACGACAAGACAAGGGACACCTGTGAACAATAATCAGACTATTAACCAATGACAAGACACATGGCAGGATCACATGACAAACGGAAATGACATGACAAGACAAGAACCAAGAACAAGAAACAAAACCCAAACCGTGACATTAGTGGTGTTTGCCAACATATTTATTCCAGAAAAGAAGACCTCAGAAAAAATGTTTCCTACGGGATTTTAAGTCTCTTTAAGAAGAAGATGATCAGATGAGAGTCTGTCTGGATGATTATATGATAACACAACACTGACTTAATTCCTGACTACTTTTAAGTCATCTGCTCATTCTTCTCTCATGAAATGTTTATCTGTAATACAATAGCTGGATCTTGCTAAAGTCCACTATGATCTTGTTCTTAGATCTGTTACCTGCAAGAACTGGATGTGATCTTGTGTGTGTGAAAGCTGCTCCAGCTCAGCGTCTCTCCTCCTCAGATCATTGATCTCCTGCTCCAGTCGCTCCAGCCGTCCTTCAGCTCGACTCACTGCATCCTTTTCCTGATCTCTGATCAGTTGTGTCGCCTCAGAGCGGCTTCTCTCAATGGAGCGGATGAGCTCTGTAAAGCTCCTCTCACTGTCCTCCACTGCTGTCTGTGCAGAGCGCTGAGGACACACATCACAATCACACAGTGAGTTCAGCGGGACTGATGTAGGACTTCACAACCTTCTCTTCTTCTCCAGGCTCACCTTATGAGACGCCACAGCCTCTCTCAGCTGCTGAAGATCTTTCTCTCTCTGCTGGATTCTCTGACGGAACACCATCTGTGTCTCCTTCAGCTGAGTCTAGAGGACAAACCAATAACAGGAAATGTCACCAAGTTACATAATTTATAATTTACAAGTTACATAAATCCAGAAATTGTTGAGTGGTTAAAGATCTAGCATGGTGAGATTATACTGTAGCTTCAAATCACAGATTGAATATTTTCCTGAAAAGAGAATATGAATGATTATGAAGCCAAAGTGTCAGAATTTCATTAATTTTATAGGAATATGTCTCCCCAAAATTGTAATTATGTCATAATTTACTCACCCTCATTTTGTTCCAAACCTGTGTGACTTTCTGTCTATTGCGCTACTCAACAGAATATATTTTAAAGGTGCAGTGTGTGATTTTAGCGGCATCTAGTGTTGAGGTTATGAACAGAAGTTACGGTGTCAGCTGTCCTGTTATAGTTATTTGGTATGTAGGCCTAGGTTTTGCATGTAGGCCTAGTCCTCATACATGCCATATATGATAAATAAAGTTATATGCCATATATATAAGGAAATAAAGATATTTAGTATGACATGTTCATGTTGCACTAACCTGTGAGTTGTATGGGAGCACTTAAAATGTGGTCACCCTAGGGCACTACACTGTGTTAATCTGGGCCTGGTCAGAATGCATGGAATAGCATTAGACATCCCCTTTAAGAAACAATCCTGAAAGTGGCCTCTCTGTAAGTTCACTTAAGTGGCATTTTATTTTGTTGATATTATATTATCTGCAAGTCCAGTTCTCTTACGAGAGTTATCTCGTATTGCGTCGGAAGACGCTACGGGAAAGATTCTTTCTCGAGATATTGAAGCCAAAAAATGAATCCTTAATTTTGTAATAATGTAAAACGCTTTGCAACAGCATACAGCCTGAGGCGAAACAGCTTGCGCGCCTATTGGCTGCTCTGCGGCAAAAGCAGCAGCCTATGCGAGGCCTCTCATGACGCTTGACCCAATGAGGACGCTTCGCGCCCTCTACGTCACATCCCGCCAGAACAGGCGTGGCCTAGGCCCATAAATATCCGAGCACGGATGTAATAGTCTGATTTTCATCTCTTCATCGAAGCTCCCGCATCGCTGGATCCTGAGAGGAAGCCGCCACAGCCGTCGAGAAGCATCACAGCAGGACGTGCCTTCTCCACTGAAGCCGCTAGTCGACATCTCGCCACCTTCAGCCGCCGTACCCTGCATCGCCATCCGGCGTGGAATATATCCTTTACAGTAGTGTGTGTTCTGTGTGTGTTCGCCGCTGCGTCACACATTTTTTCCACCACTAAAAGAGCCGAGCATCTTTTTAAAGATGCCTCGCAACACCTGTGGCTCATGTAGAGCACCACTCGGCGACGGGGACCACCATGTGATCTGTGTTTCCTGCCTGGGTGAGGATCACGCAGCTCTAGCACTTGCTGATGGCGGCTGCCATCACTGTGAGACGATGCCTATGGTGACTCTGAGGACTCGCCTGGATTCGTTCGCTGAAGCTGCACTTCCGCTCGCTGTAGCGCCGCGCCGTAAAAGCGCCGTGCTCAGCGGAACCCGGAACTTCCCTCCACCACGAGGAGCTCGCCGGAGCCACCGCCAGCTTCTCCGCCCGCTTCGCTGGACTCTCTGACTGACGGACAACGGCCGCTGTCTGCCGCCGCGTCCGTTATGGACGATGAAGGGGAAGCCGCGTCTGTGGAGGACGACTGCTGTTCTCTCCTCGAGCTCTGTGGCTGAGGATGGGCGAGCTCTGTGGACCTCCCCCCGCCGCTCGTGAACGTCGAGGAGGAAAGGCCAACATTGAAGCAGAGCTGATGCGTCTGCTCACGCAGGCCGCCGCGAGCCTTGGCGTCGAGTGGTCGGCGCCCGAGGAGCCTGCGCTTTACTGGCTGGATGGCTGCTTTCTGCAGGAGACCGTACTTCGCCGTCCTCACGACTCGCACCTTTTCTTCCTGAGCTTCACGAAGAAGTCGCGAAGTCCTGAAGTCCATTTTCAGCCAGGGTGCGTACTTTTGCTTCAGCTTTGAACAGTCGCGCCTGTGCCGCCGCTGGATGCCATAGCGCTAGCCTACGCATCAAAAGGACTGCCATGCCCGTTGGGCATCAGAGCACATTCTACGAGGGTCATGGCCTCCTCGTGGGCTTGGTCTAGTGGAATCTCGTTGCAAGATATCTGTATGGCGGCAGGCTGGGCCTCCCCGTCTACATTTATAAGGTTTTATAACCTAGAGGTTCCCGCCTTGCAGGCCAGACTGCTCTCGGTCTTAAAAGACACAATATGGTGTTTTCTGTCCCGTTCTATTACGGCCCAGATTGCCAAAATGTTTTAAGCATCACTCACTGACAGTTATGTCCTATGAGCAATGCCGATCCACCATATATATTTATATACATATATATGCTCTAAATGCCCCTTAGGGCACTAATTATAAAGGAATGATGCTATTCTAGCCTCTCTTTCCTGGAACTCTGTGTGAGTTTTTCTGGTGATCATGCACTAGGTGTGCCCCTGGCGCGCGCGCCCTTGGGTGTCTGGTGTTGGATCTCAGCATGCACGGCGTTTTACACGGGGTTCCCGTAGCGTCTTTCGACGCAGTACGAGAGAACTCTCGTAAGAGAACGTACTCGGTTACTAGCGTAACCTCGGTTCTCTCTAGAAGAGGAACGAGTACTGTGTCTCTGTGCCGTGCCTGCGTAATACTCTGCGTCGCTTCGGCGATGAAAATCAGACTATTACAGCCGTGCTCGGATATTTATGGGCCTAGGCCACGCCTGTTCTGGCGGGACGTGAAGTAGAGGGCGCGAAGCGTCCTCATTGGGTCAAGCGTCATGAGAGGCCTCGCATAGGCTGCTGCTTTTGCCGCAGAGCAGCCAATAGGCGCGCAAGCTGTTCCGCCTAAGGCTGTATGCTGCTGCAAAGCGTTTTACATTACTACAAAATTAAGGATTAATTTTTTGGCTTCAATATCTCGAGAAAAAATATTTCCCGTAGCGTCTTTCGACGCAGTACTCGTTCCTTTTCTAGAGAGAACCGAGTAATACATATATTTTTTAAATATATACTTCTAAGATTTGAATTACGCTACAAGTGCACATTCAATGCAATTAAGAACATTACATTTTTGAAAAAAAAACTGGTTTAGATTACTTGTCTCCTTTTTGCAGCTTGAAACGTTTGTACCCCATTCACTTTCAATGTATAGACTAAAATAGATGAGACATTCTTCAAATATCATCTATTAAATTCCACAGGGAAAAAAAAAAAGTAAGTCAAACCAGTTTGGAACGGCATGCCGGTGAGTAAATGAAGACAACATTTTTGTGTGAACAATCACTTCAAAGTTCACGTCATCATTTACTTACCTTCAATTTGTTTCAAACCTGTATGAATTTCTTTATTCTGCTGAACACAGAATAAGGTATTTTTAAGAATGTCTGTAACCAGAAAGTTGATGTACCCCCATTGACATCCATAGTATTGTTTTTCCTATTATGGAAATCAATAGGGTACATTACTTGTCTGGTTACCGACATTCTTCAAAATATCTTCCTTTGTGTTCAGCAGAAGAAAGAAATTCATACAGATTTGAAACAACTTGAGGGTGAGTATATGATGACAGAATTGTCATTTTAAAGTGAACTATTCCTTTAAGTTCATACCTGTTTCTCAGTCCTCTGTGCTGCAGCTGATACAGTTATGTGGTTTTGATGTTCATATTCCTGACACCGCACACAAATGCATTCTTGATCAGTGATACAGTACATTTCTAGCTCTTTATCATGTTTGCGGCAGATCATGTTCTGCAGTCGTCCAGTGGCATCGATCACTTTGTGTGGCTTACGTGAGTGATATTCCTCATGACGGTCAAAATGAGTTTGACAGTAAGATTCCTGACACACCAGACAGGACTTGACGGCTTTGTATTTTCTTCCAGTACAGACGTCACACTCCACGTCTCCGGCTCCAGCGTAACAGTCAGCGGGAAGTTTAGTCTTCTTCAGTTTCTCCACCAGTTCAGCCAGAATGGTGTTTTTACCCAAAGCAGGTCTTGGACTGAAGGTATGTCTGCACTGAGGGCAGCTGTAGATTCTCTTCTCATCCTCCTGATCCCAGCAGTCTGTAATACAGATCTTACAGTAACTGTGTCCACAGTGGATGGTCACTGGATCCTTCAGGAGATCAAGACACACTGGACACATGAACTCATCCTGAGAAAATCTGGCCTCAGCCATTTTACAGCATGAATACAAGGAGACACAAACACAGAATAGCTCAAAAAAAGTTGTGATTACCCTGAACTGAGGAGTTGAAATAGTTTCCTGCTCCTGTGTTTGAGTGAAGTGTGTAAAACAGGTGTGTCTGTAAAGCAGCTTCCTCATTCCTAGTCAAGGAGAGTCACTTTCCTAGGCTGCTTTTTTATGCCTTACCCTCGCTAACTTCCCTCCATCTTCTCTCTTGAATGCATGTCATTGTAGCTGCGCTGGTTCCAGAAGTGTTTTCCATTCATGTCTTCCATAGAGATGAAGTCTTCGTTAAAGTGTTATAAACCCATGGAACAGAGGTGAATCATCACATTACAAACTTCGATATGAAGCAAAACAAGTTTTAGAAAATCAGACAAAAATACAAAGGTACAAGTGTTACGACCCTGCGCTTTCTTTTCTCGCCTGCTGGTGGCGGTATGACTCAGGAGAGTGTGGAGGATTGTACACCCCTGCCGACTAATCTCCTTTGATTGGGAGGAGGATAAAACCTGGGACTTAGGCCATGTCCACACGGACACGGGTATTTTTTATAACCGGAGTTTTTCCTCCTGCGTTTTTGAAAAAATCTCCGTCTACATGAAAACGCAAAAACACGCTATCAAGCGCCGTCAAGAGCATTCCACACCAGCAGGTGGCGATATAACCCTAACCGTAAAGCCACGTTGGCCAATCAGAAGCCGTCAGCGGCGCACAATCTGACGTCAAACACAGCGGATAACGGCGCACACTTTGACGTCGCAAGGCAAAAACTCCGGTTTTACTGTCTACACGACAACACTGCAACCGGCATTTCTGAAAATCCTCACCCTGGCAGGGGTTTTCAAAAATGTTCGGTTTCAGTGACCTGATACTGCGTTTCCGTGTGGACGAACGGGCGAACCGCGTTAAAAAAGTCATGGTTATAAAAATACCCGTGTTCGTGTGGACATGGCCTTATCCTCTCACCTTCACTTCATCCAGGGGATCGGCAGTCCTCAGGAGAAGTCACCTTTCGAACCCTTTTGCTTTTTCATAGCCTAACAAAATTTTTTCTCCATCTGGATTATTATTTTCCTTTTTGATTTAAACCTTAGACATTATCATTATTTTGTGTTGCATCATTTTGAGACCGAATAAAGATCTTGCAAGTCAAACTATCTCAGCAAGTGCTGAGCTAAAATGCTCTTTTTGCAAGTTTAGCTTTTTTTCGACTCTTGGATTAGTGGAATTTTCTGTACAGCATCATGTGTGGTGTAGTTTTTCACCAGGAATTCTGTTGTTAAACATCTATGTATACTCATCTCATTTACATATGTTACATGTCAGAGAAAGGGTGTAAGCATCGGAGCCGTGGCTGATACTCTCCCGCCCAGCGGCCTGGAAACGTGGCCTTCTGCGCCTACACTGAGCTTGTGGACGTGTTAAAGGTCCCATGACATGAAATTTTCACTTTCTGAGTTTTTTTAACATTAATATGAGTTCCCCTAGCCTGTATATGGTCCCCAAGTTTCTAGAAATTTCAATCGGTGTAAATCAAGCTTTTGCAATCTTTCTCTGCCTTTGAGAAAGTGGAAGCTCAATCGGGCTGATCTTGAATCTCCTCCTTATGACGTCATAAGGAGAAATGTTACCTGCCCTTTCTCTGCTTTGCCCGCCCAGAGAATATTTCCAGTCCATGAGAAAATGAGCTAGGGAGTAGGAACGCGTGCGCGCGATTTTAGTTTGTCCACGAGAGATATCATGGCATTTAATTTTCTCTGGAAATGCGCAGACACAACTCCCCAAAGTTTTGTATATCTGCGGCAAACATTTCACCGACGACTGTTTCCTCAACTTGGGTCAATACAGAGCTTGACATCTGAAAATAAATTGATCGAGCTAACGTTACCAAGCAACACTTTCTGATGTGTAATTGTTCAAGTTCAGGGGCCGTATTCACAAAGCATTTTATCTTACCACTAGGAGTACTCCTAAATCGCACTAAAAGATTTTAGCTAGGAGTGTTCTCTTAAAAGTTATTCACAACGCCTTTCAGACCTACTCTTAGTAAGGAAAAATGACAACTCCTAAACTAAGAGTGAGTCTTCGTTGCTATGGATGACGTCAATTATCATGCACGAGCTTCCTCGCAATGATCACGGTGATTGGTTGTTAGATGACAGGGCCATCATGCGGAACATAACACAGACGCACCAAATCATGGAATTACGACATCTAAATATGTCTGTGTCCTACTACACAAAATAATAATAATAATGTAATCGAAATGCATATATAATGACATGTTTGTGCAGGCCCCAGTGAAGTGTAATTCTAAAAAGGGAGAGAGAGAGAGAGAGAGAGAGAGAGAGAGAGAGAGAGAGAGAGAGAGAGAGAGAGAGAGAGAGAGAGAGAGAGAGAGAGAGAGAGAGAGAGAGAGAAGTTGTGAATTAAATTAAATTAAATCTAGGTAGCCTAATACCCTAATGAAAACCGCCACTTGCCTAATAATGAAAAACGACACTTGCATTAACACTTGCTTGGTTAATTGACATCCTATTAGCCTAAATAGACTACTTAAAGCAAGGAAATATTGCTCCTATTTAAGTAATGTAATAGTTGAATGACGGCGGATTATGAACTCGCCAAAACGGAAAAGCAACCCCAACTGGACGCAGGATCAGTTACTGCTGCTGGCCCAGTTGGTGCTGAAAAAAATAAAAATAAAAGGGAAATTCGGCACTGGGATACAACATCGAGAATTGTGAAGTTTGCATCGAACACAATCTGGGTATTGATGGAGTGGGTTTTCTTTCTATTCACAAACACGTCCTCATCCTGACGTGGTGCAATTATTTTAATATGTGTCCCGTCTATAGCACCACACTGGCAATATCCATAAAGCTGGCTTTGTTTCTTTGGAGTTGGCGAATGACAGGAAAACTTATGAACTGTCGAATAATATGGGGTCTACAGAGTGCATTGATGGTTTGGTGGATGGATCTGCTTACCGATGGCTGGGATATCGCTAGATCGTCGGCATTACACAATTGCATTTTCCCCGTTGCCAGGTAGCGAAGTGTTATCAAACATTTCAATTCGGCACTGATTGGGTTGTTGCGATTAGTTGGCGCTGTTATTGCATCCCTCACAAGATCCACAACAATCAGTATTCCCTCACGGTTAAGGCGGTGTCTTTGTAATAACTCCGTGTCATTGGCTGTCTCCAATACACTGCGTCGCGCGGCGATTTTAAGATCCTTTGTGAATAGGTCTTAGTGAGTTAGGAGTCCTCTCGACTTCTTTTAAGCTGTCCCAGACTTAGGTGCTACTTTTAGGGCTAAAATGCTTCGTGAATTACTCTTAGTGAAAAAAATTAGGAGTCCTAAAGTTAGAAGTGACACGCCCATTATTTTTAGGAGTTGCTCCTAAATTCGCCAGTTAGGAGCTACTTTTAGCCTTAAAATTCTTTGTGAATACGGCCCCAGACAGGTAATATTTCTCTCAAAATCGTTCAATACTGTTTATGCATCAGTAAGTCCAGCCAGTGACTAAAATATCAACTTTACATCGTTTCTTTAAGTAGGATGAAAATAATCGTATTTAAATTGTGAATAAATTATATACAGAGAGCGATCAAAGAACAATCTTTCCACACAGCGCGATCGAGTTTATCTGGACACTTGCCAAACTCGTTATGAAATCAATGATGCACGTTACACTGCACAACGAAGCTCTTACTGTATTTACATCATCGTGTTTGCATTGGTGAAAGCAGAGAGAGTGCAGAAACTGCGTTGCAATGATAAGATCTTCATTCTCGCGATCAACAACAGACTCATCGGCTTGCTCAATGCTCATCACGGCAACATTTTATGTGATGGGAATAGATCTAAATACTTTAAAAACTTCTGACGATTCGTTAATCTCGATAGCTGTAATAGTAAAAACGTATAATAGCTGTAGTAAAGTATTTGAGAGAGTTTCACATGTAATACGTAGCTATTTCATATGCAAGCATGTCAGCCAATCACAGCAGTGGCCGGTTACACTGAAGTCTCACACAGACACGCCCCTTCAAACAGAGCGTTCAAATCAGAGGCTGAAACCAGGCTAGGAAAAATGCCTTTTAGTTCAAATTATGACTTTTTGATCTAAAAAACTTACTAACATTATAAGGGCAACCCAGGAAACATTATAAAATAATATAATAACCCCATGTCATGGGAGCTTTAACTCGTGCTACTGAAAAGCTTAACATTGAGTGACCGGACGAGCCTTGCGATTCTCAGTCCTTCAAGCTTGAGCATTTTCTGAGTGGTCAATCCACTTCGTGCCCCATTAGAAGAAAGCTGGCACTTTTTAGCTATGTTCACTGTGAGATTTCAAGGCCCTGAAAGCAGCCTTTCTCCGCTCGGCTGACTAATGCTGCGGCTGCTGACTTCACCAACCTGATTGGTTCTTTGGAGCAGGGCCACACATGGCGCTTCATACCTTGGCCATTCTTCAGGCCTACCAAGCAGACGTCCTTAAGGAAATGGACAAGGACAAGGGCCTTACACCGGAAGCAGTCAATGAGCTCCGCAGAGCTACCGACCTGCAACTAAGCACACTGCATGCGGGGTTGGGCGCACCATGGTGGGTTTGGTGGCATTTGAGCGTGGCTAAATCTCACCGAAATCTGCAAAAAACAGAAGGTCTTCCTACTGGATGCCCCTATCTCCCAGTCAGGTTTGTTAGGAGAGGCGGTCAATTCATTGGTCGAAAAATTCCGAACTGCTAAGATGCAATCAGCTGCCCTTAAGCCGTTTATGGCTAGGAGGGCTTGTGAACCTCCCACTCCTGCCCCTGCGCCCATTGACCGCTTTCATACAGGAAAGTCTAGAAGGAGTAATGAGCAGAGAGCGGGGTTCCCACCAGAGCCCGTTCCCACGCAGCACTTGTCCTTCCACCTAGAAGCGTGGAGACTTCTGCCAGGCGTGTCACACTGGGTTCTCCACACAATCCAATTCGGATACACTCTCCAGCCGCAACCCTCCTTGCTTCGATGAGGTTCACCCCACTGTCGCGAACAGCGCCCTAGAAGCTTCTGTTCTGCAGCAAGAAGTGACGTCGCTCCTTCTGAAGGGAGCATTAGGGGAGTTTCCTCCTTTAGACTTGGACCATGGCTTTTTCAGCTGCTACTTTCTTGTCCCAAAGAAGGACGGGAGTCTGCGTCCCATGCTGGACCTGCGTCGCCTACATTTTTCCCTCTACAAAGGTAAGTTCAAGATGCTGACGTTAAAAAACTATCCTGGCACAGATTCGAACAGAGGACTGGTACATCACCGTGGATATGAAGGACGTCTATTTCCACTTTCAGGTCATTCCACATCACAGGAAGTTCCTCAGGTTCGCCTTTGGGGCAAAGGCGTAGCAGTATAGGGTCCTTCCATTTGGTCTAGCTTTGGCTCCGCGGACGTTCTCCAAGTGCATGGATGGAGCTCTGGCCTCCTTGAGGCTCCAGGGCATCCGTGTACTATATTATCTAGACGACTGGCCCGTTTCAGGCTCAGCCATCATGTGGGTGTATGTCGCAGGCTTCTGGGGCTCATGGCAGAAACCTCTCCTCTGCTGTCTTTGGGTCTCCTTCATATGAGACCATTCTTTTGGTGGATGAAAATCCACCCTTCTTGGTCTGCTTTCCGCCTACTAAGAGTGTTGCGCAGTTGCCTTCATGTGGAAAGACACCCTCTTTTTGCTTCAAGGGGTCAAGATTGGTGTAGTCTGCTGTCGCCAGGTTGTCATAACGGATGCCTCTTCGATTGGTTGGGGTACGGTCTTCGAGGGCAGACTGGCGTGCGGTGTTTGGACGGATGATCTTCTCTCGTGGCACATAAATTGCCTGAAGTTGCGAGCTAGAGACCTGCACTCCCGCGGGACTACCGCAGGACCCGCGGGACCCAGCGCAACCGAGTGCGGCGCGGGACAATATTTGATGGGTGAATGCGGGTGCGGGCGGCAAGATATTATTGTGTGCGTGTTGCGGTAAAATATAAATCTTTGCGGGACTCCCGCAAAGTGGAAATATCTAACAAAATAAAATAACTAGAAACAAATAACACCGTTATTTATCTAATGCACAAGCAAAGAGGATAACTAAAATGAAAACGATTTACAGGCGCAAGGTCGGAACTAACTCTCGCGTGGTTCATAGGCGCGGAACAGCAAAGCCTACCACACACAGAGGCAAAATGTCTGCACCGCATGACTCGGGTGGATCGCTTAGTGCTATATTAGTTCGTTATTAAAGAAAGGAACATGCAAAACTACAAAACCAAACAAATCTGATATTTGGAAATGTTTTTCAGTAGTATGCGACAGCGATGGAAAGCACCTTCCTTTTGCGAGCTGTGACAAATGCAGCAAAATACTCACATACAACGGGCACAAGTCTGGAACTTCAGGTCTGAAGCATCATGTGTGCACCTGACGTTTACGGCAAGTCAGTCGAAAGTGTGAAGTGCACTAAAAGATGCAACAACAGAAAAATGTGTTGACTTTGTTTGTCCCGACCTAAGACCTTATGACACCGTCTCTGGCCAGGGTTTCATTAAAATAGCGCAGCACCTCGTTGACACAGCAGCCAAGATTGGAAAGTTCGATGTGAAGGAAATGTTGCCTCATCCAACAACAGTGTTACGAAATCTGAGTGAAAGGGCACAAACACTAAGGAGAGCTGTTGTCGATGACATGACCGATACAATTGCGAAATATGGTTGCGCAGTGACTACTGACATCTGGACCGAAAACTATCGGGAAAAAACTCCTTTCTGTCAGCCACAATACATTACATAGAGGCAAATTACGACTTGGTGTCAAGGGTGCTCTTTGCAACCCCATTCGATGCAGGCACTTTAAAAAACTGGCGACAACATTCAAGCTTTTTTATTTCAAAATCTCAGAGTATTTGAAATAGATAGTTCACAGGCAAAAAAACTTGTCTTCATCACTGACAGAGGAGCGAACATGGTCGCAGCTCTACGCGGCTTCACAAGACTGAACTGTAGTGCTCACATACTCAACACAATTCTTTCACATGCATTCTCGTCCACTGTGATGGACAAAACACCCGAAGTTGGCCACCTTCTAAAAGACGTAAAAAAAACTTGTCACCTACTTCAAACATTCCGGCCTGCAAGTGAAGCTAAGTAAGTCTCTAAAGCAGTCAGTGGAAACACGAGGGAATTCTAATTTTGAAATGCAAGATTATGTGTTTCAACAGTATGATGACATTGCAACAATCCTGTTGGATAATAAACAGTATGACAAATTGACAAAAATATTCTTAAAACCCTGGTGACTTTTTTGAAGCCGTTCAAAGACGCAACCAATGACTTGGAGTCAGACAATACAGCCCTGAGTGCATCTTTAGTACTTCCATGGTCCGTAAAACTAAGAAACCACTATGAGGCAGCCAGGACTGACTGCATTCTCAGTGAAATTGCATCCTACTGGACGAACTAATGTCGCAGAAAAGTTCGGCACCAAATGGAATTCATATGGTCTACAAAATAGCTACATTCCTCACTCCCAAACTGCGTCAGTTAAAAATGATTGATGATAATGAAAGACAAGCTGTGATCCATGCCGTCAAAGTGCTAGTTGATGAGTTGGGATTTGATGAAGATAACACAGAGGAAAACCCACAACCGCCGGCAGCAAAAAAGAAGGATGCTGATGATACCATGGACAGCGACGTGTCATTCAATTCCGAAATAGCGAGATATTTAAAGGTCAAGTTGGATGGATTAGAAGCACACAGGATGATGTCCTCCAGTGGTGGTAAAAACAACGTCAAGAATTTCCGAGATTAAGCAAAGTAACACGCCACGTACTTTGCATTCCAGCTTCCAGCGCACCATCGGAGAGGGCTTTCAGTATTTGCGGTCGCATACTGGAGCAGAGACGGATTAATCTGAAGCCCTCATCAGTGAACGACATGCTATTCCTGCATGGGCACATTAAGTAGTCGTACAGTTTTTTTTAGTTAATTCAGTTTATTTTTTCTTATTTATTTATTTAGCTAAATATTTGAAATTTGTCTATTTTGTTATTGAGGAATAAGGATAGTTTTTGTTTAATGTTTGAAGGAATTGCTAAAAGCAAAAAAGGCATTCTTAAGCACTATTAGGCCCTATATATAGGCTACTTTTCTGTTTGAACTTGAAAGAAATCCAGGTTTATTATTATTATTATATAATTTAGGCTATACTATAATTATTATAGGTTTTTTTATTTACATTTCTTACTTTTTTTTGTCAGAAAAAAACTTTTCTTACTTTTTTTTAGTTCTTACTATGTTCTAAGTTCCTTGTTCATGTTCATCCATTGAATTAAACGCAAATAAAACGAAACATTTATTTTCCTTTCTTTTTATTTATTTATATTCAACAGGGCAGCAAGTGAAAAAATAACAGAGTAGCAGGCAGAATATGCAATGTATTAAAAAAAAACTACTTATACGTTTACCCGCGGGATTTTGCGGGCGGGAGCGGGACGAAACTTGATTGTTGGGGGCGGGAGCAGGAGAAAATAACATTTTGCGGGATTTTTTGCAGGAGCGGGACAAAATCTTGCTGGAGCGGGCGGGAGGTCTCTATTGTGAGCCGTCTCTCTGGCTCTGGATCACTTCCTTCCGGCCCTGATGGGCTTTCCGTCGCAGCGGACTCCCTGTCGAGACAAAAACTCAGGTCGGGGGAGTGGATGTTGCAACGCCAAATAGTGGCTAAAATTTGGAACTTGTTCAGCGAGGCGGATGTGGATCTCTTTGCATCGCAGGGCTTGATGCAGTGCCCCTGTGTTTCTTCCTGTCTTAACCGACACCTCTGGGGATAGATGCCTTCGCTCATCCTCCTTCTGGTAGCCCCATCTGGCCCCCTGGTGTGAAAGGTCCCGTTGGCAGATTCCGATTAGGAGAGATCCTGTCCCCCCTAATCTTTTCCCTGTATACCAACAGCTGTACTTCCAGTCACCATGCTGTCAAGCTTTTGAAGTTTGCTGATGACACCACCCTCATTGGACGTATCTCTGATGGAGACGAGTACGCCTACAGGGAGGAGATTGATCATATGGTGTCCTGGTGCAGTCTGAACAACTTGGAGCTCAACACACAAAATACTTTAGGAGAAGCCAAGCAGCCCTTTGTCCCATCGTCCTTGGGGGCTCCGCAGTCAACTCTGTGGAGTCCTTTCGGTTCCTGGACATCACCATCGCCCAGGACCTCAAGTGGGAGCTGAACATCATCTCTCTCACAAAGAAAGCACAACAGAGGATGTACTTCTTGCGGCAGCTTAAAAAGTTTAACCTGCCAAAGACTATGCTGGTGCACTTCTACACTGCTATCATTGAGTCCATCCTGACCTCCTCCATCACCGTTTGGTATGCTGCAGCCACTGTCAAGGACAAGGGCAGGCTACATCATCCACTCTGCAGAGCGGGTCATTGGCTGCAGTCTGCCGTCTCTATGCACCCTACACACCTCCAGGTCGCTGAGGCGAGCAGCAAAGATCAGAGCTGATCCCTCTCACCCTGGAAATGGACTATTCAGAACTCTCCCCTCTGGCAGAAGGTTAAGGTCAATCAGGACCAAAACCTCGCCCCACAAGAACAGCTTCTTTCCTACAGCTGTAGGCCTCAGGAACATGCCCCTTGTACCAAACAGACTATAGCCGGCTTACCGCAGATACACAGAACCCTCACTAGATAACTGCACCTTACATATTATTTATTTGTATTAATATATAATTATATATATATATATATATTGTCATGGTTCGGTACGTTTTCGATACAGAAAAAATAAAGAAATGCCAGATAAATTTCCTTGATTCAATTTTTTTAATTGTATTTTTATTAAAACTAACATCATAAAGTATAATAATTTTTTGACTTTGAGCAATGATGGAGCTGACTTTTCTTAGGAGCATATAAAACAAAACAGCTCCTTGGTCAAAATGAAATGTAATATTGTAGTAGTTATAAACAAAGGTTTATTTTAGTTCAGATTAAAATTTGAGGGCATATATGGGATACATACATCTCGGACAGTTTGAAGAAGTCCACGAGTCAAAAAGAGAGGTCAAGGTGTACGCAGGAAAGTGTCTGGCCAAATAAAGCTGCCAGGCAATTGGATGAATTTCCTACGTGATCCAATGAATAAGAAAGAGCGTTTTGCCTTTCTGACATCTAAGACTGAAGAGTTCAACTGGCCCCCCCGACAAATCTCTGTATATCACATCAGGACAAGCTGTATCTTCCTTTGGTTCCAGCAGCACCATGAGCAGTTGCAATCATGAAGAGGCAGACACCCGGATTGTGGTTCACATACAGCATGCCCTGGAGCAAGGAGCAACAACTGTCCATGTGCGTACTGTGGACACTGATGTCATTGTGATTCTTGCAGGTTTATTCCATGATTTACTTCAACCTTTGACTTACATTTGGGTGGCCTTTGGCATGGGCAAAAAGTACAGATTTTACCATATCAATAGCACAAGTAAAAGTCTGGGTAAGGACAAGTCTCAAGCACTGTTGATGTTCCATGCCTATTCAGGGTGTGATACAACATCTGCTTTCACTGGGAAGGGCAGGTTTGTCAGTTTGGCAGGCCTGGCAAGCCTATAATGAAGCCACTGAAGTATTTGCTTACCTTGCCAGAAATCCATTCCAAAAATTAGATGCTGCTTCATGGCAGTTCCAAAATCTTGAGAGACTGACTGTCATCTTGTATGACCAGTCCAGTCCTTCAAGCTCCATTGTCCAGAAGAGGAAATAACTCTTCTGCCATGGGAGTAGGACAATGGAGAAACTGCCACCCACCCAAGATAATCTGCTGCAGCACATCAGACGGGCAGTTTAACCGCACAGACGACCAGCACACTCTCACAGCAAGGTATACCTTGAGTATATGGATGCAAGGGACTATGGATGAAACAAGGAATCAGGGTCTTGGGAACCAGTTTGGGTGACACTTCCAGAAGTCCCCACAGCCTGCAGACAACTTCTCAAATGTTGCTGTAAGGGGGATTGTTCCACCTCCAAATGTAGCAAAGCAAGTCTAGACTGATCACCTGTTTGCAAATGCAACTGTAACGACTCATAATAATCAATTACAGGGCCAAGAAAGATCATATTGCTAATACTTTGACATGTATTGAAGCTTTAGTTATGTAAAAGTTCATAAACATAAACATATAAAATATTAACTTTGGGATTAATTTGAAAACTTTATCTTGTGCAGGAACTTGAAAATCTCTGTGCTTTTAATCATAGTTCATTGATAATGATATACTTCTAATATGACATGTTATAAAGTTTTTTTTTCCTGAGGGCTCCTAGGCCAAAACTACAATATAGACCCTAAGGAAACACCATGCAAAATTTGGTGCTTTTATCACCTCGGTAATGGTATTTTCACCACGCCACCGGACTAGCAGCAATTGTATTCATAATGTCAAAATAAAATTGACGTAATGTTACTTGAAAGCATTATAGCCTACTATTCCTGCCAAACTTCCATGGTTACAGTTAGTAGTGTTACTAGAGTAAATCCATGGTGAATGTTTGATCCGTTGATAACGGAGAAATGTGAATGTGTCTCACTAGATCTCGCAGCGATGTTATTACTTTAGTGGTGAATTCAAATGCTTTCTTTACTGGACCTCGCTGTGTAGTAACAGTGCTGCTTGATCAAGATCGGTCTTGCGCTGCATTGGTCCAAACGGATAAACGGTCCGTCAACCATACAATAACGAGTAGCTCAGTTTCGTTCCGCTTACATTACATTTGCCATTTGATGTTGGGCAATGTTGTGGTGGCGCAACGCGCCTACATTTGAAATAACGAAATTTTGGTTGGCAGGAAAAATGGTCCAATGAACCGTTCGGTTTGAAAATGCGTACCGAAAACCTAACCGAAAGCCTCGCACCGAATGGTTCAATACGAATACGTGTATCGTTACACCCCTAATATATATATATATATATATATATATATATATATATATATATATATATATATATATATATTTATATATATATATATATATTTATATATATATATATATATATATATATATATATATATATATATATTTTTTTTTTATACGTTTTTTGTTTGTTAGGAACTTATCGTAGGTTTTGTTTGTGTTTATGACTTATGTACAAATTGAGATAAGGGTCAAGGGCAATCGCTAGCGACAGTGGCATCTAGTCTTCCCACTAATGTTCGGGAGACCATTGATAACGCTTGTGCGCCCTCTACTACATGGTTGTATTTTTCTAAGTGGAAAGTCTTTGAGTTTGGGTGTTCGACTCGTGCAGTGGACCCAGTCAGCCGGTTGGTTCAGTGCTGGAATTCCTGCAGGATAAGTTTGTGGCTGGAGCGGCTGCAACTACCTTGAGAGTTTTTCGCTGCTGTCGCCACCCTTTGGAAGTCAGGTGAGGTCCCCCTAGGAAGACGTCGTCTGGTCTCTTCGTTTGTGCATGCACGTCCTATTAGTGTCCCCACCTGGGATATATTGGTTATTTTGGAGGGGCAATTAGAGACTCCCTTTGAACCCTTGGAGTCAGCTTTAGACCAGATTGCATGGAGTTTGCCCCGGGTCTTGTGACAAAAGGGCGTTCCCATTGCGTAATCGCTACGCAGCATCTCGTTCCATATTCAGAGAACATGGTTACGCAAGTAACCCGAGACTTTATCACGTGAATCTGAAGAGAATCTTTATCACTTTATTTCCATCTGCCGTCCTAGTTCCGTCATTCAATTCAAAATTCTATTCAAATTTATTTGTATAGCGCTTTTCACAATACATATTGTTTCAAAGCAGCTTTAAAGAATGCATTTCAGAAATGTATATAGAAAAATACAGTTAGTTAATCATGTATTAATTTAGGGCATAACATATCGCCGGCGTTGGGTCATCTCTTCACAGGTGTCGAGTCGTCTCTTCACAGGCGTTAGGGCATCTGAAGTCTCCATGAGAGGCTGGATACATAACTGGAGCTGACGAACTCTATTTGAGTTATCTCGGGACTGGCGTCCCGAGATAACAACAAAAAAGGCAGATGGGAAATAATTAGCTGATTATTTATAATATGAATGCATTTGATCTGATTTAACTGTAGTATAAAAGGTATGAGATGCATTATGTGAATGCTTGGCTAAAGAAATGCGTCTTTAATCTAGTTTTAAACTGGGAGAGCGAGTCTGAGCCTCGGACAATATCAGGAAGGCTATTCCAGAGTTTAAGAGCTAAATGTGAAAACGCCCTCCCTCCTTTAGTGGACTTAGATATCCTAGGTACGACTAGAAGCCTCGAATTTAGCAATCTTAAAGAGCGCGATGGATTGTAGGGCGATAGAAGATCTCTTAAATACACAGGAGCTAAACCATTTAGGGCTTTATAGGTCAGTAGCAATACTTTGTAATTGATACGGAACTTAATAGGTAACCAGTGTAGAGATGATAAAATTGGTGTTATATGATCATATTTTCTTGACCTAGTAAGAACTCTAGCGACTGCATTTTGGACTAACTGTAGCTTGTTTACTGGATGCAGGACAACCAGCTAATAGAGCATTACAGTAATCTAGTCTCAAGGTCATGAATGCATGAACTAACTTTTCTGCATCAGAAACAGATAGCATGTTACGTAGCTTAGCAATGTTTCTAAGGTGGAAAAAGGCTGTTCTTGTGACATTTGAAATATGGTTTTAAAAAGACAAGTTGCGGTCTAGTATAACACCCAGATATTTTTTACTGTAGAGGATAAAGTAACATGACATCCTTCTAAAATAAGGTTGTATTGTAAGAGGTTGTGTGGGCAGTTTTTTGGACCAATCAGTAATACCTCCGTTTTATCTGAATTTAATAGAAGAAAATTACACGTCATCCAATATTTTATATCTTTAACACACTATGTCAATTTAGATAATTTAGTGTTATCATCTGGTCGTAATGAAATATATAATTGAGTGTCATCAGTATAACTGCACCCACACACCGGACGCGAATAGCGCGTCAGGCGCGAGTGATTTCAATGTTAAGTCAATGCAAAGACGCGTTACACGCGTTTTACGCGCGTAACGCGTCTTTGCATTGACTTAACATTGAAATGACTCGCGCCTGACGCGCTATTCGCGTCCGGTGTGAACGCACCATAAGAGTGGAAACTAATTCCATATTTTCTTATAATATTACCAAATGGCAGCATATAAATTGAGAATAGCAGAGGGCCTAACACAGATCCTTGCGGCACTCCATAATTTACTGACATTATCTTCGTTATAATTTTCCCCATTTAAATAGACAAAATGGTAACAGCTTAATGCCTGTCCCTGAACACCAGTGTAATTTTGAAGTCGATCTAAGAGTATTTTATGATCTATAGTGTCGAACGCAGCACTAAGATCGAGTAAAACTAGTATTGAGATACAGCCTTGGTCAGAAGCTAAAAGTAAATAATTTGTAATTTTAACGAGTGCAGTTTCTGTGCTATGATGTGGCCTGAATCCTGACTGAAATTTTTCATAGATATGGTTTTCTTGCAAGAAAGAGCACAATTGAGCAGACACAACTTTTTCTAGTATTTTAGACATAAATGGAAGATTTGAAATGGGTCTGTAATTTTCTATGTTATTTGGATCTAATTGTGGTTTCTTAATAAGAGGTTTTATAACTGCCAGCTTGAACGTTTTTGGAACGTGACCTAAAGATAGAGACGAGTTAATAATATTGAGAAAAGGCTCTTCCACTACAGGTAACACTTCTTTCAGTAGTTTAGTGGGTATTGGATCTAACTAGATGCAGTTATAAGTTTATTTAGCTCTTCCTGTCCTATAGTTGTAAAGCGCTGTAGTTGTTCTTGTGGGGCGATAATTGAGGCTGAATCATAAGATGCTGTCAAAGATTGTTCATTTACAATTGTGTTTCTGATGTTTTCTATTTTCTCAGTGAAGAAATTCATGAAATCATTACTACTAAAATGTAATGGAATATTTTGGTCAGGTGATGTCTGTTTATTTGTTAGTCTAGCCACGGTGTTAAATAAAAACCTTGGATTATTTTGGTTATTTTCTATTAGTTTGCGGAGATGCTCAGCCCTGGCTGCTTTTAGAGCCTTTTTATAACGTGACATACTGTCTTTCCACGCAATTGTAAAGACCTTTAAATTAGTTTGTTTCCATTTACGCTCTAAGATACGAGTTTCTCTCTTGATAACATGCGTAGCACTGTTGTAACATGGTGCTTTAGTTTTCTCTCTAACCTTTTTTAATCTAATTGGTGCAACAATTTTTTACTGTACTAGAGAAAATGGTGCTCATACTGCTAGTCATTTCCTCTAATTCACCTGTTAGTTTGGGTTCACTGAGGAGCTAAGACAGATCAGGTAAGCTATTCAAGAATCTATCTATAGTGGTTGGACATGACAAATTTCAGCAGTGCGTAGTATGCAAGTTACCATGTAATGATCAGTGACATCATCACTTTGCGGTATAATATCTATATCGGTTGGATCGGTTCCATATGATATAATTAAATCTAGAGTATGATTAAGACGATGAGTGGGACCACTGACGTTTTGCTTGACCCCAAAGGAGTTTAGTAAATCTGTAAACGCAGCCCCTAACGCATAATTTATGTTATCTACGTGTATGTTAAAATCTCCAACAATTATTGCCTTATCGACATTGGCCAATAGATCTGAGAGAAAATCTGCAAACTCTTTTAGGAAATCCGCATAGGGCCCTGGAGATACAGTAGCCAAGGCTAGAGATAACAGGGATTTCTTTCTTACATCTAAAAGCGTCACATAGCACAAGTACTTCAAACGAATTAAACATGTGACCTGTTTTTCTAAATAACATTAAGAATATCTCTATAGATTCGCAACACCGCCGCCACGACCAATCAGACAGGGCTCATGCTTATAACCGTATCCTGGTGGAGTGGACTCATTAAGGCCAAAATAATAATTCGATTTAAGCCAGGTTTCAGTAAGGCAAAGTACATCGAAGCTATTATCTGTGACCATTTCATTTACAATAACCGCCTTAGGTGTAAGCGTTCTAATGTTTAGAAGACCTAGCTTTAGAAATTGTTTTTGTTTACTAATATTGAGATTTTCTGGTTTAATCACAATTAGATTTTTCCTAGATCCTAGGAAAAGGATAATCTAAAATATCCTGCACCTTTAGACAGAGACTTCCATTATCATTAATCTCAAGTCATCGAGATCTCTCATTGCTCTATTCACTTCTCATCATTCTGCTCTGTTCTGCAAAATAAACAACCTGTAATTATATCTACTGTTTTCAAGTCTGTGTTCCAAAACATTATGGTGTTGATGGTATAAAAGCTGGTATAAAAGCTGACGGACGGCTGCTAATGACGCACTGTTGCATACATTATTTATAATGGATCTTGTCAGTATATTGTGTCCCACATTTCTGTGTGGATTGTTTTGTGAATGTCACATTGAACAGCAGGCTTTGCAAACAGGCTGTTAAGTATGAGTGTGACACTGAGAGAAAACCTACATGGGATGCAACAGAAAACCAGCCCGTAAGTAAGCAATGTTACTAATTTTTGTAGAAAAAGAGGGTTCATAGAAAGAGTGGAAAATTGACACACAAACTTGTATTGAATTAATTTAATAACACTTGACATTATAGTGTCAATTAAGTGTCACTTAAGTTTAAAAAATGTATACGTTTTTTTTACACAGAGATGTAATGTAAAAGGTAAAGTGTCCTAGATTATTTTAATGTATTTATTATTTTAATAAAATAAGCCTACATTAAATCTGTCCTATAATATCTTTGTTCTTATTGATTTACAGCAGTATAAATTATGTATGAATTCTCTCATTTAGCACCAAAAGTACATTTGGAATGATTTAGAAATAACAGAAATTATGTGTTTATGATATTGTATGTGATTATTTTCTATTCTAAAATTGATATGACATAATAAAATGAAAGTCTGTGTGTTGGGGTTCAGTCACATTTTTAAAAACATTTTAGCTTTTCAATAGTAAACTTAAAAATTCGTTTTTGGGGCTTAAAAACGCAAAAAAGTGAAACCACCCTCCAGAGTGGAAATCTTAAAAACGCTCCACCATCGCATTCCCATTTAAAGGGTAAAAACGGTAAAAACGCAAAAGTCTGCTAGACAGTGAAGGCCATACTGTACGCGTTTTCGTCACAGGCATGCGCCAGTATAGGAAAATAACAAAACATTATCAAGCTAAAATATAGCATTAATTTCATTGACAAATAAAATACAAAATTCTGTCATTTTTGAGCGACACGCGAAGAGCACCGAGGGTTAAAGCAGCAGCTTTACCGTATTAAACATGAAAAACAGTGTCAGCGGCTCTTTCACTTTGAGTGCTTCACATTGCCACCTGGCCGCCTGGAGTGCACACTACATAGAATTTCACACACTTTTGCGTCACCATATGCACGCGGATTTCCCCCTCATAACGCTCGTCTAAACGCAGTATAAAAAGTGATAACGCAACGCCACTTTTGCGTTTTCTCTTCAGATCGTTTCCGTGTAAACATAGCCTCAATCATAATTTATGCAAAAAACACAATTCACACATGAGTGTGAACAGGAAAAGGAACATCATATGTAATCATGATCAAGTCATTTATATATTTTATTCCCAAATGATTCAGAAACTTTCAAATTAATAAAACTACTCGGTTACTAATGTAACCTCAGTTTCCTGAGATAGGGAATGAGTATTGCGTAGCTATACGCAGTGGGGGAACTAATTTCCTCGGATTTATTAAAACTTAAAATGTAAAGCGCATTGCAGCTGCACAGCTAGACAGTGAGAGACTGGCTCACTCATTGGCTGTGCTGCGTATGTCGGCGGGCTGTTAGCTGATTGGCGCATACGTCAGAACCCTCCATCAGGGCGTGGCAGAGCCTATAAAATGAGCCGGAATTCTCCATTACAACTGAAGCGACAAACTTGCCATGTCACATAGTGCGGCAGGCTACGCAATACTCGTTCCCTATCTCAGGGAACTGAGGTTATGTTTGTAACCGAGTAGTTCCCTTTCGAACGGTTACTTCGTATTGTATAGCTATACGCAGTGGGGATGCAATGTAAAACGCCGCACCATAAGTAACTGGCCTAACATGAAACTCAGGACCCCTGAGTCCACGAAGCAAGCCAGAATACCATATATAAGTATATATTAGTGTTGTCAAAAGACCCGGTACCATTTCGGTACTAAAAAAACTTTTCTTAAGTACCGGTGGTACCGAAGTATCGGATTATTCCGGTTCTTGATGCGCTGTCCGAAAGGTGCACAGTTGCGTCCTCTTTATAAACACACTGAGACATGGCGACATGGAGACACGGCGCTGCTAATGCGGTGGCACTGAATCCACTTGTTGACAGGAAAGGAGGAATGAGCCGTTCACATAGCGCATTTTTTCGCGCGTGCAAATTCGTTTTCCAGGCGCACCTCTGTTCATGGTTGCATAGCAACGGCAGACGCAACGGGAAAGCACACGCTTGTGGAAAGGAGAAAGCGGTGCAAACTGCGCTCTCCATGATGACGAGGAAATATCAACAAAGAATTAATTGATTTCTAGCCCTTGCATTAGCTTTACTACTAGATATATTCATTGAGATGAGAAAAGCTGCCCTGTACAGCTATGATCAGCTGTTCGGCCGAGCTTTCCATGTCCATGTTTTTACGGAAAGGTCACTGGTTTTTGTCACATGACCTGCTGAGATGCTTCTATTATAAGCCGCGCGCCTACATTTGAAGTAACGAATTTGCACGCGCATAAAACGCGATATGTGAACGGCCCCTTAAGTGGTATCGTGTGCGGTTGTATCTAGTTTAAAAGGCCTTTTAAATATGAACGCAGTTTCGGATTAAATAAAAGGACAGTCAAGTCAAACAAAACACGTTTTATCTCCTGTTTAGTTGGTAACACTACAATAAGATACCATTCATTAACATTACTTAATGCCTTATCTAACATCAACACATTGAGTGAACAATATATTTTTACAACATTAATGTATGTTTGTGAATGTTATTTAATACAAACACTTGATTGTTCATGAACAGATACAACTTTTGATTTTAAAAATGTATTAGTAGGCTACATTTTTAAATTACCCCAAGGAGAATAGTGTATAACTATTGTTAGGTAATTTTATCTAATGTTATCTAACAAATGGATATACACTTTAATATATGCAAATTTAATCTAAATTAACTTTGGTACCGAAATTGGTACCGAGAACCGTGATTTTCACAGGTATCGGTACCGAATACTGAAATTTTGGTACCGTGACAACACTAGTATATATGCATAATATACTGATAAGACCAGACACTGTCGGGTCTAAATCAGATATATAATAATGCCACTGAGCTCATACCAACAATAACTTTTTAACCAACTAAAATTATTCAACTTTTTTCGTATTCATTTCAGAGGTTGAGTGAACCTGCTCTGCCGCTGCTCTCCGGTTCTCCGGTTTTCCTTCAACTATGTGGATTAACTATGTGTGGCTTGTGCTCGCCTGGACTGTTCTGTCTTTGGTTTCTCATTCATCGACTGCACTGTTCCAGTATTCTACAGCTGAGCTTCTGAGGTTCCGCTTTTATCTACATGACGATCCACTACCACCAGCTCTGTTTTCACACCCGGATATAATATACCTGCCTCGTCGGAAATACATCCACCGTGGCTCTCGTCGGAACTTTCAGTATGATAAATCCAACTCCATAAAATCCTTCTGGTCTACTACTCAATGCCCATTGAGGAATACTGGTCGCCGTGCTGATCATAGTGTGTTGGCCCGCCTAGCTAGGTCGGCTAACACGGCTGTCAAAATCAGTAACACTTCTGTCAACTTTGGTCTTCTTAACATCCGCTCACTTACGAGTAAGGAGCATCTTGTGAAGGATCTCCTCGTTGACTAAGTTTGACTTTTTGTGTTTAACAGAAACGTGGCAGGAGCCAAATTACTTTATTTCACTCAAGGATGCCTCTACTCCGGGATTTGTTTACATCTCTCAATCACGTGACTCTGGCCGTGGGGGAGGTCTCGCAATAATCTATCATGAGAAGTGGAGGATAGCGCCTGTCAATGCTCCTGTCTGTCACTCATTTGAGGCTATTGTTTGTCGGCTTTCTGGACCTATTCCCACCATTGTTTCTATATTGTACCGCCCACCAAAGCCTAATAAGGATTTTACTGATGACCTTGCTGCCTTTCTGACTCACCTATCCACACTTTCATCAAATATACTACTCCTGGGGGATTTTAATATACATATGGATAATGTTGACAACACTCTTACCAAAGACTTTACATCCTGTTTGGATAGTAGTCTAGTCTTCAGCAATACATAAACTTTCCCACACATAATAAAGGACATATTTTGGATTTAATCTGCTGTTCAGGTGTTACACCTGTCAACTGTAAAGCTGATTCTTTCCCTTTTTCTGATCACATGTTGCTCTCGTTCACTGTTAATCTCTAACTCTCCAAATCTGTTCTCCCACGTATTATATCATTCCGAAATATTAAGGATATCAACTTGGACATTTTATCCTCTAGCATCACCAGTTTTCCCAGTATTGACAGTTTTTCTACTACAGATGAACTGCTCTCTCACTACAACTACAATCTTCATAACCTCTTTAATAATCTTGCTCCACTCAAAACCAGGACTGTTTCATTTACTCTCTTTGCACCTTGGTTTAATCCTACTCTTAGAAAGTTAAAAATAAAAGGAAGACAACTTGAAAGACTTTACAGGAAAACGAATCTCACTGTGCAAAAGGACATGTACTTAAATCACATTCTTTTTTTTACAAAGATTCGATTTCTAAAGCTAAAACCACCTATTATTGTGGTTTAATCAGTTCAAGCGAAGAAAATTCAAAGGCCCTTTTTTCACTCATTTCAAACTTCATAAAACCTCGGGATCCACTTCCTCCTCATTTGTATTCGTCTGATTTTTGTAATTCCATATTATAATTTTTTTCGAACATATTCACCAGCACCTTATGTCTACTTCTGGTCCGAACTCATTTGTCCCAGTTTCCTTTGCTCCCACCTGTTTACTCTCAGCATTTACCCTACCTTCAGTAAATTATCCAAACTTGATTTGAAAATCCAAACTTTCAACCTGCAGATTAGATCCCCTTCCAACTCTGCTTGTGAAAGCTACTGTTTCTTTTCTGTCCCCCCTAATTACTAACATCATTCACTTACCATTGGAATTGTTCCTTCTCTTAAAACAGCTTCTGTAACTCCCATTCTTAAAGGATAATTCCGGTATTTAACACCTTGAGTCTATATTGTAGTTTGTTTTGGATGAACAAGAGTGGTGGACAAAATTTTTTTGACAATGGTTCCTCTCGAGTTTTTGACTATAATAGAATTGGCCATGGACCCATTTAACATTGGAGTCAATGGCCATGTCCGAAAATGTCATTAAAACAGCCAATAATGTTCGTTTACAAAACTGTTAAACTCACCGAGTGGTTAGTGGTGTTCGTTGATGATTATAAACAATATATCGTCGCAATATATGATTCCAATCCGTTTATTTTGCTATAGTAGAACTATTTTTTCAACAATGGGATTTTACAAAATGACGAATAAAACACGACAGAAACTGTATTTCGCAACACTTTTTGGTTCAGGAACATCAACTAACATCACAAATCACTCGGTGAGTTTAACAGTTTTGAAAAATAATGTTAAAGGTTGTTTTAATTACATTTTCGGACATGCCCATTGACTCCAATGTTAAATGGGTCCATGGCCAATTCTTTTATAGTCAAAAACTCGAGAGAGGAACCGTTGTCAAAAAAATGTTGTCTACCACTCTTGTTCATCCAAAACAAACTACAATATAGACTCAAGGTGTTAAATACCGGAATTATCCTTTAAGAAACCTGGTTTAGGTCCCAATGACTATAATAATTTCCGGCCTATTTCAAATCTTCCATTCATCTCCAAAATTTTGGAAAAAATAGTTGCTGCTCAACTCCATACTCATCTTTCTTACAATAATCTATATGAACAAATCCAGTCTGGTTTCCGTCCTTATCATAGCACGGAAACAGCATTACTTGAAATCACTAACAACCTTCTTCTAGCGGCTGACTCTGGCTTACTATCCATTCTTCTTCTGCTTGATTTGAGTGCGGCCTTCGATACTATTTCACACACCATCCTTTTGGACAGACTCTCCTCTATTGGAATTACTAATAACTGGTTTCATTCATATCTTTCAGGCCGCACTCAGTTTATTCCGTTAAAATCATTCACCTCTCATTCTGTCCCTGTCATAACAGGTGTGCCACAGGGCTCTGTTCTGGGGCCCTTACTGTTTATTATTTATCTTCTTCCCCTTGGTTACATCTTCCGTAAACATCAGATTAATTTCCATTGCTATGCAGATGACACCCAGCTTTATCTTTCAACTAAACCTAATTCCACACTTCCACCATCTTCCCTTACTAACTGCCTTCTTGACATAAAATCCTGGTTCACATCAAATTTCCTTAAATTAAATAGCAATAAAACAGAATTGCTTCTTATAGGTACAAAATCAACATTAAACAAACTCGATGTTACCCGGTCTGCTTATTATCATCTTCGTAATATCAACCGTTTGCGTCCTTTCCTCACGCCTCACTCCACTGCCATTCTTGTTCACAGCTTAGTCACCTCCCGTTTAGATTATTGTAATTCCCTTTTGTTTCGCCTCCCACATAAAACTCTTCACAAACTTCAACTGGTCCAAAACTCAGCTGCTCGTATCATTACTCGCACCCCTTCTATTCATCACATCACTCCTATCTTACAACAGCTGCATTGGCTCCCTATTATTTATCGTATCAACTACAAAATACTTCTTACTTTTAAAGTCATTCATAATCTAGCCCCTTCATATCTTTTTGATCTCCTCCATATACCCACACACACACGTACTCTTAGATCCTCTTCTTTTATTCATTTCACCGTTCCCCGTGTCCACCTTGTTTACTATGGGGAGTAGAGCTTTCAGTTTCTCTGCTCCTCAGCTCTGGAATTCACTTCCACCAGACCTCCGTAATATTGATTCTCTCTCACTTTTCAAATCCAAACTCAAAACTCATCTGTTTAGAATAGCTTATTCCCTTTGGCCATAACTGCACTATCTTTTAATTGTATTGTATCTCATTGTTTTTTAAATTTTGTTGTTGTTGTTGTTGATGATGATGAAAGGTGACCCTGAGTGTCAAGAAAGGCGCCTATAAATAAAATGTATAATAATAATAACTTCTCAATAGACCAGAACCCTCGGGTCTAATACATGTATACGGGACCAAAACTGCCAGGGCTGGTTCATGGTAAGAGATAGTGTGCTTATGAACAGTGACTTAAATATATGAACAAGACCAGACTAGTCGAGTCTTAATCATACAGAAAGGACCTTCGCCTGCAGGGAAGGTTAGCTCTAGGGAAGGGAAGGTTAGCCATACCTCTAGTGGAATGGGCGCTAGTGCCTATAGGGCAACCCTGGCCCACAGAGGTGTATGCCAATGATATGGCATCCACTATCCATTTGGACAGTCTCTGCTTCGTGACAGGAGCCCCCTTGGACCAGCCACCAAAGCAGACAAAGAGCTGTTCTGACTGCCTATAGGATGCGGAGCACTCCAAATAGACTTTCAGAGCCCTGACAGGGCAGAGTAAATAGACTTCCCCGTCCCCATCAGAAGGCGGAAGAGCCAACAATGAAATCACTTGTGCACTAAATGGTGTAGAGAGCACCTTGGGCACATAGCTATGTTTGGTTTTCAGAGTGACTTTAGAGTCACCTATACCAAACTCCAAACAAGAGGGGCTCACAGAGAGCAATCTCCCACTCGCTTAATAGACGCCAGTGCCAACAGGAGAGTGGTCTTTAGCGAAAGCGGTTTGAGGTCAACCGACTGAAGCGATTCAAATGGCGGACCCTTCAGGTCCCTAAGGACCATGGAGAGGTCCCACGGCAGTACAGAGGGAGGTCTGGGAGGATTCATCCTCCTATCTCCCTTCAGAAACCGCACAACCAAGTCATTCCTTCCCAGTGATTGGCCAGCCACCGGAGCATGATGAGCTGCTATGACTGCCACATATACTTGCGGGGAGCGACCCGTGTCCAGCAGCTCTTGTAGTAAGGAGAGTATCACTGATAACTTGCATGACTGAGGTTCAAAGTGTCTGAGCACCAGCTGGAGAACACTGACCACTTTGAAACGTAGAGGCGCCTGGTACACAGGGCTTTAGCCTCAGAAATTGTGTTCAGAACCTTCTCGTGGAGGTCCCGGGGTACCCGTTGATGAGCCACACACATGTAGGGCCCATAATTCGGGACGAAGGTGCCAGATCGTCCCGTTCGCCTGTGTGAGGAGATCTTTCCTCAGAGGGACAGGCCATGGGACTTCGTCCACCATTTGAACCAGCTCTGGGAATCAAGGTCTGGTTTTCCAGAGAGGTGCCACCAGGAGGACTGGGCATCCGCTCTCTCTCACCCGTTTGATGACCTGGGGGATCATGGAAATGGGGGGAAACGCATACAGAGGGCAGCTGGGCCATATCCGCACCCATATTCCGAATGCACGGGAAATGTGCTGCTCTAAGATAGCTCAAGTTGGGTTGTACCCACATAAGCAGATATCTCGCCATGGAGTACAGGTGTCCCGACCTGAGACCGCCCTGGCGATTGATGTATGACACCACCGACGTGTTGTCCGTGCGGACTAAGACGTGGTGTCCTTTGAGGTCAGACAGAAATGCTTTCAGGGTCAAACAAACTGCTGCCATTTTCAGGCAGTTGATGTCCGCTCCGTGCTTGACCAGAGGCCGCATGTGGGCTTGCCCTCGTGCAAAGCACCCCAACCTTGGTTGGAGGCATCTGTGAAGACCACTTTCCATCTGGAGGCCACTCCCATGGTCACACCCTCTTGGTACCAGCTTTGATCCTGCCTAGGGAATCAGAGTACGCAAACAGCTGTGATTCACCGTAACGCGCATGCTGCCCGACCCCCAAGCATGGGCTGGTACGCGGCGCTTGAGCCAGTGCTGCAGCGGGCGCATATGCAGTAGTCCCATCTGGAGTACTGGAGATGCGGTGGTAATGAGACCGAGAAGTTTCTGAAACTCTCTGCTGTGAGACGCGCTCTCATAGTTGTAGAAACCATAACCGTGCCCAGAAAGACCACATTCTGGCTGGGTGTTAGTTTGCTCTTGGCCAAATTGATTTTGAGTCTCAGGCATTGCAAATGGCCGAGAATCAAATCTCTGTGCATCAGCAGTACCTGAACTATGGTAACTTCCTTCCATCGGCACTCCAGTCATTATCCAGTGTTGCCAACCGCTTCTGGAACACACCCTAGACACCTTTTAGCACACTGGCCAAACCATTGTTTGAAATTGTGCAAGAGAAGTCTTGCAAGTATGTTGGGTTGATCAACAAACCAAACTTCTGCATAGGATGGGTTTTCTCTCTAATGAGGAAGAATCAATTAGACTACTATGCACCTGCAAAACCAAAATTGGTGTTTACCAATCAGTGGGCATTTTCAAACTACAATGGGTGTTTTCAAGCATCTTTCATCAGGCTTGCTAAAATCATGAAGGCCCACCCCTGAACCAAGCCCCCAAGGGATTAGAGCAAATCGGCTAAAGTGGTTGAAATTGCTAATCATCGTGGTCCATCGTGGTCATCAAATCAAGTTAGTTCAATGTCACTGTCTCCATCCATGTGTGCTGACGGTTTTTATCAGCTTTCCAATGCTGATCCAATATCCATTAAACACTGAAATTTCATTCTCAACCAAAATTATGGTTTAGATCAAAATGCAACCCTGTATCAATGTCACTTTGCTATGGGGTGCTATGGTGATACAGCATGTGCTGTACTTTCATTCAAACCACAATACTTCAGAAGGATTTACTAAGATTTTGACTAAAATAAAGGATATTCAAGAAACTTAAATCCTATATTGCACCAGGTGAAGAATAACACATTTTAAGAATCTATTTCAGAAATGCTTCCTTACATAAACATCATGGTGAAGAATACTGATTTTAGCATTTGAGGTTTTAATTTAGATTCCAATATAAACTGAGAAAGTTTAGCAGCTGTTATGCAAGAGATTCCGGCCAGACCTGTTTTCTTTCCATTGTAAGTTAAATTAGTCAGATCATTGAGACTCTCACCTTTTGTTCTGCAAATGGCTTTCGGAGCCCGTTTGCCCGAGCCCATCGGAGCCCAAGCCCATTTGCCTTTTGTTCTACAAATGGCTTTCGGAGCCCCTGGCCCAGACGTTGAATCATTATGCTGATTGGATTAGCAATGCAATAGAGTGTTATGCTGATTGGCTCGGTTTCTCTTGAGCAAGCCAGATAACCTGCCAAACCGGTTTTTGCTTGATAGAATCAACTCCTCCCTACTTTTGTATGCTTTGTTTGAATGTCTCCACCCCCAGAAGTCCCTCCTCCTAAAATGCCTATAAGATACCATGTAAAGTTACTTTTAGATTAGATTTTGTTGGACGGACTGCAGCAACGCTCAATAAAGAATAACTTCTGCTTCAACGTGATCCCAACGTCTCTTGGTCTCTGCTTTGATGAAGGAAAAAAAGTTTCCTACAGTTTTGAAATGAACATCCCCCAACCCGCGGGTGAAATGCAGGTGAAAATTGACCATGGCGGGTAACGCATATCAACATATAACCGTGCCAATTTGGCGGGTTATGATTCATAAATTGTTTTATCACTTTGTACAGCCCCACTATCAGAGCCCTTCCCCTAAAAGAAGCCTCAAACATTAGCAAAACAAAGGGTGAAGAGGGTCGCACACTGAGAGAAGCGATGCGCAGCACCATGTCTTAAAAATTCGAACATTAACAGTGCGCGCCCAACTACGACATCGGCTGTTCAAAATAATGCTGCACAGCGTCACTCACATTTTTCATTTAAAATGTAAAGATTTGGGACAAATATATGTACGTATTGACTTCATCCTCGGCTGAAAGATTGTGTATTGTGCATTTACCATTTGGTTTTTGTGGCTTGAAAAAAGTATTTTGCTTCATAAAAATATAGCCTAGATCGCCTTTCCGTTTTCTCCGTGTTTTCCCCCCCAAATACCTTAAAGGACAAGTTCGGTATTTTACACTTAAAGCCCAGTTTTCAGATCGTTTCTGATGAAGCCGGAAACGGAAATGGGGTTGTTTGTATTCTTTCTGTAGTCTTTTGCAGTCTATCAAGACAAGGTGCATTACCGCCACCCACTAGGCTAGAGTGTCTATTATTCAAGCTCTCAACGGAAGAATGGGTGTGAGGCGTTTGAAAAAAATAGGTCAACAGTTTTACAAGGAATGGTAAAACACCTGTTGGAAAGCATCTTTTGCAGCGATTTTTGTGTGAGCATATCAGTGAACACCCCTGACCACTCAGGGGTAAACAAAAGTTTAATGCGTTTTAGGAAAGATGATTCCTGTGCACCTATTGTGCCATTGTGGAGGTGGGGCGGAAAGCGAAAGAAAACGAAAATTCTCGGGACAGCAGCATGTGTCCAAATTTTAAACTTAACCGTTCTATTTCATCAGAAACGATCTGAAAACAGGGCTTTAAATGTAAAATACCAAATTTGTCCTTTAATTCAAACCCCTTGATGCCACTTTGTTAATTCTTGAAGTGAACTTTTGCCTGTACGGTGTGTTAACTAGGTCAACGTTGTCACGACACACACACACAGGGAATTAGAGATCCAAAGGCAATGATATTTATTGGGCAAGAACATACACAGACCAGGAAACACAAAATCAATTCCGAAGTGTGGAGACATTAAACAAGGACTCGGTGACAAACACTGAAACTGACAGGGTATATACACAAGTGCTAAACGAGGTGACGAGGAACAGCTGAACACAATGACCACTCAGTGACAGACAGGATGATGGGAATTGTATTGTAGTCTAATGTGAATGACACCGTGAGAACGAGGACCTCTAGTGATAACCCAGGGAAACACAACCAGACACTGTGACAAACGTGGAGTCCTAGGAGACAATTAAGAGGCCACTTTCTCCGACTCATTAATACAGCACGTCCAAGACTTTAGCGCAAAAAGCACCCTATAGCATCTTTATTGCTATGTGCAGATAAACTCGTGGCTTTCCTTAAATAAACATTTGCGGTCAATACTGACTTGACAGCATGAATTGACAGCCTGTCTGCTAAATCAACGTTTACATTTAAACATTAATTTTGGAGTGAGCTATATTTGGAGTTTACAACAAAACGCTCACAAAATGCTCACAGAGAATATTGTTTTATTTTATTTTAATGGTAATGGTATGTGTGAACAGTGAATGGCTGTCATAAGGCTGAAGGCAGTTCAATGATTCAGAATAAGATTTAATAATAGATACAGTCATGGCCAAAATTGTTGGCACCCCTGGTAAATATGATCAAAACTGGCTGTAAAAAATAAATCTGCATTGTTTATCCTTTTGATCTTTCATTCAAAAAATTGCCAAAATTCTAACCTTTCATTGAAGCAAGAGAATTGAAAGTGGGGCTAAATCACATTATGAAATAAATGTTTTTCTCCAAAACACGTTGGCCACAATTATTGGCACCCTTTTATTAAATACTTTTTGCAACCTCCTTTTGCCAAGATAACAGCTCTGAGTTTTCTCCTATAATGCCTGATGAGTTTGGAGAACACCTGACAAGAGATCAGAGACCATTCCTCCATACAGAATCTCTCCAGATCCTGCAGATTCCCAGATCCATGTTGGTGCTTCTTCTCTTCAGTTCAGCCCACTCATTTTCTATAGGGTTCAGGCCAGGGACTGGGATGGCCATTGCAGATCTTGGTTTTGTGCTCAGTGACCCATTTTTGTTTTGATTTTGATATTTGTTTTTGGATCACTGTCCTGTTGGAAGATCCAAACATGGCCCGTTATAAGATTTCTAGCCCCGGCTGTTAGGTTTCGATTTTTTATCTGTTGGTATTTGATCCAATCCATGATGCCATGTATCTGAACAAGATGTCCAGGACCTCTGGCAGAAAATTAGGCCCACAGCATTAAATATACAGCAGAGTATTTCATTTTACACATGGGGTACTTTTTTATCCCTGTGTGCACCAAACCCATCTTAAGTGTTTGCTGCCAAAAAAGCTATTTTTTTGGTTCCTCTGGCCATAGAACGTTTGAAAAGTACCTGACACGACTGGCACTTCAAACGGGACGGGTTCTATGGTCTGATGAAACAAAAAAATAGCTTTTTTGGCAGCAAACACTTAAGATGGGTTTGGTGCACACAGGGATAAAAAAGTACCCCATGTGTAAAATGAAATACTCTGCTGTATATTTAATGCTGTGGGCCTAATTTTCTGCCAGAGGTCCTGGACATCTTGTTCAGATACATGGCATCATGGATTGGACCAAATACCAACAGATAAAAAATCGAAACCTAACAGACTGTGCTAGAAATCTTATAACGGGCCATGTTTGGATCTTCCAACAGGACAGTGATCCAAAAACAAATATCAAAATCAAAACAAAAATGGGTCATTGAGCACAAAACCAAGATCTGCAATGGCCATCCCAGTCCCTGGCCTGAACCCTATAGAAAATGAGTGGGCTGAACTGAAGAGAAGAAGCACCAACATGGATCTGGGAATCTGAAGGATCTGGAGAGATTCTGTATGGAGGAATGGTCTCTGATCTCTTGTCAGGTGTTCTCCAAACTCATCAGGCATTATAGGAGAAAACTCAGAGCTGTTATCTTGGCAAAAGGAGGTTGCAAAAAGTATTTAATAAAAGGGTGCCAATAATTGTGGCCAACGTGTTTTGGAGAAAAACATTTATTTCATAATGTGATTTAGCCCCACTTTCAATTCTCTTGCTTCAATGAAAGGTTAGAATTTTGGCAATTTTTTGAATGAAAGATAAAAAGGATAAACAATGCAGATTTATTTTTTACAGCCAGTTTTGATCATATTTACCAGGGGTGCCAACAATTTTGGCCATGACTGTATATTTAAATGTGGCTTTGATAATCTGATTTATTAATGATAGGGGAGCGCGGGGCACAACCTAACGCGGGGCTAAATGTAACACGGACCTTTTACGTAGTTACTCAGGGTCACGCGCTGCCAGAAGACGGTCTCCCGTGGATTTTTGAAAAGTTTTGATTATATTTTGTGAAGATACGGGACAAAGAGTGTTTTGACACCATCTAAGTATTTTTTTTCATCATACGTATTTTTCTGTTTCTGAGTTGTGTGTGTACGTCACCAAATCTAACTTTATATTGCCTTAATCACTGTCTTGTTGGCTAAAACATGGCACCATTTTAAAACATGTCAGCAACTCCTAGCAACTGTTAGCTAGGTTTAAAATATTTTTTACACAGCAGGGTTAGTTGTAGCACAGTGTTACAACTAAGCCGCCAAGTGTTCACAATATTGTAGGCTATGGGATTTGTTTACTATATTGATCACTTGTTTATTTATTAAAAATATTGCCTGTTTTCATGTAATAAACACTTTAAAATGTGATTTTAAGTTTGTTTTTATTATTATTATTACTGTTACTATTATTAATAATAATTATTTTGCATGCAAAACTGTTCAGCCCTTTCCTATATCTCTATCCATGATATTGATCCATAATAGAAGGATGATTGGATGATGGATGGATGTATGGATATCTATCTATACAGATGTACAAACAATATCAAACTATACAGATAAAATAGTACTGAATTATGTGTTACACACAAGTGTTACAACTAACCCCTCTGTCTGGTATAACTAACCCCGCGTATGGGGTAAGTTGTAACATTTGCACTTCTGTCACTTTCAGTGCAACTGTACGAAAATGGAAGGTCCTAGAAAAAAACTTTAAGTGTTCATTTGTAGCAGAGATGTGTATGTTTCTTGTGTAAAAAAAAAGATTAATCTAACCTAATTATTTTTTAAATAATTGAGCCAAAACCAAAATGTGTTAGGTTGTGCCCCGCTCTCCCCTACTTTTGTTTTGGCTAGTAGAACTTCTGAATGGCTGGTAACAAAAATTTAGTAGCCAATTGGCTGGTGAGTGAAAAAGTTAATTTCAAACCCTGATGTCAACTATTACACTGTTGATTTTATTGTGTGGACCAGAGGTGGGTAGAGTATCCAAAAACTGTACTCAAGTAAAAGTACAAGTACTTCTAGAAATATTTACTCAAAGTAAAAGTAAAAGTAACAATCTTAATAGTTACTTGAGTAAGAGTAAAAAAGTATCCAATGAGAAAACTACTCAAGTAGTTAGTTACTAGTTACTTCGGATCATAGGCCGATATATATGATATATATATAAAACATGATATGATTTAGATATTTTTTATTTAAATGACTATTATTATCATAATTAGTATCCAATGAGAAAAGTATCCAATGAGAAAACTACTCAAGTAGCTATAGTTAGTTACTTCGGATCATAGGCCTATGATATATATATATATATAAAACATGATATTATTTAGATATTTTTTATTTAAATGACTATTATTATCATAATTAGATAGGCTATCTTTGCCACAAAAACAGAAGAGACAAGCATTATTTCTGCCATCTGTAGCCCGAAAATCATTGCCTGTCCTTTGGTTTGTATAATAGTAGGCCTAACTTATACAACTACAGTTGGATTATTAGACAATGTCGAAATATAGTGAATCTGCAGAGTTTTGCATTTAAAGGCATGTAAAGGGAAACATTGACACAGAGAAGAAAGAGTTCAAACTCTTCACATGTGCTCGCGCTGACCGCTACTGAACATCTGAACACAAACGACGATCAAACGCACATCGACGGATCTTCTTCTGTCTGTTCTCCAAAATGTAGCTAATCAAATGTATATTTCTGCATGCATGTTTAAACTGGTCAACAGTGTCTAAGGCAGGCAAAGGCATTCGTTTTCAAGTTGAGTTCGCACGCCACTGCGCAATACACACACATTACCGCGGGATGGCGGGTGTTCATTTCATATGTGGACAATGGTAGCTTATTTATTGTATAAAGTAATGTCCCAGATAGCAATGAGTCGGCGGACCACCGGCGGTGCTCCGGAGGCAGTAGAAGCGTCAGAATGGCGTAATCGCAAACACGTTTGCGGGCGCACCGCTGGCGGCAGCCGCTTTTTAAAAGCGGCAGCCGCCTTCCTACCGCCTTCGTTCCGCGGCCGGCCCGCAGGCCAACCGCCGTTCCGCCACCGTTATACCGAAGGCGGCCCTTCCGCGGCCCGTCGGAGGCAAGCGCTGTTTGAGCGATCTGCCGCCGCTTATTGAATATATATTTTTTATATTTATAGCATGCAGTTTTAACAAGGATAATGATTGATCAAACCAGACAAATTTACATTTGACGTTTTATTTCCACATTTCAAAGTACAGTAACTGTCATTGAAACAAAATTTGTAAGATCACTTAAATATAAATAATAAAATTATATATATATATATATATATAGACACGATAAAAAACATGCAGGTTTCCAAATAAATGTTGGTAAAAAAAAACAGCCTTGCCAGTAAATTATAGCACTTGCAATAATTGTTAATAATATAAAGAGGTCAGCTCTAAGATGAAAAGAATTACAGTAAACATTATAACAAGTAATGAGGATATTTGGTACCAAAGAAAGTGCAGGATAGCAAATAAATCAAGATATAACATCACATTTTCAAGCCATTTCTAACAATAGGATAAGTGGTAGCCTAATAATTTAGAGTAAAGCTCTGGACTAGAATATACCATTATAATGGCATTGCTGACCTGGGGCACAAGATTTACACTGTGCTGCAATAAGATCTGTCTCTAGTATCTGTGATAAACAAAACTTGACGTGTATATATACATGTATAAAATGTATATATAAAAATACTAAGGTAAAAACAGTAGTAGAAAAGACCATTATAACTACAATGCTGACCTGAGGCACAAGCATTTGCAAGCTATATTTAACAATAGAATAGTTAAGCACGGTAACAAATGAAATAAGCAGCAAATAGTATTTAAAGTAATTGAGATCCTTGGTAATGCAGGGTCAGGGGGAGAATAAAAAAAATAAAAAAATAAAGTTAGTTCCACAGTGAACAGTGTGGATTGGGTGAGTAGTCTGGCGCTTCTTGATGTTACTGACTGCAGGATAACGAAAGAGTTACAGTTGTCAGTGATGCTGGGGTGTCAGTAGTCAGCCTAGGTTTAAGGGGTTGGCTGTGGGTCCCTCTCAGCTGTGCGGCGCCTTTTTCCGCCTTCACGGTCAGATGCTCCTTTCAGGTAACGCGTAACATTAACCTGGACCGCCTCATCAGTGGCATCCTGGGTTGCCGGGTTCTTCCGGATGGCCCCTGTAGAAAATACAGATGTGTCATGCCATTCAAATGGAATAAGGCCATACACATCTACTTAAATATAAAAAAAAAATATTCAACTTACTTTGAACAATGGTCTTCAGGAACAGGTCTCTAAAACATGCTTTATCCCCTACACCAGTCCAGGTTGTATTAATGGAAAGCGGATTAGAGAATATACTCTGAAGCATTCGCCACACTGTTGTCTTTAGGTCCCTCCCACATTAGATAGCCAAAAACCGAAGCTGAAAATCCCAAAAAGTGTTACAAATTACATTTTTCTGAAGCTTCTCATAATTAAATATAAAATGTGACAGGCTGTGGATTCAGACTGTAGAATATGCAGGGTACAATCTTAATTTGACTTTTTAGATTACCCTACGGCGTTATAAACGAAAGCAGCACACTTACAAATCGTTCCTGGAGCTCTTTATCCTGCCTCAAACTATCGTCAAGCAACGCCAAATTTTCCTGGGTGTCTAGGGGGAGTAACAGATCCCCTGGCAGAGATAACTCTCCAACAGACACATTGGCACTGAAATGTTGCAGCATAGTGTCCATTTTGTGGTCCATGTGGCACAACATCGCCAAACTCTCCAAGACGTCGCAGCATTAGGGTCTGATCTGCACCTACAGGGGTTCCCGGAATAATAGAATAAAATAGTTAGTCCTGGTCCCTCAACTACTAAACTATGACATTACTATCTAGGTCTACTACATGTACAGGTGGCCCCAGTGGGAATTAAACCAACAACTACAGGTGTTGTTTGCAAGTTGTACCTGATTGCCCAGTGCGAGCAAACGTCTTCAACATTGTCCCAACTTGCTTCACCTGCTCTTGAAGTGAGCCACTGTCATCCGAAGCTACAAATTTAAAGGCATATGATAGTTTTGAACCTACATCACACACAAAAAAGTAAAATTTAAGAAGAGTGGATGTTCTCACCTACTCGTGCATTGCTTTCCCTTAGAGCTTGGTTCTCCTCCCTCAGGGCTCGGTTTTCATTCCGGAGTCTCTGGAAATCTACATAAAAAAATAAAAGGCACTATTTTCAATACTGTTAAAACACTGGCCATTAAGACATAGGCCTAGAATATACCTTCATAGCTGAAAACTTCATGGTGAACACAAGATGCCAGGGGAGTCCAAGGACCAATAACGGAGTGATTACTTTCCCCTATTGATAATCATTGACGTAAAAATATGTTCGAAGTTATTGCATACATTTAATGAATTGGACTTAAATGTAACACTTAGTTTAGCGCAAAATCCTTCTCCTTTTGGCCCACTAACTAGACATTGTGACTAACGAAGCATTTACCTTTAAAGCCAAAACGATTGTCCAACAGTAGGTCTCATGGGTGAAGATAACCAGTTATGCTCTGGTCAAGGTATCTGCAAGAAAATGTGAACAAAGCCGCATTGTTAACGTTAGGAATATACAGTAGCTATGCTGTGGGAGACAAAACTGATCAGCCAAACGTGGAACAGTGAAATTGTTAAAAAATAAAATGTATTCATTGAGTGTACGTTAGTGATTAAAGTGAAAACAGAATTGTCCTCAAACATAAAAAGTACAGAATTAGAAATCACAATAGCCTTAAATCCAGTACAGTAACACACAGCACAACACTTGCTAGCCACTGTAGCTACACTGTAGTGAACTGAACTAGCCGCATATTTGTTCGGACAAAAAAATAAATTAAAAACACCTATATACATCATTCTGTTTTGTTAGAAAACACCAGAAGTTAAACTTAGTCTTTCTATATGTAAAATTTCTACGTGTACTAGGCTAGCAACATTGCTTAACCTCAACAAAAGTTAAAAAACAGCATGTGCTAGCTAACACTTGCTAGCACCTCTAGCTAACGTTACTGGACTAGCAGCATTGTTCAGGCAAACAAAATAATTTAAATTACCTATACATCGTTATTTTTTATAAGAAAACACCAAAAGTTAAACTTAGATGCAACTTTAAAGCTTTGGCCACCTAACGTTACTGTAGCTAGTTATATTTCTACATGTAACGTTACTAGCAACATTGCGTAAACAAGGCTGAACAAAGATGACGTTACAGATTTGAAATATATAAACTAAAAACAATGTAAACATGCTATTGCGTTACACAAAAACATGTACTTACTTAAACGATGGTAGTCGATGACTTTGCTAGTTAGCAAACTGCAGGCTGTAACGTAGTAAATACTGACAGTAACTCGCGATTGAGCGGCGACCTTCTTCTTCTTCTTCTTCTTCTTCTTCTTCTTCTTCTTCTTCTTCTTCTTCTTCTTCTTCTTTCCAATTTTACGGCGGTTGGCATCCAGCTTTTTGGTGCGAGCGGCGACCTGCTGCGAATGTGCTCGGGAGGGGCTAGCCTCAGTGGCTCCAGTGCGTCATCGACAGTAGGGGCGGGGCGGGGCCAGGAGCTATTTCACAAAACTATCAGCGCAGCTCTGAAGCCAGAGGAGAATTTAGAGTTTTTCCTTCCTTCAGGTCAAAACAGGGTTTTGATATTACCATGGTTGCACTTGCAAATGAATACAAATATATCAAGTAGGCCATACCTTTGGCCATGTTGCAGATGTATTTCACTGTTCACTGATTAGTCAGGCATTGGTAAAAAGTCTAACTTCATCAATTTATTCTGCTAAATTGTTCATACCATGAATGAAATATCTATTTTAAACCTAATCAGAATCAGAAAGTTATTTATTGCAAGTAAGTAAGTAACTTAAGTTTTACAAAATGAATTATTTTTGGTTTATTGGTGCATGTCTCAATTGTGCATAAATCAAAGAAATGTAAACAATTTTCACCTAAGTGCATAAAATAATTTGATATATTTTACATATAATCACTTCAGAGTTTCAACGTCATTTAAATGTAATTTCCTAAACCTTACCTTATGGAATCAAGAGTCAGGATTTAAACCCTAATGGCTTTGGAGCAAAAAAAAAAAAAAGCTATAATTTAGGCTATTATGATTTTATAATCGCTTCAAATGTGAAAAGTAGTTAAAATGCTGTCAGTTCCACTAACTCCCAACATGCGTTTGCAACATGGCTGGTCGATTTGAGAGTAGAAATCTGTATTTCAAAGCGGCTTGCCGCCAGCTGGCCGCGGTCCATTAGACGGAGGCAACCGCCAGAGAAAATGAAGCAGTCGGCCCGCCGGCTATTCGGCGGCGGCATCTCGCATAAAATGGGAGTGACGTATTCGGCGGCAAACGTTGTATCCCCGCCAGCGGGACGCACCTATAGCCGACAGCTTAGGGCCGGCGGCAAAAAGAAGCCGTGTGGATATTTTTTGCTATCTGGGGTATAGGCCTATGTCCAAAAAAACGGGTAATGTCATACTTTGAAGTAGTGCTATCATATTGTAATAATCTGTTTGGTTGTAAAATGTATTACCTGAATGAAATTAAATCGAATATCGTTCCACAGGATATATCGTCCTCAGCATACGAAGATAATAGAGATCTTCATCGCTGGCAAAGATTATGCATTTGCAGATTTGCTTTCACTTGACTGTACTGTAGGTCCACAGCCACTTCATCCAGCTTTCTTAATGTTCTTAAATCTTCCTGTTACGACTCCGAGTCGAGTGTGAATTGAAAGCGCTTCAGACGATTCAGTGCGTGTAGGAAACTGAACAGATCATACAAACTGATTCGCGAACCGATTTAGACAGATCTGCCCACTTGTTTGATGAAGTCTTTGAACAGAATCGACTCAAAAGAGTGATTCATTTGTGAATTGAGCATCGCTCATGCCCAGAAAAAAGATACAGCGCGCTTGGAATAAACTACGCATTTAACAACACGTATTGCATTAAAATAAAGTAACGAGAGGAACGTCGCTCAACGTAACGAAGTAAAAGTACCGTTTTTTTATTAGAAATGTACTCGAGTAAAAGTAAAAAGTACCCACATTTAAATCTACTCTTAAAAGTACAATTTTCCCCAAAAAATACTCAAGTAAATGTAACGAAGTAAATGTACTTCGTTACTACCCACCTCTGGTGTGGACCAAGTATTTTGCAATGTTTTGAAATTAGACTTTCTAGTTTTGTGCCACTCGATATACAATGCTTATGAAAAAAGTATTTTAGAGAGGATGATTGTTTACAGGGAACTCTTAAATGTAAGGGGACAAATAAAAGTTTCAGGCCCTGAGGTCGTGCCGTACATGTAAGGGTTCGATTTTGACTGATATGCATGGAAATGTAACAAGTTATCTGAAGCACTTACAGCAAACATAATTTACATAATCTTCAATTGTGTTGAAGTTGACACATTTCAGTCTTCTAAAGAGTAAAACTTCCACAAATATGCTTTTGAGGTAAAAACACATACATGGTAAACAGAAGTACAAGTTTTTTTCTATGATAAATGAATATCCATGTCACGTTTTAGGTTTGTTCATGTCATGTTTCCATGTCTTTCATGTGATTACAATAATAAGCAGATTATTTAAGCTGAGCTGACCAATAAACTTTGAGGAAGTAGAAGGAGATGTGGAACACATTGTGCGTTTTATTTTTCCCATGTGGGAACGCATGAAAAGGACCTGAAACTGCACGAGCGAAACAACTGAGGAAAGTGTGTGGGAAAAGATTAATTAATTAATTATTTTTTCTTACAACTTGTGAGCATCTAGATTGAGGTGTAGTTAATGGCAAATGATCTTAATGTGCCTTTCTTTCTGATTCTGGTGTGAAATGTGACCCAGCCATGACTTGACAGAAAATACTCTTTATATGTCACTTATAAAACCACTGAACTGATATGGCATGTAAACAGACCTTTACCATTGTGTGGGAGGGACCATTTGTACTGGAATGGTCTAAGGAAGTGATTCTTGTGGGAGTATCAGTTACGGTGGTTTATGCACATGATCTATCATTTAAACATCAGTTCCAGTCACAGTTAGGTAGGTAATTATCTTAATAATTTTTTAATAGTTCATTGCATTTATGGTTATATTTTATTTCTCACATATCTCCTTTTCTCTCTTTTTGAGTGTCACATTAAACATGTCGCTTTTAACGTTGATGTTGTATATTATGTGGCCAGAATCATGTGTTTTCAACGGTATAGGCTATAAGTAATTTTGTGGTGTTGTGGACATTTTATGGTGGTAAGGCTGCATTTGATGTTGGGCATTTGTGACAAGTGTGTGGTTGAGATCGCATTGTGTTGGCGCGCCCCTTCTGAGTTGCATGTTAGTTTTGTAACCGATTGAATGTATTTATAATACAAATATGTTACATTCCTACCCAAGTCTATGGTTAGGGAAAGAAATAACAAATATTAATGCAACAAGAAGACACAAAATGAAAATAGATAAACCACAGCAGATAAAGGCTTAACAAAACTTTATTTGGAAAATAATTAGGTGTGTGTTTGAATCATACCAAATGAAGAACAAAACTAAATATCCTACCAAAATAAACTAAAAATAATGACAAAATTCGTACCTCTACTAACTGACTAACGAAAAGCATGTTTTCCTTGAGATGTGCCTATAGCCCAGTTGTACCCTACAAGTTCAAACATGCTAGTCATGCTATTCCAGCAGACTCTCCAAGCATTTTTCCCTTTACTATCAGATACTGGTAAAAAAAGAAAACGTCTCATTTTTACATTCCATGCTTTTAGGGCTAAAAAAGCAACTAAAATGGCTAAATTATTGTTTTTCTACTGCTGTAGTACAAATACAGTATGTAGGAAGCATAGACTTGTTCAATAAATGGTAATGTACCGCTTATTTTTGCTAATTTTCTTCAGTTGTGGAAACAAAGATAGGCTAGAAATGTGAATAGGATAAGGGTTGTGAAATAAACCGAGCATAAACCAGCCCAAATAGCCAAATGACCCCATCCCAAATACGAAAACTCAAAATATGCCACTCCCATGCCTAAAATACATATTTTACAGTCACTGTTATGCGCTACACACAATTTCAACTTGAAAATCACAATATAGTAATCATAAAACACAAGTTTACATAAGAACACACATGAGATCAAAAGAATTCGACAACAAAAATATGTGGCCTGCTTGCATCCGTTCTTGACATTAATATAGACCCAATATATGCAAGACATAGCAATAAAACAAAAGCAAGGAAAATGCATTGAAATTGAGAATTGAAAATACGCCTAATGGAAACACGTAAATTTCGCAAAAACTCCCATTTATCGCAAAAAAATGTTTACACTCGCATGAGGTGGTTTTTTCAGGCAATTCGAAAAAGGAATATTTCGCAAAGCTGCAATGGAAACAGTTTTTGCGCATTTACAGTCACATGACGTAGATGACGCGGTGTGTTCGGACAGAATACGAGTCAGAGTTATTTATTAAATTTATAAAAGACAAAAAAATTACAGGAATACTGGATTCTAAACCACAAAGAAATGCCACAATCAAGAGCTTGAAGCAGATATGAGGGAGAAACACCAAGAAACACCTCATATGTGCCGCTCACAGTATAAGGGGCTTTCCTTCCTATTAATGATGTGGATAATCATACGTCTCCTTCGATTAATAATAATGGCCAGTGCGGAGGCTGGGAGATACATAAACCTATCAACGTCCGTTGCCATGGATTTTTGGAATGACCTCTCGCAAAAGGAAAAAATTACGTTTTAGTAGCATAACATCGTTAATGGAAACGGTGTCATTTCACAATAGTTTTTTGTCGATATTTAGAAAAAAAACGCAAAAGTTTTGCGCAAATCTGTAATGGAAACGTGCCTACTGTTTCATATTCCTACTTACTGGTATCAAAGGGTAATACCATGGTACATATCATGGTACTGCAAGTCACATGCCGTGGCAGTCTGGATCATATCCAAAACACCACCATGACACAAGTGACTGACTGGTGTATAAGCGCCCCCATCCTACCACAGACTTAATAAGCTGTGGAACTTAAAGGTGCAGTCTGTAAGAATGTCAACTAGTGGTCGAAAAAAAAGAGAGCCCTCCTTGAGAGCGCATACCGCTTTGGAGCTGGCCATCGAAAAAATGCTTTGGCAGGTGTGAATGTGCCACACGTACAACATGTCCGGAGCAGCGAAACGGAGCGTGATGCTAACACTGCTTGTAAATTACAAGTGTGAAACATTCCTTTACCAGGGGTTAAAAGCAGGATTTAGAATGACAACAACCCGGGGTAAAACGCAGTGTGAAAAGCGAAGAAAAAAAAAGGTCATATATAGGCCTACGCTATTTTGTCTATAATTTCAGGAATTACCAGTTTTTCACAGAAAGGGAACCATACTTAACTGGACTTAACTGAAAGTATGCGCAAAAAAATGTTGCCTTCATTTTCTTTCAACTAAGCAAAGAAAAAAAAAGATTGCTTACGTAATAATTGCTCTTCTTCGATTTTTTACATTTGTTTAGACTTTATTCGAGTTTTTTACATGTCCACTACAATGTGTGTGTGTGTAGCATCAAGGCATCAGTGTGTGAGTATGTTGTTTGCTCAGATTGAAGATTGTTGCCCGAAGATTGTGGGTTCGATTCTCAATACTGGCAGGACATGACTGAGTTGCCCTTGAGCAAGGCACATAACCCCCAATCGCTCCTGTGTGTTCACTACTCGCTGCTCCTAATGTGTGTGCACTAACTTGGATGAGTTAAATGCAGAGGACAAATTCCAAGTATAGGTTACCATGCTTGGCCTTCACATGACTTCATGGAATAATTAATAAACATTAATAGAGCTGCCAACTCTCACGCATTGACCGTGAGACTCAAGCAATTGACCCTTTTCACACACTCTCACGCCACACATCCATTTTCTCACGCAGAGTAAAATCGCGAAGCAAAGAGGACACTGACACCGACAGACTAGACCAGGGCTGTCAATCTTCCTCTATAATACTATTCGAATTCCATTCCTTATTTTATTTAATATTCGAATAATATTCGAATATTAAATGCTCAAATTCATCCTATTATTAATATTTGCGACATTACACAGGCTTATGGATCGTCAATGCCACTATAGCATTTGGTTGTTGTTGTTACACGTTCTGTCCACTAGGGACAGCTAACATTACAGTAAACATTTAGAAACGGGTGATCGCGTTTTTTTATTAACAATAAAACAGCGGAACAAAATGAATGACTTTAATTTGGCAACTTGAATGGACATTTTTCCACTGATCAGTTATCTGATGTTGTGTCAGATTTTCACAACTCTGTCAGTGATTGTTGCGCGGCTAGGACAGCAGACAGCTGGTAAGCCCCGTGATGAAGAGAAGAAAAGAAGTCATTCTTGCCTGTTTTAGCAGCGGTTCCTTGGACAGATCGCCTATAGCTTGTCATGGTGTAGCGTTGTCAGATGTGCCCTAATGGTGCGTTCACACCGGACGCGAATAGACACGGCAGGCGCGAATTTGACGCGCTATTCGCGTCCGGTGTGAACGCACAGTAAGGTTGCAAGTTGAGGAGTGATATTTCATTCAGACTTTATTTGTGATTTAATTTTCCCATTTATGATTTGAAATCCAAACACCTTCCACACATCGCTTCTCAAATTGTCAGGAGTGGTGATCTCCGTTTCCATGGAGACATTGCTCGCCGCCATTATTGACAGTATTGTTATGACGATGCAGCGTGGATAACGCGCACAATTGTGTTACGATTCAATTTTTTAATTGTTTATCAGACGAAACAAAAGCATTTCATTTTCACATGCCTGTGTAAGCCAAGTTGGCGAGAAAGGCAAGATATCATATAATAAAATAATAAAAAAAAGAAAAAAAAGCAATATTCGAATAGTAACTTCAGCATTCGAATAGTATTGATTTTTTTAATATCCGAATTATATTCGAATTTCGAAATTCGTTCCAACAGCCCTAGACTAGACAGAGAAGTTTACTTTTGATATGGAACAAATTCTCAGCTCTCAGATTCTGTCACTTTTATTACAAAATTCAACAAAAAAGCTTTTAAATGTGACAGATCGCTGTAGCGCCTCAGTTCAAATGGCGCGTGAAGCAATCATCTCTCTTTACTAGCCTAGTAAATGATCAATAGGTGTGTAACGTGTTGAAAGATACAGTAGCCTACAACTTACCGGTGACATGTACAAAAAAATTACTTATATCATTAAAATATTATAGAGTTGTTGTAATAAAAACCGCATTAGGCCTATATATAATTGGAGTTGTTATATTTAACCTTTAATAATACCAGCTGACAGGGCTCTCTGTAGCTTATGTTTACAGCATTAGGTGAGATTTTCTTTCTTGAGAAAAATTAACATCTACTGTACCTAATATGTATCCAAATTGAATCAAGATCAGAATAAAACCACAATAATTTCATTGAAATTGTAAAATTTGTATTAAGCAATAATAAAAGCAGTAGCCTATACCAATTATTGCACCATGCTCTCACTAAACTTAATACAATTATGTGTAGTTAGGCTACTAAATGGTTTGACAATCACAATAGCAAGTTTCTTTTTTTTTTTACATCACCAAGCCTGCCCTAGTTTTGGACTGCCTTTGTATGGATTTTTGACCCTTTGCCTGGATGATTTACGATTACCAGAGGCGGACAGAGTACACAGCTTCATTACTTGAGTAAAAGTACAGATACCCCTTGATAAATTTTACTCAAGTACAAGTAAAAGTACTAGTCAGATGTCTACTTAAGTAAAAGTACTGAAGTACTTGTTTTTAAAAGTACTTGAGTATCAAGAGTACATTTTCTAAATATTGCATTACTACTGCCACAGTGCTTACATTTATGTACAGAAACGTCCTACATGGAGTTATGAAAAATGTTAATGTTAATACCTTGAAGAATGTAAAAGGAATTGAAAGTAAAATCAAGTCATTTTCATCTTTTTACCATGTTGCTTTATTTAAAGGTGCTCTGATGTTGGGTGACTACACTTCTTGTTGAAATTCATAGTATTTTCAAACAAAACGCGGAGGCTAGACCCTCTCTCATCCGCGCACTAATCCCCCAAACCCCAAACCCCACCCCCAGTTTGTTTTTGTTGCTGTTTGTGGAGCCTGGGGTGTCTACAGAGACTGCGTTTTTTTACGGTGTGTTCAGGGGACAGGCAGCTAACAGATGTTTGCTGTATGTGACAAAAAATGTTTTGGCCTAAAAAACGCGTGACATCGCTTAGAGCACCCTTAACATTTCTCACTTGCCCACAAGGCAATAGCACAGTGGCAACGCTCTGACAAACCTCTGCTAGAGTTTTAATGGATTTTTTTGCACCCACATTTGAACCTGACTGTGTTAAACACACCGCATACTCAAGAATATCAGAGCAAATGCTCAGCTTGCATTAATGTGTAATATCAGAAAAGAAAATTCAGCTAACAATTGTGTGCACATTTGAGTTTCTCTGTTTTTTTCATCAATCAAATAAAAAAAACTAAACCAGCAAAGAAGGCAATATAGCAATGTTCTGACACACCTCTGAACCTGAACCTGAAAGCTGATTGCTGATAGGCTGTCCCAATCAGTGGCGACTGCACTATCCAGTCACGTTTGAGAGGGAAACAACAAATTAAGGGTTTCCGAGATTTTTCTTTTTTCATAAAAATGAAAAAATGATTTTTACTTTTTTCAGTAAATGTACTCCGTTACTGTCCGGCTCTGCGGATTACCCTATTAAATTTGCACTTGGATCTATCTATTTGTGTGCATGCCGTGACATTTATGGGGTTTAAAAAAAAGGTTGGGTGGATTTTTTTACCATTAGCCTACATGAGGGTTGTGTACACACACTGCCGACACCAAAGTATGTTCAAACACCATGTAAAAGTACATTTTGCATAATAGCCTATAGGTCAAAATAGAAAATTTGCAATGTAAAATATTAAAATAAGTTTAAAAATTGAAAACCCAGCTCTGAAAAAAATTATTTCATATTGTTGTTGAACCACAGAAGCACTATGCAAAAAGGACTAATATCTCCTGACGGAGATGGAGTGTAAGCTATGTCTTTATGTTTGTGAGAGAGTGGCTGTACAGTGTACATGAAGTGGTTGTTTTGAGAATAGCAGGTTTGATTTTGTCTTCTCCTGAGAAGCTGTGGAATGATTCGATCTTGTTTTGTTTTAGTATATAGTGTTTGCGATGTGATCTGACATTTAGGGTTAAACAGATTCCAGTTTCAGTCTGGTAGGTGATTTTCTTTTGTATAGATGGTGTGCAAATGAGCTGCTATATTACACCATTTGTATAGATGGTGTGTTCACAGTGTGTGTGTGTGTGCACTTGGATGGGTCAAAAGCAGAGCACAAATTCAGAGTATTGGACACCATACTTGGCTACACGTTAAGTCACATGGAAGAAAGTTTGATGTGAATATTTTGGAGCTTACTTTGCATTCTCCAGAATTACATGAGCATTTGTGTTACTGTGTTTTTTAAAAACATTAATATAAATCAGTTAAGTGATATAGCCAAAGAAATAAGTAGTAAACATGATGTTTTAGAGTACAGGAATTAATGAGTTATTACCCAGAACTTTGTGGTGTTTGTGTTTGGTGAATATAATGTGTGTTTAATGTTGTGTTTAGAGTGCCTCTTCAGATTACTTTTTATTCATTTTTACTTTTTTATTCATTTTTCATTTTTACATTCATTTAACTTTGCTTTTATTTGCATCTTTTTCAGTTAGTGTGTGTGTGGTTTTTCTATGGTTTACCATAATTTATATCAATATATCTGGTGGGTTGTGACCAAAAATTTTTTTGGTTGCTAATACTATACAATATTTGTCCCAGTGTGCCATGAGTTTAAATCACACTTCTGCTGTTTTTTTTAAGTGGAAAATGTTTATATTTTCCTATGCAGTCTGTGTTTAGAGTTCTCGGTGTAAAATAGATTAATTGTTATAGAAGTTATAGAATCTGTCTCTATTCAAACTATTCTCACTTTCAACAAAACTAAAAAGTCCAGGTGGAGATGGGTGCTGCATTCTGAACTTTACAAGTTTGAGATTGGCATGCTACTCTTCAACCCCTGAAACACCCAGGGCCCTATTCTGAAACGCAAGTATCAAAGTATCAAACGCAAAACGAAATTAACTTTTGTGGGCGGATCCCGCAAAATGCTGTTGCTATTATACCGGCGGGATAAATGACTCTTGTGCCTGAAGCAAATCTAAAATGGGTTGGTCTGAAGTAGCTTCATAATTCATACACTGTAAAAAATAAAACATAGATTTTATTTATATTTAATTAATTAAAATGAGGCAACAGATTACAAGCAATATTATTAATTAAATTTAACAAATTAGAATTGAGTAATAATTAATCAAATTAATTCCTTAAATGTTAACCATTTAAAATGAGTAAAATTTACAAAATATATGTTATTGCCAACATTGAAGACACCTGATGTTAACAAGCAGAATCACTGAAGGAGAAAACCATAATTAAAGTCACCGTTATGGAGATGAGTGTGTGTTTTAGTTGGGCTCTTCACCCTTAAATTAATAACTTTAAGTTTTGTTTGGCTGCTGTACATGAGTTATAACAGCCAGAAGAACAAATAGAAACGTTGATCTGATGGTGTTGGTTGTGTTTCACAACTTCACAATCATTGACTTGAATCACTGATCTCAGTCCAATTTATTAGTTAGATTTATTATATTAATTCTAGCTGCATAATATGAATAGCCTTTTCAATGAAATCCAAATGATCAAATCAATAATAATAAAAAATATATGTGTGTTTTTTTTAGGCACACACAGACATCATGATTTAGCGTATGAATCTCAGCAATGGTGACAACCTCTGATCATAAGCTCATTATGTATTCATGCAGCAATGCATGATGGGAGCCATGAATGAGTTTTGATTGGTGCAACCCAGAATGCACTGCAACATGCTTTATAAATGTCACCATTGTTGAGATGCACAGGCTGATTCATGATGTCTGTGTTTTTTTGTACAAGAGAATATTTTTAGAAATTATTTGGATTACGTTGTAAAAGTTAAAAATATTACTGTGTACAATGCCAATACTTCTATAGTTAATAAAGTTAATTTAACTCATAAACTGGACTCCATTTGTGTTCAGTGATTCAGGTCAAATGATTGAGAAATAATGATTATGTTAAAACACAACCAACACCATCAGATCACAGTTTGTTCATCTGGCTGTTGTAACTCACGTACGGCAGCCAAACAAAAACTTAAAGTTAATAATTTAAGGGTGAAGAGCCCAACTAAAACACACACTCATCTCCATAACGGTGACTTTAATTATGGTTTTCTCCTTCAGTGATTCTGCTTGTTAACATCAGGTGTCTTCAATGTTGGCAATAACATATATTTTGTAAATTTTACTCATTTTAAATGGTTAACATTTAAGGAATTAATTTGATTAATTATTACTCAATTCTAATTTGTTAAATTTAATTAATAATATTGCTTGTAATCTGTTGCCTCATTTTAATTAATTAAATATAAATAAAATCTATGTTTTATTTTTTACAGTGTAGGTGTGGTTTGGGCGTAACGTGCAATAAACCAATCAGAGCGTCCTCTCACATTCCCTTTAAGAGCAGGCGCGCTTGTTCCATGGCGGATTGCTATTATAACGGCGGATTTACAGGCGCACGCAACTTACATGATGATGGTAAAGGATGGTTTGCAGTCTTCAGAATTTTATGTCCTGGTTCTTGACGGACAAGCCACTTTGTCAGATGTCCTTATATACCGATGTGTCTTGCCACTATTGATCAAACAGGTTTGATCCGTCATTACTACAATTAGCCTGAATAATTTGGGTAAATGTGTAAGAGATTTATGCCTATTTTTTGGCATCTTTATGGACACCACAACGATTTCTCTCATGTCGTAATATTTTTCCTTGTAAATATGTATGGTTTGCAAAAATATGAACTGCTGCGTCTGTGTAGATGAGAGAAGCAAAGTGTATGCGCGTTGTGCACACGCTACATTATGGCCAGGCATGCGCCCTTAAAATAGCATCTGAATAACGCAAATTTGAATTTGAAAAAATGAATTTTCCTGGTCAGGGGCGGAATTGTTTTCTGAAACTGCAAAATAGCACCAGGGAACGTTTGCGCCGGAACACGTCTCTTTTCGCTGAACCGACCCCCGAGCGCAAGTTCATTCCCTAATTTACAGACGTGCGTTTGTGGAGGGAAAAGTCCGCTGTGCGTCGGGTGCAAAATAGGAATTATGAATGCTTTGGCGTACAAAGTCATTTGCGCTGGGTGCAAGATATAGGGCCCATAGAGTTAAACAGAGTTTTCAGATAAACATTTCAACACTCAAGTTCCAATATATGAGCATTTAGCCTATACTCTTACCATCAGCCACTGGTAAAAACAGATTTAAAAAAAACACTATTTGATTTATAATTTCTGGCTCATATATTGAAATGTCTCAGTGATGACAAAACAATGACTTCTCACACTAAATATTTTATTCTGAATGATGACACAGAATAAGCTTACAACAGACAACTCACCACTCTAACACTTTTTTAAAAAGAGAAATTAACCCCTTAGATTCTGTAGCATGCAATGGCGAAGTAAGAACTATAGTAAGACTGTGACAAAACACTGCAAGTCGATCACATGAACCACTACTGACTGTCGCCATCATCCTCCTATCCAAATCTGGCACGCAACATCAGAAATCTTCACCAATACCATGCATGGGCCACACCAGTGACTAAAAAGCTTTGGAGAGTGACCCTTCCTCTTGGGGACCTAAGCCCAAACTTGTTCCCCGGGCACAAGTCATTGTCATCATTATGGACGTTATATGCAGGCTGCCATGGTCTCCTGTTGGTCATTGATTACTTGAATGACTATGTGATGATTTCAGTGTGAGGAAGGAAGAAGACGGGGTCAACTGACTGAGATGGGTGTCTCTCTCTCTCTGTATCCATTACCTGGTGGCTTTTATCATGTCTCTCCATGCCAATTACTGAAACAAGACACAGGTGTTTGTCATTTGCACCGGACCTACTTACTTACTTGCTCGTCTCCTGCCTCTCTCTCCCGTTACAGACCTCGTTGAACCACGCCACCCCCCCCCCCCCCCCCCCCCCTCGACACAGACTACTTGTCTCATCACCACCACAAGTAATCCACACTTGGATACCCCTGGTATCTCTTGTTCAAGACAAGCCCTAACACTAAGTTCCCAGCCAAATATGACAACAGCCAGTGTGCATCATTTGGACCCCTATAACACTGTCCAATAGGACCACAGGACAAGAAGTAGGTGATGGTCCCAGTTACGCTGGTGTTCACTAGTCAGGATAGCCAGCTGGTTGGACATAGCGTGGATAAAACCGCTTCACTAGGCCATCGCTTTGTGGATGGGAAGGGAGGAGAGGAGTGCAGGCCTAAATTATTCCAAGGAGCCAACAGACTTCTCCAAAAATGGCCTTAAAATTGCATCACTGTGAATTTCCTCTGGATCAGTGTCTTGGCTGATCGGGTACCACATAGTGTGACCACTTATGGCACTTATGGCTACTCGGCTCGACTCGCCTTTGTTTGGTTTTCCAATGTGTAAAAGTTGTACCGGTACCTGCTTCCAGATACTTTTTTTCGTATCACCTTCGGCGAAGTTCTGAGCGAGCGATACTAAAATGTGACGTGAAACACGGCAGACTGCTGATTGGTCAGAGAGAATCGTCACTATTCACTGCATCATCATTGCACGCGCCACACGGAGTATCCTGAATAACCCTGACATTTTTGAATAGTTTGGCCAGAGATTGCGTGATATACCCATTACTAATATTATGTAAAACAGCATACACTCGATTTCCTCCATTGTCCTGTTTGTGTGTGGGTAGCGGGTGTGTGTCGCGTCGCTATGACGACCAGGTACTATTGTGGAGGTACTATATGCAATGGAAAACGGAGCGAAACGCGAGCCGAGCCGAGACAAGGTAAGGCAAGGCAAGGCAAAGCAATGCAAGTCGAGTCGAGTTGAGCTGGTACTGGTAATGGAAAAGCACCATTAGTGAAGTAGACCATGTTGACTAAAACATAGCGGTTCCCAGCCTCTGAAATTGAAAGGGCGCCATGATGTTGACTCAGGTGTTGGAGATGTTGAACTGCTCCATCAGAGCTCCATGTGGTCACTGCATGGGACCTTTTCAGGCTGCATCGCTGCAATGGTCATGGAGCTCCACATCCTGACAACACCCTGCCCAATGGAACTGAATCCTTAGCCATTTCAAGGTCTTTGCCATGGCCAGTTCCAACTGAGCTGTGGACCAACTGTAGGATCCAGCATCTAAAGGTGTAAGACAACAGAAGCTACGTGCTGTTATCTCCGTCCACTCTGGTCCCTGCCCAGCCACCAGCTACTCGCATCAGGATAGGGCCGTCTCCTGTAGCTTCTGCAATTCATGTCATTGCAGGAGTGCCCAGTCGCCATCTTGCTCTGTGACCTGCTGCACCATCTTGTCTATCGTTGCTTGCTCCCATTCTTTCAGCCTTTGGCAATAACAGCAGTGTCACCTCACACTGGCAACGTGTCATTTGGTCCCGTGCTATATTTTGAAGGTGTAATCCTGAAGGACCTCCAGCCTTAAGGCCACCTGACCCTCTGGGTTTCTTAACAGCCGGGTAGTGGAAGCGTGGTCAGTCTGTAGCCGGAACCTTCTTCCGTAAAAGTATGGCCTGGAAATGGTGGAGCATCAACAGCCCCCGAGAAGTGACGCACCTCCTCTCAGCTTTATTGAAAGCTTGACTGTTGTACATGATAACGTACAGCTATTGGCATTGCACCCACTTCCACATTGATGGCATCGGTGTCAATGATGAATGGATGCCCTGGGTCAGGATATGTAAGCACTGGAGCCCCAGTCAATGCCTCTCTAGGCTAAGGGAAGGCTTCTTCACAGGCGTCATTCCAAAGGAAAGGTTGCTGGTTCGTCAGCTGGTGCAGCGGACTAGCGATTGTGGAGAAGTTTTGGCCGGCGACCGGTACCTTGCTGCCAGCTCCAGGAACCTGTGCAGCTCTGTAGTGTTCTTTGGCACAGAGCATTTTCGTACCACTGTTACCTTAGCTGGTGCAGTGTCTACTGTGGCGCTCACCACATGTGGTGACACACCATAGCAGGTGACATTTCTTGGGCTTAAGGAGCACACCGACTTGGCAGACGACGGGAAAGACACCAGTTACTGTAATTTTACAGTGTCCTTACAGTAATGTAATTAGTTATTTACTATAATCACGTGACAATACTGTATTTTAAAATACAGTAATTTACCAGGTGCATTTATTTATATAATACTGTAATTGTCCTACTAAATTAGTAAATTGTATAAAATAATTCTGAATTTACAATGCTCTATATACAGTATATTTTGGTATTTGTGGGATATTAATTACTGTCAGCTGGATTGTAAATTTAAACTTAATTCAGCTTGTCACCAGCTGGAGTGCCCTTGACATCCACCAGAGGGCTCTGCCGTCTTGTCAAGCCATCTTCATTTACATAGCGCTTTTAACAATGTAGATTGTTTCAAAGCGGTTTTACAGTGATAAACGGATAATTTAAGGTACCAGAGATTGTTTTGGCTTTATAGCGGTTCTTGAATAAAAAGTCAAGTCATCTTCATTTATATAACGCTTTTAACAATGTATATTGTTAAAAGCGTGATTGTAAATCTTAATCTAAATTGTCTAACTTGTAGACAATTCAGATTGTAAAAATGTAGATCTTGTTCATTGCCATTCACACATGGACTACACTTCCCATAATCCATTGCCCGGACTCATCATGTGTAATTGCATGCAGCTGTGTCTCATTAGCTCATTAGCTCTGCTGCCTACTGTATATAAGTCGTGGTTATCGTAGTTTTGTGTGTGTCACTGCTGCATTTCTGAGCACTCTGTCTTTGGTTTCTCATGTTCATGGTTTTTGACTCTCTGCCCGGTTCCTTTGGATTTCTTGGTTTTGCTTCTGCCCTGGATTCTCTTATTGCTTAGAGACTGTTTGCCTTTGTTTTGACCTTTGCCTGCGTTTTTTTTTTTTTTTTTTTTTGATTACCCTTTAATAAACTACTGCATTTGGATCCTCAACCTCTGCGTCTCCGAGCAGTATTATGATACAGCTATTATCTCACAAAAAAAAAAATTATAAGTAATTTGCAATATCTTGAAAAACTAGTCAAAAATTCAAATGGAACTTTCATATTTACATATACGTTAACAGACATTACTGTCACATGTGGGATTTGTAGAGCTCACTCACAAAGGCACAGGAGGCAAGAGAGAAGGTAATAAAAAAGGTGATCTTTAATCCACAAACTGATGCAAATAATCACAGGAGAACACAATAAGCACACCAACAGTTACACAACTAATACCAGACAAAGTAAAAGGAGACTGTAATATTTCAACGTGGATTTTGTAAAACAAATTTTTCTAAATAGGCCCCATCATTAGGCACATATTCCCACCTCAGGCATGTAAGACCTTTTATAAATTTCAGTGTTTTTAAGATTTAAACACATTTTATTCTCAACCCTGTAACGGACAACATGGACTTGGTTTAAAAAAGGATTTTACACAAAACTTTCTATAAAACAAACATTTACCTACTGCTCATGTGTCCCTCATAACAATTTAATAACTACAAATGTAACATTTATTATACTTAAAAAAAAAATTGGGACTGAAGTTAAAAATAGACAAATTGTGTGTCTATGGTCTCTTTATTTTTGTAAAAAATATTGTAAATTTAGATGTTTTACTAAAACCACAATTGTATTGTGTTAGTCCTTAGCATGGCAGGTGGCAATCAGCAAGAAATGCCTTACTTTTTGAATATGAAATATGAATGTGACTTCATAAATATGAATATGAAGGTTGAGAATAGTGTGACGGGGTTGAAGACTATAACCGGTTTGAAGGGAGGCATTGCCTCATTTTTTTCTTTCTCATATTGTGCCCTTCTTTCTGGGTCAACATATCTGCATGCATAACACTGTCTTTCTGCTGCTGATGTGACTGCCATCTGATCTCTATATGCACTATAATCACTATATATATATGCACTGATGCAGATAAATAATTGTATGCACGTCCATTAGCTTAAACACAAAAATGCACTACATGCGTGTATCACACCACCGCACGAGTGTTGATTAACAATTGTCGAAAACTCACAACAACTAATAGATCAAGAATGCAATTCAAAAAAATGTTTTGTTAATAAAAAGATGTTTTGCTATTCTATTTGCTGCTTAGAAAAAAATAATGAGATAGAGCAGTTTACTTTTGTGATTTAGCAATTATTAATGAATTTATAATTTCTGCATTTATGAAGGCGACGGTCTCCTTTTTGCTGAGTGCGACCAGCAGAGGGAGCCAATGTATAAATTTTAAAAACTTGTGCCTGATAGTTTGAAAAAAAACTTTTCTTGGAAAGTTATTTGTAATGTTTTTTTCTTGAATTTGGATGCTATTAGCTTACCACAGAAGCATCTGACACACTTTACGAAACTACCGTGATATAAAGTGATAGATATACCGTGATAAAATAAAGAGATTGCTGAAATGAGCTTACATTAATCTCTAAATCCACACTGCATATGATGAGCGTTTTTTAAATAAATAAATTGTCATGTGTCAGCTCCGAATGAACTTGTCCGTGGCTATTTAAATTAAAGGGATAGTTCACTTTAAAATTAAAATTCCGTCATCATTTACTCACCCTCAAGTTGTTTCAAACCTGTATTAATTTATTTTTTCTGCTGAACACAAAGAAAGATATTTTGAAGGATGTCAGTAACCAAACAGTCTGTACCCATTGACTTCCATAGTATTTTTTTTTCCTACTATGGAAGTCAACGGGTAGCCTATAGTCTATATATAGGCTACTGTTTGGTTACCGACATTCTTCAAAATATATTTCTTTGTGTTCAGCAGAAGAAATAAATGAATACAGGTTTGAAACAACTTGAGGGTGAGTATATGATGACAGAACTTTAATTTTAACCCTCTAATGCATGAATTATGTTTTTGCATAAAAATTTTTTTTTAATCTTATTTTCTTGAAGATTTAAGATAACAGATTAACAAAAAAAAAAAAAATTTTTTTAAAAACCCACCCCCTTAGCAGATTTTATTTTGTTGCCTCAGGGCAACGCTATGCAGTATAGGTAGTAAATCACAGAGAAAAATTTAATATTATCTCAACGTTTATTAGGAAAATCAAGAGATTTGAAAGTGCCTTTTATTTAGAATTTACTAAATATAAGAAAAGGGCTTTAAACATGTATTTTTCTGCCTCTCAAACCTCTTTCTGGGGTCCATTCTTCATCACTGTCACTTTCCTCAAGCTCACTGTACTCACTAATAAATCCATTGTTGGGTATGATTCTGACTGATCGCTCCTTTCTACCATAAAATGTCCCTGCATCCATTTTCCTGTTAAACATCAGTGCAGAAAAAGCAAAAACACTGATTTTGGCCTTCAAGAAAGACACATCTACCATTAGCATTGCTATTGCACTGAACACTAGCCTGTAAAAGTACAATTTAATTATTATTATTATTATTTTACCATATTGTGCACAAATAACATGTAATGATGTGTGATAACATCCAAACACATTGTCAGCAAAGACCTCATAAAAAGTACCCCTTATCGCATAACGTTGCCCTGAGGCAACAAGAAGAAAAACTGAATTTCTAAACATGCTAAATTAAAAAAAAGTTAATAAAACTTGACAAACGGCTTCTCTACACCTTCATGCACATACATATATTTTTTATTTACAGTTCATGTCATTGTAAATAAGATCACTGAAGCAAATAATTTTACATTCTTCTCACACCATGTGCTCCTGTGACCACATGTCAGAAAAGGAAGTCTCGCCTTCAAATGATGCTTGATAGTGACTCCCACACCTTATTGGACCATTCTATAGCAATCATTTGACCATTTTGATTGGTTGCAATTATTTAAAGAAACATGTACTGGAAATTAAACTTAAAAACACTTTCCGTTGCCTGAGAGCAACGCTATGCAGTAGAGGGTTAAAGTGAACTATCTTACTTATATTAGGCTACCCAGATAGCAGACCAACACTGAATCGCATTGAAATATCAACATTGATCCAATATTATTTAGCATTGAATTTTAGACCTCAACATTATGATTATGATGAAATTTCAACGTTGAATCAATGTCACCTTGCTATCTGGGTATAGCCTATATTTTGTGAACACATATCCTGTGCTCAAGAATGGAAAACTGCGTAGGGGTGCACCCATTGCTCGGCCCTGTTGTTTTCTGTCTGACTCAATCTGAGTCACGAAAGGGCGCTGCGGTGATGGAAAGTCCTGTTCATTTGAGCGATCCGGTTCAGTTTCGGTTCGTTTCTAAGAACCGGTTTCAGAAATAGTCACCAATTATTTTATGTTCACGTACGCCACTATGTAATTTTATCATCCGTGTCAAATACACGCTCAACCACATAGCCTATAGGCTACAACGAAGCCGAATATATTTTTCCGGATCTGAGGGATTCAAAAGAAACCGACATGGGCTGCGTACCAATTCACTTTTAGACACTCGCTCGCGAACTTCCCTAAGCACTTCCCCTCGGGAGAATCCCCATTTTAAAGTGAGTTCCACTTCGTGAAGTGGACGAGGAAAGTTTATGGACAGACCCTCCTCGACCCCTCAATTTTGACCGAGGGATCGAGTCTTCTTCTTCGGTAAATTTTATTGGCAGCTTGCAATCATTGTGCATTACCGCCATCTACAGGACTGAGGTGTGATCACATTGGGACGTAAAAAAAATAAAAAAATAAATTACATCCTACAGGATCAAAGCTCAAGCTTCAGCTGCGTGTTCAGCTCCTCCAGCTTCCACCATTAGCTCCTCAACCTTCAGGACTAATATATATATATATATATATATATATATATATATATATATATATATATATATATATATATATATATATATATATATATATATATATAAAAAAAACTAAATTCTACTTGCTAGTTGGGTTTCTTTAAGAAAAGTTATAACTGCCCTAACTGTGGACTGTGTGCTAGTTATACTCAATAAGTTTTCCATTGTTAATTATTTCTTTACTGCTCTCTTCATATTTTCCCTTTCTCTGGTGTATTGTGTACAATCTAAAAGTATGTGTTTTACATTTTCTATTACTCCACAGTTTGTGCATACTCCAGTCTGATGTTTCCCTATAATATATAATCCACTATTTAAACTTGTATGTCCCATCCTCAGTCTAGTAAACCATGTTTCCTCCTGCCTTTCCAATCCACTGATTTTACTAGCTGTAACCACTTTATGTATGTTATACAAATGCCTGCCTTTTCCCTCCTTATCCCATCCCTCCTGCCACATTCTGTTAATTTTGTCCTTAATTATACTTTTAATTTCTGATCTGCTTAATTTGATATCCAGTTCAACCAGTTCTGATGTAACAGCTTCCTTCGCCAGCATGTCTGCCTTCTCGTTCCCCTCCACTCCCCTGTGTGCAGGCAGGCACCCATATAAATCCTACGTTTATGCTCTGTTGGTTTATTTTAAAAATAAGTTGATTAATTTCATCTAGTTGATCCTGTCTACATGTTGACTTTCCACTCTGAATGCATGTTAGTGATGACATTGAGTCTGAACAGATGATCACCTTATTTGGTTTTACTTCTTCCACCCATTGAAAAAGCCAGAATTATTGCTACCATTTCTGCTGTAAAAATGGCCAGATGGTCCGTTGTCCTTTTTTAATACTCACATTATAGTTTAAAATGTAGACTGCAACCCCTGTTTTTCCAGTCTGATCTTTTGATGCGTCTGTGAAAATCTGAACTGTGTATCATATTTTATGTCAATATACTGTTGAACCTTTTGATATCTCCCTGATTTAATTATGTTCTTAGCTTCCAAATCTACCTTGGGAGAACAAAACATCCATGGTGGGATTATTGGTGTGCTAACAATTTTGCAACACGCAATTCTGTCAATTTCCATTTCATTTGCCTGCCTATTCCCATGCCACCCAAAACGGCATGATGGCCGCCCATACTCCCAGCATTCTTCTAACACCTGCTTTGTAGGGTGTGTTTCTTCATGACCTTGTAGATTTGTCCAGTAAGACATGGATAGTTTTAATCGCCTTAGATCTAAAGGCATTTCTCCTACTTCTATTTGTAATGATGGAATAGGTGTTGTCCTAAACGCACCACAACATATTCGAAGTGCTTTGGCCTGTATTCTATCTAGTTCTTGCATTAAGGTTTTAGTTGTTGAACTATAAACTATGCTTCCATAATCAAAAACGGAACGAATCAGTGCAGTATAAATCCTTTTTAGGGACATGCCTGATGCTCCCCATCTAAACCCTGCTAAACACTTCAGTATATTTATACCTTTTTTGCATTTATCTATCATTTTCTGAATGTGTGTTTTAAAATTTAACGTCAAACCATACCCCCAAATATCTTATACTATCAACTTGCTTTAGGTGCTGCCCATACAGTTTAAGATCTATGGTAGGGTTCGTTCTTTTTTTGGAAAAACATATAAATTGTGTCTTTTCAATAGATAGATGAAAGCCCCACTCATATGACCACATTTCAACCTTAACAATTGCTGATTGCATTTTAACCTTCAGGTTATCAATATTCCTTCCTCTCACCCATAATGCCCCATCATCAGCATATAATGCTCTAACCATCCTCTGATCTATTCCATTAAAAATGTCATTAATCATTATATTAAAAAGCATTGGGCTACATACGCTTCCTTGTGGAGTACCATTGTCTATTGGATATATACTTGAAGATTCCATCCCTACTTACCTCTACGGTTCTGTTATTCAAAAAATCTTGAATCCAGTTAAACATCCTGCCACCTATGCCCATCTTATTTAACTTAATTAAAAACCCCTCATTCCACAACATGTCATATGTTTTTTCAATCTCAAATAATATAACCAAAACAGCTTCTTTACTTACTTGAGCTTTCCTGATTTAATTTTCTAGACAAATAATTGGGTCCATTGTTGTGCGCCCATTACGAAATCCACTTTGGTGAGGGGAGAGCATTCCTTCTTTTTCAATTACATATCCTAGTCTTATAGTAATCATTTTCTCCATAATTTTGCATAAGTTGGATGTAAGAGCTATTAGTCTATAGCTTTTAACCTCTGTTTTATCCTTGCCGGGCTTACCAATAGAGACTACCACAGAGTGTTTCCACATTCTAGGCAATTTCCCTTGCTCCCATATCTTATTATACAACATTAAAACAACACTCTTAGCCATGTCTGATAGCTGCTCTATCATTTTGTAACACACCTCATCTTTCCCTGGTGAAGTACTCTTAACACCTATTAATGCTCTTTTTAGTAATGAGAAATTTGTATCAATTGCACATTCATTTGTGACTTTCCTCCCCAATATGCCGCTATTTTCCTCAATCACCTTTGCTCTCCACATTAACTCTTCACTGGATAGGTTCTGTGTACTATGTACTTTAACAAATGCCCTAGCCAGTACCTCTGCCTTTTCTGCATTAGTTACTGCCTCAATGTCATTTCCTCTTATTACTGGTAATGCAAATTCCCTTCTAATGCCTCCCATTTTCCTTATCATTCCCCATACCTCACTAACCTTGATTTCAGACCCAATATTGCTGCAAAAGTCTCTCCAGTATTTTCTTTTTGCCTCCCGAATTACTCTTTTAGCTTTGGCCTGTGCTTTTTTATATTCAATTAATTGATTGAATGTATGATTTGATTTAATGACTTTAAAAGCCTTGTTCCTTGCCTTAATTGCTTCTTTGCACCCCTCTGACCACCATGGAACCATTTTCTTTTTCTCTCTCATCCCGGTAGATTTACCTATAATCTCCTCTGCGGATTCATACAGTATGCCAGTAATCATAGAGTTCAATTCTTCAACATCATCACCTGAATGTGACATAATCCCCATCAACCTCCCACTTGTTACCACTATAATGTTCCCAGTTGACCGCTTTTATCTTCCATCTTGGGAACCAGTTATCTTCTAAATGTACACTTTGGTCACTCATCTTTGTCCAAATAGGGTAATGATCACTTCCCAAACTATTATCATTAAAAACCTCCCATTGACTTCTCACTGCTATTTGTTCTGACACTATAGTTAGATCTATAGCTGACTCTGTTCCTCTGCCTACATCAAATCTTGTACCTCTTCCATCATTCAAACATACTAGATTGTGCTCATCCATATACTCCTCAATGATCCTACCATTTTCATCTGTTCTTGTACTGCCCCAAAGTGAGCTGTGTGCATTGAAATCTCCACATATTATTACTTTTCCATTTCCCTTTTCCCATATACCTTCTAGCTTAACTTTTGTTAACTTTTGGGTTATAAAGGTTAGCGACTTTGATTCTGTTATCCCATATTTCAACAACGACCACCTCAATCTGTACATCATTATTTATAGCCCTAAAATGAATACCTTGTTGGACAAATGTAGCCACTCCTCCCCCTATTACAGGACTTCTATCTTTGCGTACACCCGTGTACCCATGAATTATAAAATTTCCTGAACACAAATTATGTTAGGTTTAACAGATAGTTCTTCAATAAAACACTTTAATTCTTGTCCATTAGAAATTAAACTCCTGGCGTTCCATTGCAAAATGCATATACTCATCAGCATCCACTACCACTTGCTGACTGACTTTCTACTACCTCTGTTCTTCTAAGCATCTCATTAATAGAATCAGTTGTTAGTCCCTCTTCACCTGGACTTCTCTGCTGCTTTTAAGATGATCTTAATTCTCGCTGTTCTGCTATCTGTTTGTGCTGTGCAGTTAATGACTTCCACCATAAATGCAATACATTTCTTCTTTTCTACAATCAGAGTATTTTCATTTACTTTACAGCATTTATGCTCAACATTTTGAGCTGGATTTTGGATCACAGGTACTAGGCCTACCCTTGGGCCTAAATTATTCCTTGTTTTAAAGTCAACTTTTTTGATTGCTTCAGCATATGTAATTTTTTCTTTCATTCTCACATTTTGGACTTGAACTGCTCTTTTGTGTGCTTCACATCCCTTATACGCAGCACTATGTTCTCCCCCACAATTACAACATTTAATTTTGATCCCTTCAGTACATTTACCATATTCATGGTCCCCCCCACACTTCGCACAACGGGCCTTAGCCCTACACGCTACAGCAATATGACCAAAACGTTGGCATTTAAAACATCTTGTCGGTGGGGGAATGTATGGTCTCACTACATAACTAACATACCCAATTCTAATCAGTTCAGGTAGTTTCTCCTCATCTAAGGCCAACATAACAGACATACTTGGTCTTTTAACACCATCTCTAGTGCATGGCAGCCGTTTAACGTGGTTTACACAAACTCCTCTTATATTTACTTTTATTTCCTCTTCGGTCACGTCAGTCGATACTCCATATATAACACCCATAGTTCTCCCTCTTTCTTCCCATATTTGCGGCTTCACAGCCTTCCCCAGCATTGTTTTACACATCATTAGACCTTGCTGTTGATCTCTGTCTTTGCAAACAATTAACAAATTTCCATCTCTTAAAGTTTTGACTGTATATGCCTCTCCTACTATCTTGTATACAGCTTCGCTGACCTTTAAAGGATTCAATGCACACGGGGTTTGAAATTGAATTATCACTTTTAATTCATTCTCTTTACTCTCGTCTCCTTTGTTTCCAGTGGCTTTCCTTTTTTTCCTTTCTTGTCTCACCTCCTGCCAGACTCCATCATTTGAATTCGTTCCATTAGAAATTATTGAACCTTCATCACCTTCCATCTCCTCTGGATCATTCTCATATTCTCTTCCTGCATTCACCTCACTTCCTATCCATCCTGGATCACTCCTCAGCCCTCCTGGCTCTCGCACCGGATCTGGGGCGTGCTTCTCCATTTCCCAGCCTGCAGCCCCCGTCTACGTCTCTGCCAAGATTCCGATCAGGGATCGAGTCTTCTCCGATGTAGCCTACTTCAAGCAGCTATATATCCCACAATTCAACTTGATTGTGACGTCACATATCGCGCTTAACCGTAGTGTAGGCTATGACATATTAATTATTGTTCAAATTAATATCATAAATAGTAGGCTATAATATAATTATATTGATTTTAATCGCATTGTAGCTACCTTATGTTCACAGTCATTTAGGCTATTGATGTTTTTTTTCTTCTTTTTTTCGTTTATGTAGGCTTATTTTATTTTTCTCCAACAATAGGATTGTAGCCTATATATTTTCTCCAACAACGTATGCATATATAATTATGCATAGCTACAACAAATTCATAATTTAAAAAATGGGTTTAAATGTTAAATGAGCTGTGTCCATGAGTCCAAAGATAGGCTATTAGGAAAATATGATAAGCATCTTTGTTTCTTTTAGATTGGTCCACAAGACCGAAAGTGCTAGTGAGTACGGCCCTGTCCCAAATGGCCATAGCCAAATAGCAAGCACTCGCGGTCTTTTTTTTCTTCTTCTACGAGTCCGCACTTTCCGCTTTGACTGTCGGGAAGCTTCAGATGTGCCCCAAAGATGGAATTTTAAAAAAGCAGATTGGGAGAAATGTATAGAAAGCTGTGGGAATGGGGAAAGTATATCAATTAATAATGATCAGACAGTTGATGAAATGAATAGTAGTGTCAGTTCTTTTATATTGGTTGCTGCCAGCCGAAGCATTCCTGTTAGTCAAATCCAAAAGAAGCAAACCAATGTTCCATGGTGGAATGATAAGTGTTCTGAGGCTATCAAGGACAGGAATCGAGCTTTTAAGAATCTGCGTAGAACATTAACAATGGACAATCTTATCAACTACCAAAGGAAGAAGGCATTGGCCAGGAAGGTTATTAAAGTGGCTAGATTCATGGAGACAGTTTTGCTCAACAATAGGAAGAGAGACCACTTTAAATAAAGTATGGATGATGATTAAGAAGATGATAGGCAAATTTAAGCCTCCTCAGGTTTCTGTCTTAATTAAAGATGGGACCCATGCAATCTCAGATATGGAAAAAGCCTATATGCTTGTTAGAGCTTTTGCAGACACAATGGTAGCCACCTGGAGGAGCGGTATAAGAAAAGGAAAGAAGAGGTAATGAAAATAAAAAGGAATATCTTATACCAAAGAGTCAAATATGTCTATTATGGATGCTGAAATTAATATGTCAGAATTTAGTAATACTGCATACTCTGCACCAGGAACGGACAACCTGTGTTAAGCTATGTTTAGAAAATTGCCTGATAATATATTGGAGAAAGTTCTTAAGTTGTTTAACAAAGTATGGAATGAAGGTAAATTACCAAGCATGTGGAAATGGGCAAGATCCTTCCATTTTCTAAACCAGGTAAAGACTCAAGTGACCCAGGAAACTATATGCCTATTGCACACTTGACATTTTGGAAAATTAACATAAAAAATTATAGTTGGGCGTTTTAATTATTTTCTAGAATACATAAATCCACTTAAAGGGTATCAAACTGGATTTAGGAGGTGTAAGTCAACAACTGATGCTCTGGTTAAAGTATGACACTATCATGGGAACCAGACCTGTGTTGGAGGGAAAATAATCACCTCATTGGGTCTTAATAGGCACGAAGAAGGTATTATAACCAGGTTGAGGTTGGGCCGCAGGCCTGAACACGCAGTGGGGTGTGTATTGCTGACTACAGAGATGAGTCCAAATAAAGAGAGACCATTCTGAAGTTCCCGTTGTCTCTGAGTTTTCCCTTGGAATCTACGATACAACATTAACTGTGACAAGATGATTGACAGGCCAGTTTAATGACAGGACAGCTTGCCTACTCTTTTGTCTCCATCGATCTTTATTTATTTTTAGCTCCTGCTGGCTGTTCATGACGTTCACTGTTACATTAACGTACATTATTTGTCACATTGAACAGCAGGCTTTGCAAACAGGCTGTTATTTAAATATGAGCGTAACACTGAGAGAAAACCTACATTGGATCCAACAGAAAAACAGCCCGTAAGTACGCAATGTTACTAATTTTTGCAGAAAAAGAGGGGTCGTAGAAAGAGTGGAAAATGGTCACAAAAACTTGTATTGAATTAATTTAATAACTCTGAGTAAAACTTATTAGTGTCAATTCAGTGTCACTTAATTAAGTATTTTTTTTAAAGTACACAGAGATGTAATTTTTTATAATTATTTATTATTTTAATCAAATAAACATTAAATCTGTCCTATAATATCTTTGTTCTTGTTGATTTACAACAGTATAAATTAGGTATGAATACTCTCTTTTAGCACCAAAAGTACATTTGGAATGAATTAGAAATAATGTGTTTATGATAGTGTATGTAAAAAATTGATATGACATAATAAAATGAAAGTCTGTGTGTTGGGGTTCAGTCACATTTTTAAAAACAGTTTAGCTTTTCAATAGTAAACTTACAAATTCACACTCTGTACTATTCAAGTTGTTTTACTGATTACAAAAACAGTAAGCGCGAGCTGTGTTGCCCACATTGGGATGGTGATTTCCATCCCAAAAGCTAACCAAACCCACTCCAAGAAAAAAACGCCCGGAATGTTACAGACAAAATAATGTGATATAATTTTATTGTCATGTCAATCAAGGTTGATAAGCACCATTTTGTATCTCCTTAAAACAAAATAATGATGATAAAATGAAATAAATACATTTCCCAGGAAACCAGGGGCCGTATTCACAAAGCATTTTATCTTACCACTAGGAGTACTCCTAAATCGCACTAAAAGATTTTAGCTAGGAGTGTTCTCTTAAAAGTTATTCACAACGCCTTTCAGACCTACTCTTAGTAAGGAAAAATGACAACTCCTAAACTAAGAGTGAGTCTTCGTTGCTATGGATGACGTCAATTCTCATGCACGAGCTTCCTCGCAATGATCACGGTGATTGGTTGTTAGATGACAGGGCCATCATGCGAACCATAACACAGACGCACCAAATCATGGAATTACGACATCTAAATATGTCTGTGTCCTACACAAAATAATAATAATAATGTAATCGAAATGCATATATAATGACATGTTTGTGCAGGCCCCAGTAAAGTGTAATTCTAAAAAGGCAGAGAGAGAGAGAAAAGTTGTGAATTAAATTAAATTAAATCTAGGTAGCCTACCTAATGAAAACCGCCACTTGCCTAATAATGAAAAACGACACTTGCATTAACACTTGCTTGATTAATTGACATCCTATTAGCCTAAATAGACTACTTAAAGCAAGGAAATGTTGCTCCTATTGAAGTAATGTAATAGTTGAATGACGGCGGATTATGAACTCGCCAAAACGGAAAAGAAAGCCCAACTGGACGCAGGATCAGTTACTGCTGCTGGCCCAGTTGGTGCTGAAAAAAATTAAAATAAAATAAAAGGGAAATTCGGCACTGGGATACAACATCGAGAATTGTGAAGTTTGCATCGAACACAATCTGGGTATTGATGGAGTGGGTTTTCTTTCTATTCACAAACACGTCCTCATCCTGACGTGGTGCAATTATTTTAATATGTGTCCCGTCTATAGCACCGACCACACCGGCAATATACATAAAGCTGGCTTTGTTTCTTTGGAGTTGGCGAATGTCAGGAAAACTTATGAACTGTCGAATAATATGGGGTCTACAGAGTGCATTGATGGTTTGGTGGATGGATCTGCTTACCGATGGCTGGGAAATCGCTAGATCGTCGGCATTACACAATTGCATTTTCCCCGTTGCCAGGTAGCGAAGTGTTATCAAACATTTCAATTCGGCACTGATTGTGTTGTTGCGATTAGTTGGCGCTGTTATTGCATCCCTCACAAGATCCACAACAATCAGTATTCCCTCAAGGTTAAGGCGGTATCTTTGTAATAACTCCGTGTCATTGGCTGTCTCCAACACACTGTGTCGCGCGGCGATTTTAAGATCCTTTGTGAATAGGTCTTAGTGAGTTAGGAGTCCTCTCGACTTCTTTTAAGCTGTCCCAGACTTAGGTGCTACTTTTAGGGCTAAAATGCTTCGTGAATTACTCTTAGTGAAAAAAATTAGGAGTCCTAAAGTTAGGAGTGACACGCCCATTATTTTTAGGAGTTGCTCCTAAATTCGCCAGTTAGGAGCTACTTTTAGCCTTAAAATTCTTTGTGAATACGGCCCCAGATCAAAACAGGGCAATAATTAAGGAGAATTAGCAAATATGACTAAAATGTCCAGGTGGACCCTGTCAAAACGATAATAAAGAAATTATCAATGACTTTAAACCTCGGATGTACGCATTTCCGAACATAACGCAGAATTTAGAAGTCAAAACTGATTCATTGTTGATTCAAACCTTTTTTTAGCAGCTGCCAGAGTCGAGTAGAGTGCAGTCTGGATGGTGTAAAAGTTGCAGATATCTGGTTAGGCCAGTGTGCACATGACCATGGACAGGAGTCGTCCCATATTTGATTTCAATTCAAGTCATTAAACTGTGCTCTTCTCTCAGAGTTCTATTCACCATCGAGTCAGAATTCACCATTTAGAGTTGCTCATTGTCTCACTCTTTACTTTAGACACAACTTACTGTATATGTATGCCACTTTGGCATTAGCGATCACTTGAATATACAGTTACAAGTTATACAGGTATAAATTAACTTATTAATGTATAAATTGCGTCTGCATGCTGATCGCTGATTGGCTAAAAGTGTGTTCGTCGGCGACGTCAACACCAAAGCCAGCTGACTCTGCATGGGCGTGTGTGTTTAGGAATGTCATGATGACTGATTTGATGGACTACATGCACACTTTAGTTTTGTTTTTTAACCAATTAGACTTTAAAATGTAGAGAGGTTTGAAAACCGCTGAACTGACCCCAAACTATGGAGCCAGAACAGTATCAATAATAATTTACGCAAAAAACACAATTCACAGGAGTGTGACCAGGAAAAGGAACGTTATATGTAAGGGTGTCATGATTTCAATCGACCGAAATTAAGTCACGTGTTGAAGTGCTGCATGGGTCAGCACGCAGTGTATTTATCGTGCAATTTATACGGGAAAATTAGTTTGTACGTCCATATGGTACGCAGTTTTCGTGTGCATTTGATACGCACTTCATTGCGTGTAATACTTAGCACCCCACACCACTAATTCTACCTAAATGTATAATATACACGCACCCCACACCACTACTACACCTACCCTAACCAACCCCATGCGTATCCTATGCACGTAAAAACAAATTTTTGCGTATAAATTACACGATAAACATACTGCGTGCTATAGACGCATTAAGTGTGATCGGGTTGCGTAGCTACAGCCAGTCAAAACAGATAACATGGCAACTGCAGACGCAGGAGAACTTGAACCCCCTCCTCTTTCACTGAAGTCGCCGGTATGGAAGTATTTTGGATTTCAAGTGAGTTATGTTGACAATGTTCGCGTTGTCGACAAAAAAGCCACAGTTTGCACATGTTAGCACGACTAACATGGCAGGGCATCTCCGCAGGCACGACAAAAACATAGATATATTTGTGAAACCAACAACAACTGTAACACAAACTACTCTTCTGTCTTCATTTGGAATTAAACTTCCAAGTAACTCAACTCGTGCAAATGCAATTACAAGCGCGTTAGGGTTATGCATAGCGGCAGACATGCAACCTTATTCGTTAGTGCAAAACTCTGGTTTTAGGCATTTAATTGCCGTGCTAGAACCACGCTACAAAATCCCAAGAGCTACGGTGATACCCTCCATGTACAATACTGTAAAGGAGAAAGTTATTGAAGGTCTGAGCAGTGCACATTTAGTTGCCTTGACTACAGATTGCTGGACCTCCAGAGCAACACAGAGCTTCATGACTGTCACAGCACATTACATGACTGGGAAATTCACAATCCAGTCCTTCAAACTCGCCCCATATACAGTATGAAGCTCACACAAGTGAACATTTAGCAGAAGTGCTGAGAAAAGTGGTAGTGGAATGGAAGTTGCAAAGACAAAATTCAACCATCCCTGTGACAACTGATAATACAAAGAACATTGTCAATGCCTCACATGCAGCTGGATTGTCTCCACACATTGGATGTTTTTTTTTTTCTCTCACTTTATTTATAGGTTTCTCCACATATTACAAAATTCCAACCATTCCAGAACCCAGTTGTAAAATTTAACATATGTAGAGAAAAAGTGGAAAAAAAGTAGCCTGGGTTTCCCCATACTGCCTTTGCGCAGCGCAATTTTATTCACGCTGAAAGGCAGTCTGGATACCATGGACCAGATTTTCGCCTCATCTAGGGAACCAATCACAGAACGGGGAGGGAGCAGCAAGACGATGACGACATCTATGCGACACAACTAAGCAGTTTGTTTATATCTATGGAGTCAACATGGCAGCAGACGCGAAGCTACCTTTTGATGCAGCCTTAGATATTGTTCTAAGTATATAAAAATATCTTACCCATCGTCTTCTTCCTTGTCTAATTTCTGTCGCTCTACATACGTCATCTGGTATAATGGAAACGATTGGCTATGAGCTACGTACAGGCGCTTTTGATAGACATTCTTAACACCCAATAAACGGCGCCGGGCATTCGTAAACGAGTTAATGTACATGTGGTTCCCAGACCCAAGTCTCAACGAGAATTGGGTCTGGCGTTAGCCAGGCTAGAAAAAAAGGGTAAGATCAGAAGAAAAGGAGGGGTTCAGGACAAACCTAATATAAAGGGAACAATTATTAACCCCCAAAAAGAATGTTCAAATATACCCGATACAGTATCAAATATGCAAAAATTATCCCAGGAGGGTCACAAAGGCCACAAAATCCGCCACAAAAATTTCTTATAAAATTCTACTGGATACCCATCCGGTCCAGGGCATTTGCCACTTTGCATAGAGGAAGCAGCTTTAGTGAGTTCGTCTATAGTGATGGGTACTTTAGCTGATCAACAAAATTAGAATCCACTGTAGGGATACTGAGGGTACTAAAAAAATTGTCAAAGTCAGAGAGGTTGGCAGTTTGCTCAGATGTATAAAGGGAAGTATGATAATCTTTAAAATTATTGTTAATTAATATGGGATCATGTTGTTGTCCCTGAAGGTGTTTTAATTTGGGGAATAAGATGGGAAATTGATTCCTGCCGCAGTTGGAGAGCCAGCAGCCGACCTGCTTTGTCTCCCTCTTCATAATCCCTAGATCTAGTTGTGAGCTGTAAATTCTCTACATAACTTGTTGAGAGTATATCGAATTCTGCCTGTAATGATTGGCGTTCCTTATAAATATCTGGAGATGGGGTTGTTATATGTTGCATATATATTATCTAATTTAGTTATTTTCTTTTAATTCCACTTTATCTTTAATAGGTTAAAGTAATGGCATATGCTCTGAATGTAAAGTGGAGGATGGAGGATGTCACCCATGTTTTATTTAGATGAAATTTGACCAACTCAGAAAGTAATGGAAAGAATCTGATGCAGAAAATGACATTCATAATATTTTACAAGAGCAAGGAATGCAGGGACAAAGAAGCAAATATTTCATCACAGGGGCGTAGAATTTAGTAGGGACGCTAGGGACGTGTCCCTACCAATATCCAATGACCACTGATTTGTCCCTTGCAATAATTTAGATTTTTTAAATATATATATTTATATAAAACGAACTTTATATATAAATTAAAATATGTGTATATATAAAACCACTCTTACAAGAGTGTTCTGTGAAAAAAGCGCAATTCCTGGTACACAACAATTGGTTAATAGATCTCGTAGAAGTCCCGCCTCGCGAACCCACATTGCTAATCCGATTGGCTGTGCTTTTTCTTTCTAACTTGTGAGAGGCTGTAGCTTAATTCGGTTGTGAGAAGCGGCAAAATTCCTCCGAAACCTAGATGCGGTAAGTGAGGGAGAAAGAAATCAACAGCTCTGTGAACAAAAATAATCGCGTCAAATATTGATTCTGGGACAGTGCAGTTTTTTTCAATGTATGACAATCGCGGGATAAGTAGCCAACCCAAACTGTGTGTGTGTGGGGTTGGGTGTTTTGTGTGTGTGTAGGGTTGCCAACTTTGTCACTATGAAATGAGGGACAAAAGGTGGGCTGGTTTTGTGCGAAAATACAGTGTATGATTTTTAGCCATTTGTCATAATGATAGCTAACTTAATAAAATATTAATACATAACTCTCGTGCCATGGCAAGTACAGTAGGTTTAATCTTAGTTTGTTCATTTACAGCAGTGTTAACACAGACAAATAGTAAAGGTAATAGGTAATGGTTCAATTAAAAGACTAAGACAAAACACTTGTGACTCCTTCACTATAGGTTAGAAAAATTCATGTTAATCAATCTTGCATGTGACAAACTAAAAATAACATAGCGTCTGTATGCTGTATTTTTGCAGCATCAAATAGGAATCAAATAGCAGACTCAGAACATGCAACTTCTGTGCACACAAACAGTGGTGGGGAATAAATGCTTATGAATAAATGCTTCACATTCTTATTTCATTCAAACTATATATGAGTTGAAAAACAAAACTTTACAAAATAAATAATTTAAATGCAAAAGAAGAAAAGAGGGGCATGCCTCTGCTCACTAAGTCTACTTTTTCCATGGATATTTTTGGCTGCCCTTGACCGATTCAAGCAGTCTTTTGTCCTTTTGTGCAGTCAGAGAAAAGTCCTTACATGACAGGTCACAGTTCACAGATATTTGAAGTTCATTTTTGATGAGCTCTGTGCTGCATCTGTTTCTCTTGAGTCTGACCATTTAATGGTAATAGTGTGTGTGGAGGAATTGGCGCATTTACAACGTATACTGATGCGCGTGAGAGGAGGGGGGCTGTGATTGGATGATCATGATAGGTTAGGTTTGACCAAGGGGGTAATCCATCCGCCGGAAACTGAAGCCTCCGCGGGCGCCGCCATTGTAGCAGAACTTCACCTGCACTCAAAAAAATGATTCAAGCCCTTCTTAGATATGACACATTTAAATTGTGTTCACTTTATTTAAATATTTCTAATTAGGAATAATACGTATGTATACTTAATAAGTCTAACGTAAAATGTATAAATAGTGTCATCTATGAGATTTATTTTAATTTGATTAACTCAAATTAATTTGGCTTCGGATTCGGAGCGCGCGCAAAGTTAAGCTGAGACCCACCAGAGAAGAACATGCTCAGTGTGTGGCTGCCATTTTGTCGTCTGCCGCCTCAAGGACTGCTACGTCGTATTCGTTATTGGTAAGTATTAGTTTGTTTGAGTTTTTGTAGTAAAGAATTTACCTCACTCACTGTAAGAGAATGTGTAGATCACAATTTTGAGTGAAATATGCTACATGAAATTATGCGAGGTGATTTGTTCTGTGTCCCTCCGATCGCCCACGCAACGTGCAAATTATGTGTTGTATAAGTTACCAGTGTAACGATTCAGAATTTGACTGTAACGGTCCAAATTGGTTCTTTGCTAATTGGCTTGCTAGTTGGATTGATATAACGTTAACTTACCCGTCATAAAATTAATTGGCGGCTTTCGATCGTTTCGGCGACGAGCCTATTTTTGCTGCGTCACTCACGCTGAATTGGCCACAGTGCATTGGTCTTGACCAAAATGTACCTGCTTAACATGAAAAATAAGACATTTCACCATGAAATCATGAAGTGAGGTGTTCCGTGTTTTACAATCACCTGACATTAAGCGCTGTAGCAAAATAATCTTAATATTGAGATATAACGTGTACGTTAGTTGGGTAGGTAAGAATTGTCTAAAGAACTTTTTTTTTTAAATTGGCTTAAACTGTCTTTATATACCAATACATAATTAAAATGTAAGTACTTTGAAAAAGAGAGTATAAAAATTGAGTGACTATAGTGTATTTAATCTTCAAAAAACACGGCTCATTAATTCCTACCGGGACGAAACAAGTGATTGGCTTGCGCGACTGTCACTCTCCGTCGCCATGACTACCGCCTCTATGACTGGCTCTGCTCACGTGCGCGCACTCGCGCACCCGTTTTTAGTAGAGTTTAGTAACAATGTTTTAATAACTATTCTGGGCCGGCGAGTTTGGGTCCCTCTGAAAGCCTATGGAGGAGTGAGACAGCCTTCAGATTTCATCAAAAATATCTTAATTTGTGATCCGAAGATGAACGAAAGACTTTTACTTACTAAAGTAATTACTGACTGAATTTTCATTTTTGGGTGAACTAACCCTTTAATATGACACTTTCCAATTCTCTCAAGTAATTAAATTGATTTAAAAATAATTTAAGTGAACGACTTGGGTAAAATAGAACCAAGTAAACAAAAAGCATATTTTCATATGAGTACTGGTTCCCACTCCTAAACAACATCTTCTCTTTCACAGTTTGATGAACATGACCAGGTGAACAGCAACCTCCTAGTTATAGTAAGTCATATTCAAATATTCTGATTTACTTGTGTCATTTGTTAAATATGGTGGCAGTGCAAAGAATGTCCTTCAAAACTAGCTAGCAGGTATTTGTTGCTGCAGCATTTTAGGCAGACTCATGTGTGTTTTAGGGGCAGTTTTCACTATCCATGTCCATACACAGATTGCCCATGCACGTTTAGTACCTGGAGTAAGCTTCTTAATCACACGTACAAAACACATGCTAAACAGGAAACTCCAAAGCCAGAAGAATTAACAACATTCCAGTGTCATGTGTGCTCATGCAAGGAGCTAGCAACAGAAAGAGATTATTTTCAACACATAAATGGACATCTCAGACATAATGAAACGGTTCAGTGTATGTTTGTAGGATGTGCATTTGAAAGTAATATTTACAGCACATTTAACACCCACCGATATCGGAAACACACTCCACATTCATTAATAGACTTCAAACCCATTGTCGTCAGTTCAAGTGGTCAGTTGCATCAGTCAGACAATTCTGTAGATAGGCCAGCAGAGTCTGTGGATACAGATTATGAATTTGAGGAGGGTCTTTTTGTGTGTGTTTAGCTGATTACATGCCTGGTAGATTTGAGTGAATAGTCCACTCAAAATGAAAACTAATTTATTCACCCCTTTTTCATTCCATGTGTATGCCTTTAATAAGTTAGTAATATGAACTGACAATGAGCTGAGACAATTGATTAACTATCATTAACAAAGATAAATAAATCTTGTAACAAATGTATTGCTATTTTTTTAGTTAATGCATTATCTAATGCAACCTTATTGTAAAGTGTATTATTGATATATATTCTATCAATGTTGTTTATGCCAAATAAAACAGTCCAAGAAGTTAAGGAAGATGTTAAGTTTCAGACTGAAAAGTAGCAATGCAATTTGCTGATTACTTTTAAAATATAAAGAGTCAAATTCACCTGGGCTTAACCAAAGTGTTTTGTGTTTTGTCCAGGCCACTGAGGATGCGGAAAATGAAATCCCAAACACAGTCATGGGGATTTACACAATCCGAAGAGGAGATTCTACTGATGACATAGGAGTTGTGATCGAGGGCATTAAGGTTTTGAGCAACCTAGACTGTGTGATCTTGGCGTTCATCATGCTGTTTGGTCTCATTTATGCACTTGATCTTAGTTTTCCTGACAACCTCAAGCATACCTTCGAGTTTATCCAGAAAATCCTAATGAACGTGGATGGACATAGGTTGAATGCAAAGATCCAGCAGCTGAAAAATTAAGCTGTTTGCATGAGATGTGCAAAAAAAATATTTTTTGAGAACACAATGTATTTGAGAATACATCGTTTTATATTGAGACGTTTACATACTTATGCACGCACACACACACAAAAGTACATTATTTTTTTACACACACTCTTACACAATTTTTGTGTGTATTTCTTGTTAGTGGTTCTTGTCTTTAGGGATAGTTCACCCAAAAATGAAAATTCTGTCATCATTTACTCATCCTCGGGTTGTTCCAAACCTGTAAAATGTCTTTGTTCTGTTGAACACAAAGGAAGATATGTTGAAGAATATGGGAAACTGAACAGCCCGAGGATGAGTAAATGATGACAACATTTTCATTTATCCTTTTTAAGACAAGCCATTATGCGTATATATGATTCTGAAGTATATTTTAGAGTCAAGTTTATTTTTACTGTTTTTAATAGTCAAGTTTTTGACTTTGGAATTCCATAAACTG